>NC_081836.1:9099318-9402348 GCF_030867095.1 Alligator mississippiensis
CAGGCGCTACCCAAGACATCCCCACAACTGACTCTGCAGGTGAGGCTGCTCCTAACCCCCACCTGGTCCTCGAGGCTGGAAAGACCTTCCCACAAAGAGAGCAGCTGATTCCTGCCCTGCACCCCCCATGGCAATGGCCAGGAGACAGCAGTGTCTGGAGATGGAGATCTCTGTGCTAGGAGCCCTGAATCTGCACGACGGCTTCTCCTCTGCAGCACTACTGTGCTCTCCAAGCAAGCACAGCTCTGAGCTTGCATCTCCCCGAAGACCTGCTGCCTACGTGGAAGTAGACCCAGACAAGATCTCCACTCAAAGGAAGAGCAGCCAGTTGGCTTCATGGCACTAATCCAGCAGCCGTCGCTCCCTTCTCCTTAACCCAAACTCTCCCTTACACCCTGGCTGCAGCCGGCAGACAGATTCCTCCTGCTCAGGTGAACACCGAGACCTAGCAGGAGAAGGGCTGGGGCCTGATGTAGTTTGAAGTCTAGTCAAGGAGATATTATTGGCTTAGAGACACTTCATGCCATGTATTTAAACTCGCTTCCCCCCCACCTTTCCATGAGACATTCAGAGGTCTGCAGCAAGAGGGAGACTGTTGATTTCAAAGGCTTTAAAAAAGGGGGAACCCTTCCCCCCCACACACCCTCCCTACCCCTTCTTTACTGAGTGATCAAAGGCGGGGAGTTGGCGTTACACAGAGAATTATTCAAGCTCTCCTCCCAGAGGGACAGCAACCTGAAAACCCGAAGGAGAGCTGTGATCAAACACCATGTTCTGCCTTCCCCTCTCCCCGGTCTTGCCACAGCAACATAGCCTAGCCAGCGAGGACTCCAGGTGCAATGAGCTGGCGGGTCTCAGCCCACAGAGTTAGCTCATCACTCGGGCAAGGGGTGGGCAGCTCTTACAATGACTTCCCCCAACACTAGCCTGTAGCTCCTCCACTTGGGTCAGTGCTTTTAGGCCTCTGATGAAAAGAACAGGGAAGCTACAATCTCATCTGGGGTGGGCAGCTGGCAAGCCCCAAAGAGGCCGAGGGCTGGGAGAGAAGAGGATGCACGTGCCCTGTAGAGCGGGGGATGCAGGGGGCTGGTCCTGGACTGAGTCGCTGGGTCCGTGCGTAGGAGATCAGGAGTGGAATAGCAACGGGAGATTGCAGGGGGTGAAGGGCACGGACAAGCTTTGGGAGCGCAATGCCAGGGTGTGTGGGTCCGGGTTGGGGTGGAGACGCAGGGAAGCATGCACTGCTCATCCACTTTCAGGCCTCTCAGGGCCTCATGTCTGCTGGCCATGAGGACGTGGCTCATGTTTGCCGAGACCAGCCCACGGCACCCTTCCTTGAGCTGCCGAGACACAGCCTTCCTCCAGAGCACAAGCGCTGCTGGAATACAGGCCAGGCCCTCGGGCCCCACTCCACAGCGACTGAGAGCAGCACAAAGTCTCCCATGGGATTTGGCTCAGGCCCTCGCAATGCTGCCTTGATTTGCTGCCGAATGAGTCTCAGGGGCACAGGGAGCAGCAGGGCAGCCAGTGCCCTGCCACAGTAACGGCTCCGTCTCCTGCAGCCTGGACCGCATGAAGTGAGCAACAAAAACAGTGATCAATCTCTTTGCCTAGGCCAATTAGGCAATGTCGCCTTTCATTACTGCCAGAGAAAAGGACAAGGGTGGGCGCTGGGCAGTGAGCAGGATAGAGCACAAGGCCAATAGATAGCATAATGGGGTCCCAGAATGTGCTCTCCCCCAGTCTTTCCTACCCAAATGCAGGGGGGCTGGACCCAATGATCTGTAAGGTCCCTTCCAGCCCCTAACAACTACAAAACTATGTCTGAGGGGCACAAGCAGGATGTCCCAGGTCCCCTTTCAGCTTACTCCCACAGGCAATATGGGGAGCAGAGGCCTCCTTCCATGGTTGGGGTGACTACTGGGAGATTAATCCAAGCCTTTACATACATCGACCTGACAGCACTCCTGGGTGCCAGGTGGGAGAGAAGAGGAACCTGCCGTGCAGGTGACCTGACAGCGGGTTATGGCAGCCTGGGGCAAGACACGGGGCTGCAAGCGGCTGAAGCTCTGACATGATGTTTTACTGATGCAGAGCCTGCGTTAGGTGTACGACAGAGGAAAGGGGTCAGGGAGGTACAGACTGTGGGCTCGGGCCACGTCCAAAAAGCTCCTTGTGTGAGGAAGCCTCAGTCCCCGCAGCCCACCCCAACCCTCCTCACCCACCTCCCCAGAGCCAGAGGTAAAGGAGCCTCCTACCGTCCTCGCACGGCCCCGTCCTGGAGACCTCGATGGTCTTCTTCTGCTGGCAGGAAGCCACGTGCAGTTCACACGGGTTGTCATAGGTCACGCCATCGCTGCCACACACCGGGGAGAAGGGCTGCCTCTCGCAGCGCAGGCACACGCACTGCCCGCCCACGCACTTGCTTCCAAAGGAGCACACCGTGCTGCCGCAGGACTCTAGCGGGACGGGGAACGGAGAAGGACCAGGAGTCAGGGGTGGAGAGCCTCATGCTGCCGTCCTGGCCCGTCAGGGGTCAGAGCATGGCTGTGCCACCAGAGGAGGGTGTCTACCCTGGAGCTGCTCGTGGAAGGGGCTGCTTCCTGAGCACAACCAGAGCAACAAGTGCTGCACATATCCAGCCCCTTTGGACATCACACTAACAGCTTGCTCCATCCATTTCCCCCGCACCCCACGCTGCATCCGCCCACCGCAGGCTCAACCTGACAAGGCAGTTGCTGGAGCCGTTCAGACTCGCTCCGAGTGCCTCTCCGAAAGCCAGGAATTGGCTCCGTGCCCTGGCCCAGCTGTGGAGCACCAGCCCCAGCTGTTCAGAGAGGCATTATGCTGTTCTGATGCCTCGTTTGTTCCAGTGCTGCATTCAGTCGGCACTTTTTAATTCATTTGGAAATTGGCTCGGGCAGAATGATCTGTGCTGGAGGGAGCTGGGGCGGGGGGAGCAGAGTGCTTGAAAGCTAACCCCGGGGCGGGAGGAGATGCGTATGACGGTGGCTCCGCAGGATGTGCTCCTGCTGGGCTGTGGTTAAAGGTGGCTGTTGGTACCAAGGGTCTAGCTCGGCTCAGCTCAGGGAAAACTCTGCGTTTCTGTGGCACCTTCTGTTCCAGCAATCTGGATATACTTGAATGGGACTGGGGGCAATGAAGCTTCTTGATGCCCATGAGGGCAGATATGACCCTTGTTTCACAACCGGGGAAACCAAGTCATGGGGTGGGGGGATCAAGGATGAGATCAGCAAAGCCAGCTAAGGGATTTACACAGCTCCTGTTGTAGTGAAGGGGACACCCGAGTCCAAGCAGCCACTCTAAAAGACTCAGCCCTGGGGTCCTGGCGAGTGTTAGCGTGCAGGTGCTATACACAGCCTGCAACCTCCACAGCTTCAAACCTGCCCTTGCAGGGTGAAACCCGCTCACAAGCACTCGGCTCCTGCTTGAAATAGAAGCCTAAGGCTGAGATTTTTAAAGCCAGCCTCGAGGATTTAGACACATTCACTCCCATCCATATCAATGTGTCTACATCCCTCAGCCCTGGGCTAGGCTTCATAGCCTCTCTGAGGATGGCTCTCTAAACTTGCTCTGCTAGGATCAGCTGGGCTAGTGCCAAGGATGCAGGGGGAGCTGTACTGATTTACATCCATCAGGGACCCAGTCTGAGAGGGTGTAAAGGCAGCTTTGGGGTGCTGGGCCTGGAAAGGGGGCTGTGGAGGTGCAAATAAAAGGGCCAGGGAGAAACTGCTAGTGATGGGAGCCATGCCATCCACTGGCCCACTCCTGGAGCTGTCTCTGCCCCCCATGGCGCACTGTGAACCTGAAGGCTATGGCTGTAGAGGGCCTGGGTACTTTTATTTAGAAAGCCCTCTAGAAAACAGGCCCTTTAAGAGGTCTTAAGTGGGCCAGCCAGCACCCTGGGCACCCGAAATCTCATGACACTCTCAATGCTTCCTTTGCTCAAACCCTCTCTGGGTGTTGTTCCTGTTACCAGGGGTGGGGGTGCGGAATGGGACAGGAAGGGTGGGCAGGAAAGGACCGGACCCCCCCATCCCCAGACTCACTGCAGTCTCCTTGTGCAGCCACCTGGATGTTGGTCTGCTGGGTGCAGGCCCGGACGTGGAGCTCACATTCACTGCCATAGGTGCTGCCGTCGGTGCCGCACACGGGCTGTGAGGAGGCCACGCACTCCGTGGGGCACACGCATCGGCCCGTCTCTGCCTCGCAGATGGCGCCGAACTGGCATTTGCCGCAACGGTCTGAAGAGACAAAACCGCACCCCCAACCGCGGGGCATCAAGTGGCTGAAATTGCCGGCTCCACAAAATTAGAGGGGCTTGTTAGTTCACATCCATTCATTAACCCCAATCACTGCTGGAATCAACAAAAGGCCATGAATCGAAGTCCTTTGCTCTCCACTGAGCATCACAATAAAACTTTCCAAGGTTGAAAGGCTCCCACCTGCCCCTTTGCACTAGCTTTACAGCTGAGAGCTGCGTTGGTGCAATGCTGCCCTGTTGCTCTTCCACCTGCAGGGACAGCAAAGGGGACACCTGTGGGAAGGGGCAGAGAAGTTGTGATGGACCGGGTCCTCCACAAGGACCTCTCAAGCCAACCCATGTGTAACCAAACAGGTCTGAGGGCGCTGGGCCAAGCCTTGCAGCAAAAGGAGAGCTCTGGGGACAGCTGAACACACAGGAGGTGCCACTCTCTAACTAGAGTGCCAGATGCAGCTGCTTTCAAACCCTTTGGCAGCATCTATGCATGCCACCCCTTGGCTCCTGAGCTCTGCCTTTGCTAGGAGACATGGTAATGGGACACAGAGACCATGGGGATATGGAAATGGGACAGAAAACCAAAGCTTCCTAATGAATTGTTAAGGCAGCAGTGAAATGCTCCTGTGTCCTCCACAGACACAGCCTCACGGGGAACTGAGCATGACTCAATGCAGTGATGAGGAAGGAAGGAGCAGAGCTTGGGGTCAGAGAAGGAAGAAGAGAGGCACTTGGAGGCAATTACTACTTGTGAAGCCCATCAGGGGCAGAAGTGAGTGTGATGAAATGTCACCAGAGCTATATGCCATTATGGCTTCGAAATGGGAGGTGGGAGAAGTGCGCAGGGCTGAGTGCAATTATAAGGAGCGAGAAATTAGTCCCGGTATATCAGCGGCTGCAGGGAGAACTGCAGCTCAGCTCTGCTTCACAGCGGCTGGCCAGTCCTATGTTGGGGAGGCAGGGTTTGTACCTGGGAGATCTCCAAGAGGGGCTGAGTGACCTGGAAGTAGCAAGAGCGAGGGAAGTGGGGCTCATCCTCAGCTCTGGATCCAGATGCCCCCAGGGGAAGGAAGTGGGGTGCAGAGGCAGCTCTGCGGGTCCCGAAGCTTTTCCAGCCCAGGCTGACACTGGACACGCAAGCCAACAAGGGGCCTGTGGTTCAGTCTCTTGAGGAAGTAGGCACCTGACCTCCCCTCTAGACCCTGAAGCAGGCTGCGGGCTTGGCTGTCTCGCATCAGGAGAATGCTGGACCCTGTCACGCCTGACCCAAATGCAGCAGGGAGCCCTGAAATTGGGAGGTGGGTACCACTGCAGTGCACAAGCCCATCTCTTGGAGAAAAAGAGGTCTGCACACCCCCCGCCAGCAGTTCCCACTCTGTTCTAGCAGAAGCTTTTGCTGAGGAGCAGCATCTCCAAGCCAGAACAATGAATGGGCTGGAGCAGCAAGGGGCCTGTGCACTATGCAGGACACCTGGGTCAGCTGCCATGAATGCAGCCTAAGGGCCTGGCAGCACCGCAACCCTCTTCCTCCCAGTGCATTAGGGAAGTCACTGGGGGTGGGAGGGATGCACCAGCTAGTGCTGGGACCTGTCTCCTTCCTCCACTTGTGTCCTCAGCCTGCATGCAGACTCGGATCAGAGGGGACATTTATCTCCAGACCCCCTCTCTAACAAAGAAGCTGCAGGAGAGACCAGGCTCCAGGCGGCTCATCTCCGTTCCAGTAACTCTTGGGTGCTTGGTGATTCAGTGCTTAATTTCCTCTTCCCAATGAGCCTTGCTCCCCCCCACCCCAAATCGATTCACAAGGAATTTGGCTCAGGGAAGATTTTTCTAATCTTTCTTTCACGCAGCAGCTGTTGCTCTGGGTGTGTGGGGGCGGCAGCACAGCGAGCGATTGGCTAGGGTGTTGCTATCTATAGCGCGTTTCACGTGGCCCACCCGTGGGCTGCAGGGGCAGGAAGAGTGGGATCCGTGGACAGACATACCAGTGGCGAGAGGGGCAATTCTGACATCCCAGAGGCAGTTTGCTTCTGCCCCAAAGCTGGGGGTGCTTCTGTCCCTCCCACCTCCCCGTATCAGCACTTCATTTACCCTTAAAACCTGCTACACCCTTGGCCATCCTTCAGCAGTGAGTTCCACGGGTTTTTCTAGCTGGGGAAGCAGCAGCCTCTAGGTCAGGCCAGGCCAGGACAAGGCCATGAGCGGGGTAATCCAGACGTCACTCATAGCACAGGAGCCCTGCCTAATAACCTCAGAGGTTTCAATCAACTCCCCACAGGCAGGGGAAAGCCCTCCCAGTGGTAAAGCTCATGAGCATGCGTTACAAGGGATGGAGGTTTGCAACGTAAGAGGGACAGGGACGGGAAGGACATGACACCGTGAGGAGGTCCCAACCCACCAGATTTGACTGAGGAAGAGGAGGATGCTCTGACAGCCCTGTGTGAGGCTGGCCAAGCACAGAGACAGCCCTGTCCCCACCGCGCTGGGGCTGGATGTGTGTAGAGTAGTGTTCCCAATCAGCTCCTTAGCCAGGGCCCCTTCTCCGTGTCTGCACACCAAGCCAGACAGCATCCTCACCCAGATTAGCTTCCTTCTCTCCATCGCCCCTCTGACTCCCCTGCTGAGCCCACCTTATTTTTAAGAGAAATAAACCTCCCAAATGGCAGACTCCAGATAACGATGTCATTATCTAGGCACATTGGGGGGCCAGCAGGCTTCATTACGCACGTAAGTGGGCAGCGGGCGATCAGTCTTCTCTCGATCCATTGTCTTGCACATGCCCCGATGGACGAGGCCCCCGAGCCCACCCACCAGAGCCAGGACGATGCTCCCGCTGATGCAGCGGGACACCTATGCGCATTGTAGCAGGCAGCACCGGGAGATGATGCTGCACAGAGATCGCACCCAGCCTTGATTCAGCTCCCCTCACAAGAAACTGGGTCTGTTGGGGTCAAAAGCTGCAGCAGCTTTCTCTGTAAATAGAGGCTGGAGCCTCTTCCCAGGCAGCTGGGCAGAATCTGCCCATGAATTTTGCCTGACAGCATGTCCAGGAAGGGGGAAGCACAGAAAGGAGAGTCCCTGGGTACCATCCTGTACTGACGGGACTCAGGAGAGGGGTAGGGATGCCAGGACCTGGGGGAGTGTTGAGTCCTGTGGCCTCCTGAGATGAAAGGGGCTATATTGCAAGGGGAAGGCAAAGCCTCTGGAGACAGGACAGCCCATCACACTCAGGGCTGTGACCTGGGTGGAAAAGCCTGCCTGGTTGGGATGGAGAGCGGCCGTTTTCCTAGCACCACTGCCACTTCAGCTCTGAGACTCCCCGTTAACCGCCCCTTCTCTTGTCCTCCCTCTATTAATATTTATCTTCAAAGCCAATGCCCTCCCTTTCCCTCCCAGACCTGCTGCTGGGTGACCCGGAGAGGTGCGAGCTCCACTCACCGCAGGGCCCTTTGTGCTTGACTTTGATCTCCTTCTTCAGGACGCAGGCCGTGGCACTCAGCTCGCAAGGGTTGCCGTAGGTGCGGTTGTCGCTGCCGCAGACGGGGTCGTAGCGGCCTTGGCAGACCTGCTGGCACTCGCACACCGCCTCCTGGTTCTTCACCACGCAGGTGGCCCCAAAGGTGCACTCCATGCTGAGGCAGGGGCTGGGGGTGCCCAGGTCTGCATCGGGGCAGGGGAGAAAGATGTGTGTTAGCCATGTTCCCAGCCTGGCAATGCTGCGTTTGGCATGGCGCAGCGAGCAAGGCATGTGAGGAATGCCAGCCCTGGGCTTGTGCTCACCATCCCCACCCAGGGCCATGCTGTGCCCGGGGTGCACCTGTGACCTGCAGAGATGGTGAACAGGCCCTGTGGCTTCCATCTGGGTACTTTACACCTCCTGTCACCCAGGTAGCTGAGCCTCCTGCAGGGCTCCAGACCCCACCAGTACGGGGTGGCAGCTCCCATTACAGGATGCCCTTGAGCATCAATTAGCTCCCCAGATCCCCCTCCCATCTGGAGGCAGTGGAGGCACACAGGGTGGTGCCTGTCACTTGCCTGCTGGTGGCACGAACACCCCACCCCTCTTTCTAATCCAAGTCCTGCCTGTAAGGTCTGAACCAAATTGCCAGCTCTGGGATCAGAGAGAGGCAGGGAGCCCACGATAGGGCCTCTCCCTTGCTTATAGCCCCGGTGCATATCCCAGCAAGCAGTCCCCAGGGCACCAGTCATGCCCTGAACGAGCTGAACATCAGGGCAAGGGGGCAATCCATCTCTCTATGGCCTTGGAGCTTCGGGCAGCCCCGTGCCTTGCTCAGCTCCCTTCCCTGCCAGCACACAGCCAGCCAGAGAGCTGGCTTGTGGTAGCACGGGTGCCCACATAAGGGTCATTCTGCTTTCCATCCCCACTATCTGCTTTCTACTTTGTCCCTCCTTTCCTGGGAGGGTAAAAGCTGGGGGCTGTTTCTCCAGCTGAGTCTCACACTGGCCACAGTTCAGAAGCCAGCCGAGGATGAAGGAAGCTGCCCTGAGAGGCACTGAGGCCACATTGAGACCATTGCTACTAGGTGCAGAGCACAAAGAGAGGGCGTTTTGCTGGGCTCTGAGAGGCAAGGAGGGCAGAAGGCACCCTAGCCAGGCAGGCTGGGAAGCAGAGTCAAGGAGGGGAGTGCTAGGCAGCTGCATGGGTAACAAGGGAGGCACTGGCAAGAGCAAAGCCTCCAAGCACACACCACAGCAGCCAGGAGGTAGCCAGTCCACCCCACAGGCAGGGCTGGAGTAAGCCCCGTGACACAAGGCCAGCAATAGGCCCTTGCTTCACAGCAAATTCAGCAGGGTCCTGACTGCTCTTGGCTTCCCCAGACTTGTACTTGGAGACACTTGGGGTCCCAGACAGCACCCACTTGCTAGCAGAGGACCCTGACCAAGGTGAGGCAGCCCATCACTCAGGTCTAAGACACGCTGCCACAGATAGACACCCTCTCCCACTGCCACGTTCCCCCGTGGCCTCTCCCTGCCACCGATCTGCTACCAAGAGCAGAGCAGTGTCACACCAGCGGGCTCCTGCTCAGTGCCCCCTCTCCACCCGCCAGAGATATTTGCTCGGGGCTTGTCTAGGAGACTGAGCGCTCTCCTTGTCTTCCTCCAGTGGAGGCCAGGCTCCCACTGAGAGGAGCTAGGGATGTGTGGCTGGTCACAGGCTCCGTGGGAGCTCCTTTAATTTACCCTCAGGCAAAAAGAGGTGTTTGATCTCAGGTGCGGAAACTTCCTTTGCAGTCTCCGTGCTGTGGGCTGGCAGGGGAGTGGGATGCAGGCTGCACTGCCTATGCTGCCCAGAGGCTGGTGCTATGGCTAAGGCTTGCTCACAGTCAAGGCAGGTACCCCAAGGCAGGATCCCATGAACCACTGGGGAGAGCGCACACAGCCCCGCTCTGCGAGTGCTCAGTGGCCCTGGGGAGCTCAGGGAGGGGAGGGAACAGGAAGGAGACAATGGAAAAAGGGACGACAAGGGAGCGGGGGGAACACAATGCAACGAGAGCAGGATGGATGCAGCAGGCACATGTCGGGGGCCGAGCCGAAGAGCACGAGAGCAACGAAGAGCACAGCCACAGATTAGCACAGGGCAGGAAAGGCCAGCTCCCCTGGGACCCACCAGTGCTGCATGGAGAACTGGCCACGGGTACAGCTCGGGCTGGTCCTTGGTTCCCACTCCCTCCCTAGAACTGAGGTGTGATGGATGCCTTGCACCGAGGGCGGGGGAGTCGACGGGTTTGTTCAGCAAGGCTCATTTCCGGAGCAATACTGGATCTGGAAGGACCAGCCTTGTTAAGAGAAGTGTGGCCCAAGCTGATGGTTTTAGCTGGGGCCATGGGGAGGGGGTGAGGCTGGAGAAAATCTCTCAATGGGGAGAAATCCTCCATCCCACCTCCATGCAGTCTCCACACCCAGGCTGTCACTGGGAGCTGGGGCTGTGACGGGGACAGCTGCAAATCCAGCTGAGGCTCTGTAGGGCAGGGAGCAGTCATCTCTCCCACCTCAACGCCCTCCCTCCCTCTCCTGACAAATACCCCTGTAGCCAAATGGCTTCTGAGCGGTTCCCACGCAGCGGCAGCCCGTCTTCCCCACTGCGCCGGGCCTGGGGGTGCCACTCACATCCCTGGCTTTTGTCTCTTTTTTTTAAAAGCCGTGTTTACCATAATCGTGCCCGCGAAATGCTCGCTTAGCCGGGGAAGCAGCCTCCGCCGGGCACAATTAGGCAGTGAGGATGCGACAAACTAGGCGTGAAGCAAACACATGTTTGTTTATTCTAAACTCCCAAATCCCGGCTCCGAACTTCCCGCGGGGCTGCGCGGGGACGGGGCTGGGAGGGAGAGCGCGCCACGCGCAAGGTGGGAGGCCGCCGGGGCCGGAGGAGAGCCGCGCTCTGACATTTCTCGCCCTTCTAGCAATTCTGCGCGGCAGCCATGCAGCAAATGAGGCTCCCCTCGCCGTTTGAACCGCCGACTGTTGACATTTTCCGGACTGCCCGGGGCTCCCTCGGAAGTCAGTGGGAGTTATCGCCACTGATTTCCAGAGGGAGGAATCGGGCACGTGCGTGCCTCGCTCCTTCCAGCCTGGGACCTCTGGGCGTTTCTACCAGCAGCGGGTAACAGTGACTCGCATGGAGTCACCGTCTCCATGTGACACACGGAGAAACGCAGCTTGCACAGAGGCGAAGTGACTTGCCCCGCTGTGCCAGATTTCTTTGTCACCCAAATTAGTGCCCACAGGGCAAAGCGTTGCTCTCAAGAGAGCTAAGTGGAGGCTGGGACTTCTGCCTGCTGCAGACTATACTCCCTGCCTGTGCTGACGGAGGCTTGAGAGGCTGTGCTGATGCCCGTGGAGGTGATACTACGATGTGCTTCCACCAAGGCAGGAGAAAGTGCCATCGGCCAAATGAAAGGACCATTACAAAATCAGTCTGCTATAAGGTTGTCACCTCTCTGCTGACACCACCTGGCCTGGTGAGTGTCCTTTCCACAACCCATGCTTACACAAACGTGACACACACATACATACACACATGAAGGGACGGGGGGGAAGGGGCCAAGCATTGCAATCCTGGGCAAACATGAGTCTCTAATCATGCCTGAGGGAGAAGGAACATATCATATCTACCAGGAGCAGCCCAAATTGACTCATCAGCCAAGGAGAGATGCTTTGGGGACTCGGTGAAGGTAATGGGGTTCCCAGCTCACAGGGGCATTCAGATAACAGAGCAGCTCCTGCCCCCATCCTTGTCCATCTCATAGAAGGAGACATGAGTCCAAGCAAGCATTAACAATATCCCGTCGCATTGCAAGGCAGTCTCATTGCAGGCAGGGAGTGTTGGAAGGAGGGAGGGGGTCAAAAATTGGGGGGGTCTGTCCATCCCAACGGCTTTGAAATATGGCCAGGGAGGAGCAGAGTGGCTGGGGAAAGGGGGGAGCAGGACAGACTTCCGGAGGAACGCCGTTGGCTGTGGAGAAGGGTAGAAAGCCAACCTCCGAGCAGAGACGTCCTGGTTGGGAGTGGTAGGGTGCTGCGTGGACACACGTCCTTTCTCCACACGGGCAACACTGTAAAACACAAGACACAGAACGAAAAAGGAAAGAAAGAAAAAAGCAACAGAGAGAGAAAGGAAGAAAAGGAGGGGAAAAGACAGACGCAGCGACAGAGCCCTTCCTTCTGCCCCTGCCAGACTCCACCTCTTGCCATCTCCTAGCCCCCTGCGCCATCTCCCAGGGGCACCTTCCAGCTCCTAACACCCCCTTTTGAAAGCACCAAGGGACTTGTAAGTCAAAAGTGAAGGCAAGGCTGAGGCTGCTTTGCCTGGCTTTGCTTCCTCCCCCAGCTGCTGGTGAACAGGGAGCAGCAAGAGCTCATTAGGCAGCTCTCTGCAAAGATTAAAGCATCCGGTTGCCATCCCATTAATGGACCGCCTTTCATTTCCTCCCTGTTGATGGGACAAGTCTTCTTCACTAAGTCCCATCGGATCCAATCTTCCTCCAAGCAGTTGAGGGTCTGGAGGTGGCCCCTGGAGAAGGGGCGTTGATGCAGAAGGCTTCAGTCATGCTGCCTGAGTCCAGTCGCGTTGGGCTGGAATCACTCCTTGGTCACGACATTTCTTGTGAAAGGAGACACCCCCCGCACCAGGGTCCTGTTCCCCTTCCCACCCTCTCCTAAGGGAGCGGGGGACAGTTTCGGGTCTCCGGTGACCTCCACCTGCTCACCCACAGTGGGGGCAGGTGGGGATGCCAAGGATGTGACAGAGACATGCGTGTGTGTGTGGAGCGGTGAGCATGGAGCTCCTTTCTGGAGCCTGGCACCTCTCTTCATCTCCAGGCAGCAGAGAGCAGGCCACCGTGCCTCAACCCTGACTCAGAGGGGTTTCCTCCATAGGCCTCGCTGCGAGGGAGGAAGAGGCACAACTCCATCAGGATGGAGAAATGCAGGGGGACTGTTATGAGTTGGCGAACATGGACAGATTTGTAGTTCCCTCTAGCCCTAAGTCTGGTCCAGATGCCTCATGTCACCTTACAAGTCATCCCAAAGACCTGGCCAGGGCTGAGACATTGGACTACAGACCCCACAACCTACTCAGCCCTTGCCCAGACAGTGCCAGCGATGGTGTTTGGTGTGGGGCACGCAGGCTAGCGAGAACTGACTGCACTCTCAAGTACTGGGAAAGCTTGCAGCTTTGTTGAACCAGCGACTTGGAGAGGGAACGCTCGAAACCCTAAGGGGCAGTGCAGAAGTGACAAGAAAGAGGTTGTTTTCCTTGGCTGATAGGAGAGGCCTGTGGCTTAATCATGCCGCCCAGTGGCTTCCTACGGGGCAGGCATGAGCTGTCGTGTAGTCTTGGCAATCTCGGCTGATTGTCAGCTCTGCTTTGCCTCCTGCCTGCGTCGTCGGGACGAGGGGGCTGCTTCGCTCACTCTCCCAAGAGCCACGCGCTCTTGAAAGGATGAGCATCGCCCGTCTGCGCTGCTGGCTGGCTGTGCAGCCTGCAGGGAGAGGAGGAAGGGGGGTGAGGAATGAGATGAAGGAGAACTGAAAAAGAAAGCGGAGAAGCTGGCCTGTGTGGGGAGAGCGGGGGAGGCAGAGATGAGTTGCTGAATCCCTTAAATGTTTGTCTATAGGAGCCAGCAAGAGAGGGATTTGGGGATCTCTCTCTCTGCAGGTTTCTACCCAAATGAATCCAGCCATCTGGGCCGCTAGCGGAGGGGGAGCAGTAACAGCACCGAGAGATGTGTGGACACTAAGGGAGACTTGCAAAGGGGCTGAGATACTGCACTGAAGGTAATGGAAAGCCTCTTGCTGACGTCCAGTGGGCTACTGACTGCTGTAGAGGTCCCGCACCATTGAACATGAAGCTCCCAGCACCCACACTTGGCAGCTGGTCGACTGGTTTTAACTGTGCTACATCTCAGCCTTTGCCGCATCACTCAGGGCATCGTGGTAAAAGCCAATGATGGTACCCGCCACGGTACCAGGCAATAGATGTGGTTGCCTTCTCCTTGCACGTCCCCACCACGGCTGCAAACTCAGAACCCAGCCGTGCTGCAGGACCTGGAGGATCCAGGTTCAGTAGCAGCCCTCAGCAGCTGCAATGGCCCCACTTCTCCAACCACCACATGCTCGGGCAGCCTGGAGTTTTGTTTAAAAATAATACATGGGCCCACGTGTTTCCATGCCAACCAAACCAGCCTGCACCACAAGGAGCAAAACTTCCAAAACGGCACAGCACGGGGAGGGAAACACGTCAGGTTTGCCATCCTCCTTGATTCTCTGGGCAGTTTGGGAGCGTTAGATGCTTTCCTTTAAAGTCCCAGCTCCTGGAGTCATGTGAATAGATGATGATCTCAGCTCCTGTCGAACAGAAGCGGGCGTTTCTAGCCCTCAAAGCTGCAACGAAACACTCCTAGTGGTTCTGGTCCTGCAACCCAAAAGTGCCTTACTGACAAAGACCCCTCCTGACTGTATTAAGCCGATGTCGTGCTTCTTAGGGATGGAGAAATGCTTTTTGAGCAGCTGCACGTGGCAAGACTGAAACGTCTAGGTGAGGAGGGCAAAGCCAGCCAAACGGTCCCCTAAAAGTGGGGTGAATTTAAAATCCCATTTCGAAGGTGCGATGCATGCCAAAGAATCATCCAGCCTGCATCTATATGGTTTTCTATCAGTCTGAGATTAGCCATTCCTCCAATATCTGCAAATCAGTGTGCTGCCTGTGTTTAACCCTCTCTCTTCCTCCATCACAGTTAATGTCATTTTGGATGCTTCCACTGCCCTAGCTGTGTCTGGTGAAACTACTACCCCATCCTACCTCATAAGCCTTCAAGACTTCATCAGGAAAGTCCACAGGTTCCCCCAACTCCTCCCCGGAGATGATACAAAGACACACCAAGACCATCAGAGTGTTAACAGCGCCGGGAAGCATTACTTACACAGGGCACCTGGTGTTGAGGAAAGCATGGATCGGGGGAGTGATGAGAGGGGTCAGGAGCCTGGCACTGTCCTGGGAGGGTGGATGGATAATGGGGCTGCTTCTGATGGCATGAGAGGGAATGTGCGCCTGGCAGGGTGCGGATGGAGGGGGCAACGGACTGAGCGTTACAGAGGCTTTGTGACGAAGACCATCCAAATGCAAACGACTCTTCCCTCCGTTATACGACTTGTCGAACGAGACAGCGGAGAAAGAGACAAACAGACAGACGGACACACGGTAGTGACGAGGAGACAGACAAGACACACACGTGGGACTGGGGATCTGGGGAAGGGAAGAGGGTAGGAACGGGGAGATCGCTGGCTGGCCTGTGGGTGGTCGAAGGGATGAGGGGTCGCCTGTGGCTGGGTCAGGGCTGTAGTGGTGTGATCATGACTTACCTCCGGCACACAGACAGCAAGGTTCCTCCTTGGCTGTGTGTTGAGGCCAACAGGGTGGGAGAGATGCCAGGGGCAAGGATCAGGGGGTAGTTGAAGAGATGGGGGAGACGCATTGGGGTGACCAGGACCTCCAAACCATGCCACCGCTTACCACAGGGCCCCTCGTGCTTTACGGGGAGGGCAGCTTTCTGCTGGCACTCTGCCTTCTGGCGCTCGCAGTCGTTGCTGTACGTCCGGCTGTCCCGGGCGCAGACGGGCCGATAGGCGCCGTCGCAGGTGATGCGATCGCAGGAGCAGCGGGTGGTGCCACGCCGGTTGAGGCACACGGCGCCGAACTTGCATTCGTCCCTGCACTTGTCTGCAAAGGGGAGAAAGACGTGGTGCTCAGCATGGGGCTGCAGGCAGGGGCAATGTGGGGCTTGCTGACCTGGGGCAGAGGAAGGAGACTCAGCGGCTCAGTTCTCACCTGGGGGGCCACACCAGATGGGAAGGCGGCCCCAGAATGGACCCCCTCGAAGCTGTCTGTGGAGCCCCATTCCCCACCCACACCAAAGAAGAGCACTGCTGGAAGGGACACTGGAGTGGAGAAATAGCAGGGTGAGGTCCGAGCGACTGGGGCCTGCGTTCTAGTTCATCTGAGCCCATCTGGTGTCTGGGCCAGTGCCCCTGGATCGGGTCCATCTCCCTTGGATGAATGAACTT
Organism: Alligator mississippiensis; assembly: GCF_030867095.1. Lineage (NCBI taxonomy): Eukaryota > Metazoa > Chordata > Crocodylia > Alligatoridae > Alligator > Alligator mississippiensis. The sequence goes on from NC_081836.1 coordinate 9,115,181, forward strand.
GTAGCTGAGACCCTACCTGCTCCATCATCCTCTCTGCTGTCACTGGGGCAAGGACCACAGCAGCCTGGGGCTGCTATCCTGACAGGCCCCCAGCAGGGACCACCTTCAGATGCTTGGCCAATAAAGCCTGAAAAGACTGAGCTGGGGCAGGTGGCTTCTCACGTCACCGGTCAGCCCCCGAATGCAGAGGGCCCCAGGGTGGCTGCAGAGCCCCAGCGCTCTCACCCGCTACCCTCCCGCCCCCTGGGGCAATGTAAGTACTTACCCTGTGGCTGGCACTGCCCCGAACGCACCTTCTGGATCTCCAGCCCCCGCAGAGCGCCTGACCGTCCCATGACGCACTCGCTGTCATAGGTTACCCCATCATCGCCACACATTGGGTCCCTCTTTGGGGGGCAGTTTTCAGGCCGGAAGAGCAGGTCCGCTCGGCGAGTGCGAGGGTTCACCCGGCAGACCCGGCTCAGGTCGTTGACGGCGTTCTTGCAAGGGTCTGCACCGAGGGTACGGGAGGGTGTGGGTGAAAGAGAGCAAGAGAGACGGCATCTCAGAGCAGCATGGCTACCTCCAGGGTCAGCCCCATCCCTGCCCCTCAGGGAGCCAAAAGGCTAGGCCTAGCACCAGCCCAGCCCAGTCCTAAGCTGCATCACGTCTTTTCTCCCTGGGATCTAGTCCATGCTGGCCTCCTCCATTCAGCTGGGGTCTCTGCAAGACTCTGTGCACATGTCAGCTGGTCTCTGCATGGAAAGCGCTTAGGGGTTTGTGGTAGGAGGAAGATGGCTGGCAAATTCAGAGACTGCGGGGCATGGGGTGGTCCCTGCATGCTGGGACGGATTCAGACCAGTGAAGTCTGAGTCATGCAAAGGCGAGAAGGGGCTGCTGGAGCCCTGCCTGGGACCCCCAGACAGGAGCTCCCATCTGTGCCTCTGCCCGAGCACTTGATTCTTAACCTGCACCCTTCTGCTGCTTTCCTCTGCACCCCCGCCACAGGTCTGGGGAGGCACTTGGAAAAACACCTCCTTTACCCTGGGAGCCGAAGGCTCAGCCCTCCAACACCAGGGGCAATGCCTTTGTCAAGGCCCAGGCCTTTGCTGCAGCTCCTCGGAGAGTCTCCTATCTGTTCGGCTCTCTGGAGCTTGGCTAATGGAGCTCCTAAATGCACCCCAGGCTCCTCTCCTGGACCATGGATGGTGCTCTGCGCTGACAAGGGCACTCATTCCCCAGGCACCTGCTCATGCTTTTCACCTCTTTCCCTGCTCCCTGCCTTAAGCAGCTCAGCGAGCGGATTGAGGAATCCGGGCCCTTGAGAGAAGATCCCCAAGGGCCCCGTGCTGCCTTTCACCGCTACTATAATCAAAGCTTATCTCCGTTGCCCTCCCTGCTGAACCAAGCTTGCAGCAGCATACTAAAGAGTGGGCACAACACACACTGGCTCTCTGCTAATCCTTTCCCAAGCTCTCAGCTTAAATATTATCATTGTTGCTACTTTTTGGCCAAGACGGAATACCTGCCTGGCACCGATTCATTCTCAGCAGCAAAGGTAGACACTGGATTGCATTTCTTCCCCTTTTATGCTGACGCACTACAAATTCCCACCTACCTTACCATGCCCCTGCTTGCCTTACCACGCCTCTACCAGGTTTCCCACCCAAAATGGGTTTCAACCCCCACAGCTGAAGCCCAGGATGTCCCCCTCCCTCCTTGCAGCTACTGGAAAGATGACATGGGAAAGTTGTGCCCCCCCACCCCAGCCTTGGCCCTGTGTATCAACCTCCCCACCCCGGTCCAGGACTCACCGCAGGGCCCGTCGAACTTCTTGAAGACGTTCTGCTGTGCGTCACAGGCGTGCTTGTTGAGCTCACACTCACTGCGGTAGTCCTTGCCATCACTGCCACACACGGTGCCCTCGGCCACCCCGCGGCATGAGGACGGGCAGATGCACTTGGCTGACTGCCCATCAGTAGAGCGGGCACAGGTGCTGCCAAAACTACACGTCACCTCCGCACAGGGGTCCTTGGAACCTGCCGGGTGGGACCGGGGGAGGAAGGATACAGGGCTGTGAGCTGAGTCGGTGGCCATCCTTGCCCCTCAGCCCCTGGGATTAATGCCAGGAGTCATTTCCCAGCCCAGCAGTGAGCAAGTTGAAATGGGTTTCCTCCAGAAGCACCCAGCCAGCAGCGGGTTAGGGACAGAGCTATCACCCAAATCATTCACCCATCCTCTGCACATCCTTGTCTGCAGCCTGGAGCTTGCAAGGCTCAGGTTACCTGAGATGTGAGCACATGCATGTAGAGTGAGAGGGGTCCAGCATCAGCCTGGCTCAGCAGCCTATGCAGAAGGGGTGGGACAAGGACTGGATCTTCCCTGCTCCATGCCAGGCACATGCTCAGGTGATGCTGCCTGCCCGCCTGGCCCTTTGCGTCTCAGACAGGCAGAGCCTTGTAAGCCCGATGTGCTGGGGAAGACCAGGGCATTGTTGTCATGGTTCAGGCTCACCAGCCACCAACTCTTGCACTTGCTCAGCTGTGTCCTGATGCCTGTTGCAAATGTGGGATGGAGAGGGCTGCCTGCTCCCAGCCTCTAGACCCTACATCGTGCTCTTTGTCGGGCTCAACCCCCATTGTCAGGGCTCTGAAATGCTTTGATGTTCTGCCCATGAGCAGTGCTGCTGAATTTCATAGGGACCTGTTAGTCTCGGGGCCGCCCAGCCCTGCCTTCCTTCTACTGGCAATCGATGCCTGGCTTCCCACCGGTGTTGGGCATGGCTCAGCTCTGCCCTGCCCGCTCTGCCTGCCAGAAGGACTTAGGGCACACCATGTTTTGCCGGCTTAGTCCCTCTACTACTCGTCGCAGGAAGCTGACTTCCCACCCCAACGCTCCCCTATCTCCATATCCCGTAGGCCAGCTTCCCTGCACAACCTCTTGGAGAGATACTTCCAGTAGCCAACAAGGTGACCCAAGCTCCTTAGGGTCCCCTCAGCACAATGTAATTAGAGAAAGAGTGCAAGAAGCCATTTCCCTGCTGACAGGGATGGGCCCACATTTATTTGCCCGCTTATTTATTAATTTTTTTTTGGTTTAATTTGTCCCTTTTTTATGATTCTTATTTAAAATATATCACGTGGCACCAGCCCCTCCGCCGTGCGCCCCAGCAGCGCCACCGCGCCGAGATTTATTGCGAGCCAGCGCAGTGCGTGAGGGAAAGGTCAACTTAATTTACTTGGAGGCGAGGGGGTGGGGGTCTCATTTACACAGCTCCTTGCTCGCAGCTGGTGCATGCCAGACTGGGGAAGGGCTTTCATTAGCCTTCCTCACCCTACCTCCCCGAGAAATAGCTGCTCTTGAGGCAGGGGCTTGCTCAGATGCATCTGCTTTGTGCTTGTCTCTCAGGCTCTTGCTTCCTAGCAAGTGAATGGCAGTCTCTGGCTCTGCAGAGGCTGTAGGGACATGGGGAGGCCCTTTGACTGCCTCCATAGATGTAATAAAGTAATTAGTCCTTCCCTTTCACAGTGTCATCCATCCTCTTTGCAAGCTGCTTGGGGCTCTAGGATAACCAGTGCAAATGCCAGCCAGGCACAAACCCTGCCTCGGTGTTCTCCGGGAGAGACCCATGGTTGTCCTGGGGAGGACAGAGATAGCATGACTCACCACAGGGTCCCTTGCTGATGACTTTGATCCTCCTCTGCTGGTTGCACTGGGCCTTCTCCAGCTCACACTCGTTGCTGTAGGTGGAATAGTCCGAGCCACAGACAGGAGCCACCACTGAGGGGCACGTGGTCTTTTTGCAGACGCAAGAGGCCTGGGATGGGTCAGCGGGACTCCTTTCGCACACAGCTCCGAACCCACAGAGCATTCCTCGGCATGCTACAGGAGAGAGACGGACAGGGATGAGCTGAGGCTTGCTGACCTGGACGTACAGAGCACTGCAGGAGAAGGGTCCAGCAGCCACAGCAATGAGGGACGAAAGCCCAGACCCTCTGGGTCCTGAATCTGGGGTAGGGCTTCTCTATTCACTTCAAGCCCTGAAGGATGGGCAGCTGGGACACTCTCAGGGACCAACTGGGAAAGGAAAGCATCAGTGCTTGGAGCTCTTCCTCCAGCCTCCCCGCTAAGCGGGAATGGTGGGGAGTCACCACCAGCAGGCTGGGAAGCTGGTCACACTGGGACGGTGATTTGCAGTTCCTGTCTCTCGCTGCTCCCCTGCACCAGTCCCCAACTCCACGCTTTTCCTGCATATCCACTTAACTGCCGGGAGCAGGTGTCCTTTGAAGGGACATCAATTCCTCCTGTGGTGTCCCCCAGAGAGCTAGATCCATGGCCTGCCACAGCCTGTCCCCTGAGGTCTGTCGTCTCCATGGTTTTTGGATCAGGCTACAAATAGTAACACCCCTCTTCCCCCTTAAATTCTGCATCTGCACCCGTGCCCCCACCCCAGAGCAGAAGCAGCTCAGACGCTGTGCACCGCCGTGATATCATGGACGGGTATCACCACCGCCCCATCGAGTGCCATCTAGGGTGGCACAGACCACAGGCAACAGCTGCCTTCACAGCCAGTGAGCTGTGGCACTGCCGCCTGCTCCATGCCCAAGGCTCCTGTCGGGCTTCATGCTTCCCCAGCCCCTCAGCAGTGAACAGGAGGAAGTATGCATGGTGCAGTAGGAAAAATAAGCCCCCTGACAGATACTCCTGACACCAATGGGACATCAAAGGGAGGAAGAAGAGCCAGCCCAAGCCTTTATTTGGCCCTTGGATTTGCAGCCTGGACCTATGTACACGTACCCTGGATGCGAGGAGCTGCAGGGATGAGGATAAGGGCACCGAGGATTGGACCTGGCATGGGCTCAGTGAGTTAGTGTCTACGGTGCTGGTCTGTCTTGTCTGGGGCTGGCGGGTTTTCTTTGCTGGGACTAAGACCATGCACTACTGGGTGGCAAGACTGAACTCTGCATCTTGGTACCGTGCAAACCAGAACGAGCTGGCGACAGGCATGTGAGAGAATATGCCTGCCACCGGCCGAGCAGCAAAAATGGCTTGATGGAGGAAAGCAATCTGCTAAGTGGTAATAAATCTAGAGCTGGGAAAGGGTCTCAGCAACAGCCCTGGGCAGGAGGCAGAGGTGGAGTGTCCCCTGGGACTGGAGGGATGGGGTGATTTAGAGGGCTAGGGTCAGAATGACACGGCCCCCGGGAGGCTCTGGGTCCCTCCCACCCGTTGTCCATCTTGTGGGCTGAGATGAGCAGCTCTAGGAAGACGGGGCTGTCCCTGACGGTGCATCATGGCATGGCACACTGTGGGGCCATGAACTTCAGCTGGGGCCTCTGGTTCTTCCATCAGGCTAACACTACCGCAGGCAGGTGTGAGGGCAATGGGAGCGATGCTAGCCTGGCTGCGGAGAGACTCTTGGCTCGACCAAGCCCTCCAGCTAGGACTGAGGTGTCCTGAGCCCTTTTCCACAGAGGACAGGCTGCTAACGTCCATCAAAATGGAAGAGACAAATGATTAACGGAAAAGCAGGAGAGGGAAAGAAAAGGAAGTGTCCTGGCTTTGTACCACCACTCAGGCTGGGGCAGAAAACATTTCCTCATCTACCCAGACACACACACACTTTTTTATTCATCACAATGTATGCAAATCAATTGGAATCACGAGGCAGAGAGTGGGGGCCTGTCTAATAGGAGATGCACAAATCTCTTTATCACATACACTAATCAGAGCAGCCAGCACAGACCAGTTCAGCATCTGAATTGCTAATGTATCAGGGAAGGTAATTTTTAAAGAGGAGGTGGGGAAAGAAGCAACTACGCACAAACTCAGATAGATGCAGGGAGGACTGTGAGCAACACCTGGCTACGGTGACTGGAAGAGATGTCCCAGCTGGGTGACCCCTCTCTGTAGCGTCCCAGGGCACAAGCAGAGTGGTGTCCGCATTTCACCCCTCTCGCTGTACACACAGTGCATGCACACATAGGAAGTGCACATTTCTACCATGCAACCACACACATGCTCCTTCACACACTTCCAGCACACACCTCTGCTGCCCTCTACACACACCTGTCGATGTAGCCTATATCCACAATATACATTAGAAATGGAGACTGACCTACATAATGAAAGAGAGAGAGAAATCATAAAAGGCAAAATAAAAAGCCCGGCAGTGGCTCATTTACACTTCAATTCCCAGGCGCTTGGCTTTGACTGCCTTGAGATTTTTGAGTTCATATGCACGGCAACAATGCGCCGCTAAGAGACTAATATCGTCAAATAAAAAAGAACTCTCTTTCTCTCCTGCCCAATATCTAAAAGCAATTTATCATTTTTATGAAGCTCTCTGGATAGGTGCTCGTGTGCCTTCCCTTGCCACTGCTCTCACTCCTCTCCTTCTCTCTCACTCTTTTTTTTTTAATGCAGATGAGCCTGTTTAGCTCTGAGATTAGAGGGTGCATGAAGCAAGGGGGAGAGGGAGCGCGTGTGAATATGAAATGCAGGACGGGCAGGGCGGCTGAGCAGGTTCCACGGAGCAGGAGTGTGACTGTGTACTGCATAATCAGGCTGCCACTCAGCGGGGCTGAGGGGAGGCAGAGATAGAGCTGTCTTACTGACCCGGCTTCTGAGACGGCAAAGGGAGGCAGCGAGCGTGCCAGGCAGATGTGGGGATATGGAAGGAACCACGAGCTGATTCCAATTTGCTGCCAACACGGAGAAGAACGGGGGAGACGCACGGGAGTGGAGGGCGCTGATGGGTCTGGCCATCAATCACAGCAGGCGCAGGGCACCCGGGCACCGTAGTGCTTCCCCATGCAGCGTCCTAGGCTCAGCGGGCACTGTGGGGTGGTATCGCAGCGAGAGCCTGGTGCTGCTCGCCCTGACACAGGGCTTCTTCAGGCTCCTGCTCCCTTTAGGGGAAAGAAAGCAGAAGGGCTGGTGGGGAGGGTGTTTGGATATGCACGGTGATGGGCACGGAGTAAAAGCCAAGTGCACTGAGCAAGGGTTGGGGGATCCAAGAGAGCACGTTACCTACCCCTCGTGTGCCATTGCAGTCTAGAGCCTGGCCAGAGGAAGCTACCAAGGAGCTTTATTTCTTCAGGGAAAGCAGGGGCTTTGCTGTTCTCTGTGCCCTGTAAGGTGCTCAGAAGCCTTCAAGCATGCTGGAGGCCAGGCCTACAGCTCCGGACAGGCCGTGACACATGCTAGACCAGCAGAGCCCGGTGCAATCCCCTGTCCTGGTACAGGCAGAAGCATGCAAAGATGCACCCGGTGCAGAGGTGCTGAAAGAGGCATGATGCCACGGTCCCGAGCCAGCAGCGTGCAACAGAACAGGGCTCCTCTTCTCCACCCTCCCGCCACCTTGCCCAGCTATTTCCATTTGGACCCACTCACAGCATGGCTGGTCAAGCTGCCAGGTTTGACAAGGAGCTGGCCCTGAGAAACAATCTTTTCCGAGTCACGAGGATCTACCCCAGGGAGCACCACGGACATCACCGGCACCTCTTGGGGATGCCAATCCAAGCAGCTCCCACTGGAGGCTGCGTTAATCCCTCCCTCCCCAACACAGCTCAATACTAGTATGTGTGTGCAAGGGGGGTGATAAGTGCAGATGTGACAGATTTGCCCGGTTGCACAGACCCACAGCAGTTAATTCAGCAAACAAAGGACAGTTGTGACTGGGCGGCTAGAGGAGGTCTGAGCAGGGCTACACGCACACAGCCCAGCCTCCCGCCGCCCCTGCCATCCCAGTTTAGGGCTGACTAATCAATCAGTGATGGTCCAGCTGATGTCCCACTGCAATTATGTCTCATTGCAGCTGTACCATTAGCAGATGCCTGTGGAGAGAGGGATGGATGGAGGTAGGCGTCTCCCCGAGTACAAGCCTCCAGCTTGTCTCTGTGCACCACAAGGGACCCGACTGCAGTGGCAGGAAGGGGAGATAACACTAGATTAAGACACCAATGATTTGAGACAGCAGCTCCAAGACTTCATTGTGTTTTCTGCATAGAAGCAGACTAGTGCGTGACCCAGGAGGCAGGAACCATCTCTATTAAGCCTAGACACCTCTGGGAGGGCTGGACACAGCTGTGACCTTCCCCAATGAGGGACAAATGCTGCTTGGCCTTTGCACAGCTGTTCTCAAAGCTCTTTGTGGAGGTAGTTACCATGCATTGCTCCTATCTCGGTAGCACCACAACAGGGCACAGGGGAAAACACTGCATCTGTCCCAGAGAGCTCACAGCCTAAAGGAAGAAGACAACCCATAATAGGCAAACAAGGAGATAATCTAGGAATATCTCATTATTTCTTCCATGTTAAATCCAGAAGGGTCCCTTGCAATTAATAAGTCTGACCTAGAGTGGTTTTCAACCTTTTTTTCATTTGTGCACCCCTAAAAAAATTTGAATGGAGGGGCGGACCGCTTTGAAGTGTAAGTGTGGGCATTCGCGTACTTTTGATTGATCATAGGCATCTTTCGCAGGCCCCTTAGACATAATCCGCAGACCCCAGGTTGAAAACCACTGCTGTAGGCTGCAGACCTGCACACAGGAATTCAGCGCTGCACAGTCAGCCAGTGATCCTCAGCCAGGGTTGAGATATAGCTGATATAGCAATGTTAGCACTGCTAGGTGTGCAAACATGATTCACAAGACAAACCCAGTGATTTCAAATGGGAATCCATAGCTGTGGTCTTTCTGAGTTTGAAAGAGCAAAACTGCTCTATTATGATATTTTTCTTCAGGCAAAAAGGGGAATACTAAGAGCTGGTATTTTTCAATGGGTGCCTCAAGTGTATCCAGTGGTGCCTTATGCCTAAAAAGGTGAAAACCACTGCAGTAATTCCCGTACCAGCCCATAGCTGTGACTCTCCTCCCTGCTCCAACCCTTTATGCCATGGCAGAGAGATGGAGCAACATAAGGGGGGACCCTTAAAAGCCCTCAAACCAGCTGGGGGACTTTATATCAAGAGAGGCATTTCTATGGCACAGTCAGCTGAGCCCTCAGTCTCATCCTGCCTTGAGAAAAACCTCTGAATGGGCTCCATCGATTCCCCTTGTCCAAGCGAAGAGACACGCAGGAAACCAAGAGCAAAGAGCAGTGAGCAAATGGCTTATTTAAGTTTCTTTCACTTTTGATAATCTTTGGCAAAGAAACATATTTGTTTACAGCGGCCGATTTTAAATTTGCCTTTAAAATGCTCCCGTTTGGTGTGGTGATGCAGCTGGATTATGCAAGCGCAGAACCCAGATAGAATCAAATGAAACACCTTAATTCTCTCATCCAACCCAGGAGACAAAGAGCAGGGTTATTATACCCAGCACAGGCGAGGCGCAAAAAGCGCTATCAAGCACCGACATCAACCGCAGCTTCCCCTTTCCATGATGTCTCTTTATTTGCACTTGAATTCAGGTCTCCTGGCAAAGGTGACCACCACCAGCATGGGAGATTATAGAAATCAGAAAGGGAAATGGGAAAGAAGAAAGGAGAAAGAGGTATTATGACCCCTATCTGGGAAGCTCCGTAACTCAGAGCACGTGCTAAGTGCAATTCTCTCCAAGAAGATGGCGGCATGTGCACAAGTGCTTTGCTGAATCAGAGTGCAAAGTCATAGCAAGTATGGTAAGAAATGTTCTCGGGAGCCCCCGTCACTGTAAATGTGCAGCAGATGGCATGTTAGTAAATACCGAGCAGCAGGTGTGGTGTATCTGCCGGCAAGGACCCCACCGTGTTTATGTCCGGCAGCATTTGTTAAAGACATTGAGTTTGCAATTAAAAATCTCCATTATTCAAGGGGCTGCCGGTTCATCATCTCTCCCTATGTTGCTGCTGTTTGTCATGAAACGCCTACCTGACACCACCATGCTGAGCACCGCGCTGCTCTATAATACAAGAGGCAGTCCCTGCCTACCAGATAGTGAGATTACAGGCAACAGGTGGATGCGATACATCTGGGGAGAGCACTGGGTAGCTACAAGATGATACTGCCCTGCACAATTAGCAGTGATTGGAGCCCATTAGCTGCCTAACCATACATGTAAGATAGGCATAAATCAATGCTATATAGAGGAGAGGGAGGAAACCTTCCACCCTCTGTGACTGTCATGGGCTCCCTTGCTATATATCCACGTCCTTCTCCATGGGTGAGCCTGGAGACCCCTCAATATAAAAAAAAGGAGCCGGGAACTAATACTAGCTCAGTTCACCCTGGAAAGAAGAGGCTTATGATTTTAAGAGACGGGCTGGATGTCTGTGTAAGGGAGATGCCCTCCTTCAACAGGCCAAGAAGCAAGATTCTCGCATGTAAAACTCTGACCTAGGTTATAAGGAGGTTGTAGGGGTCTTGTCCAGCCTTTTGGGAGTAGGCAGAGCTTGGGGAGGTTCACCAAGCCGAGGTGAGATGTCATAGTGGCAGAAATGCTAGAGCCCTGTCTGTATCCCCTGTCAAGGATGGGGACCGAGGACTTGTGGGCTGCAGTCTCCTGGGAGATCTCGACCAAGCCCCAGCCTGTCGTGCCTCAGTTTCCTCATCAGAGAAATGGGGGGGATTGCATTTTTGATCACCACCCATCAGTCTGTGGGTGCTGGAGGGATAACTGTTACCATCAAAAATGATAGGGGCAGAAACGTTTTCACTGGCTCCAGCTCAACCATGGAGCTCCTCCAACGGCAGGGAGTCAGGGACACGGGTGCATTCAGCAGCAAGGGGAGATCTCGTAGGGAACGGAGGAAGATCACCGCTGTGGGCTGAGCTTTCCCCAAGCCTCCCAGGTGGCTGAAGAGGCAGGGGGAAGCAGCCCAAGTAAGACTATCGATACACCCCTCGGCAGGGAACAAAAGGGACGGCTCCGGCAGCTTGTCACCGCACTGAATCTCAGCCAAGCTGCCCTGGGTCTCTTGGCTCTGCTGGAGCCAAAAAGAAACGTGCCTGTGTCGGGGGTGAAGCCAATTGGTGTCAGTACAATTTATTTGCACTGATGGGTTTGCTGTGGTGGGGAAAGCTGCCATCGCAGCCACACACGGGTGAATCCACCTTCCCTCTCCATTGCTTCCCTCCAACTCCTGACCCTGGGCTTGCTAACAAGAGGGAGCTCTGGGTGACAGGGGGAACGAAAGGGTCTCCTCCGACTGGGCTCATCCTGGCTAGGCCATGCTTGCTGTGTACGCTGCCCAGCCCATCTGAGATGGGAGTGTGAGGATTTCCCCCCAGGAGATGAATGGGCAGTCGAAGGAGATCTGGACTTTCCCGTGAACATCCAGTACTAGGAAAGGTCGTGCCACTTTTCCGGCCTGCCACAGCGGGCCAGCTCTCGTTCTTCAACAGCCTGTTTCTGCAGCACCAGCCTGGCAACAGCTGGAGCAGTGTTTGCCTTCTCCCTCCTGCCCGAAAACCACCCCCCTCCCTCCCACCAAGGCAAGCAGATGGAGGAATGAGCACGGATATCGTTAGCGTATCCATTTACTGCACGACAGCCGGCCCGACAGACCTCGCCTGGGCGGGTGGGCGGTTGCACAAGGCTCCCGAGGCAAAGACGGCCCCCGCGAGGGCATCGCATCCACTGGTCGGTCACGGGGAACAAGCAACAAAAGTGACCTATGGAAACACATACCGTCTGGTCCCTATGGAGCCCTGGGGCAGCGAACCTGTGGGAGCCCCAGAAATAACAGAGAAGCAGGGTTTGGGTCCCACAGTTACAAGGGACCCAGAGTACAGTGGGGGAAGTACTTTTACCCTCCATATGATGCTCTCAGCTGGAGGCACAGATAAGATCCTGTGCCCGCAGTGAGCTTGATGCTGCTGGGTCGGGGGGCTTTGCTGTCCCTGGGCACGGAGGCTGCAGGGCTGATACTCTCTGCTTCTGGTAAAGCACAGGCAGTGGCCAGGTGATACCCCCTTGCTTCACATCATCCTCTTACTTAGCCTCATGCCTGGAGCCAGAAGGGTGATGGCAAAAGCCATCCTCGTGCCCCGTGTCAGGCTGAGGTAGATGGAAACCACGCAGCTCCAAAGTCCTGTGTCTGGGGCTCTTGCTCAGCCTCTCCTCCAGACCTGACAGAGCATGATGGGGAAGCTGCCCGGTCTGCTTCCACCTCACCCTACCCCTTGCACCTCTGAAGAATGAAGTCTCTGTCCCCTGCTCTCCAGGGACACCATGCCGGCCTCCGTTCACCCCCAGAGGCAGTGGCTCTACTATCCAGCTTAGAAGCCAAACCACGCCTCCAGCCCAAACAAGCTATGTGGCTCATCTAAAAGGCTGCCTGGGCACACAGACCCCAGGGCTGGCCCAGCATCCAATGCTTTGCCTCTTGAGAGCCCCCGACCCAGAACTGGAAAGCAGTGTCTCGAGTGGTTAGAGCAAGCACCTAAGAGATAGGACTCTTGGGTTCCTTTTGCAGCTCAGGCAGGGGCTATGGTGCAATGATTGACTTGGGGAAAAAAGGGGTGTCAGGAGGCCTGACTTTCTAGGCTCCGCTCTGCTGTTGATTTGCCATCAGGCTCCATGCCTCAGTTTCCCCTTGTACGGAATAAGTGTGAGAACAATCTCCCTGTTTGGAGACTGCGGGGATGAAAAGCTCCATGTGAGCATTATGGATTAATCCTAGCCCGGCTTTGTCATGTACTTGGAGATCCGGAGGCGAAAGGCTCTGTGTAATAAGCCCAAAGTGTTTGTGGTAATGCGTATGATTATTGTTATTAAGCTGGAGAAACATTTTGGCATTTTAATGCTTAAATTGCTCTTTTCCTTCCACTGGAAAAGGGAAGGGGGGAAAACAACACCCAGACTCCTTGCTGGGAGCTCGTTACACATGTGTACACACACACACAGGTGTGCACCTGTGTACTCTCTCTCTCTCTGTCTTGCACACACACACACACACACAGTAAGCTTTTCCCCTGTTGCCTCCCAGATCCCGTTGCTGAACCTGAACTGCACCTGCCCCATTGTAGCTATGAGCAGCAGAAGGCACGGCCAGACACAGGTGCACCTGGCTTCAAACCACCAGGTCCTCAGCACACACAGCTGCCTGCTCCTTGTCTCTAATCAAGGGCTGGGAGGAATGGGTGGGGGGAACGCCCAGAAACAGCAAGACACCATCCCAACCATTTCTCCCCTTCCCCAGCTGGGCTGTTCTGCTGAAGGCAGCAGCGTACGCATTTGCCAGCCTGGACTGGCTCCAGATCACAGAGGAGCTTGTCCCCTCACTGAACAGGCTGAGAAAAACAATCAGAAAAGCACAGCGGGAAACTTGATTAAAACTCATGGGTGGGAGATAGGAGGGTGGGATTTACCTAGTTCCATGGCTTAAAACGCCTCCGATGACAGCAAAGGAGGGAGCACTAAAAAACCTACAGACACAATGCTTCGCTCCGGATAAACTGCAGCTTTGGGTTCCTTCAGTCAGGAGGGTGGGCAGGAGGAAGGGCACAAACGGGTCCCGGGGCCCAGAGGAACCCCCGGCAGCACAGTGCGGGTAGCTGAGGCCATTCAGCATTTCCAAGGACCTGCTGGGAATTGAACCGAGACTCTCAACCACATCACGGGCTTGCAAACAGCTGCCACATGCCAAGTACTTTTGCTTGGTCTTTTTGAGAGATTGAGAGCTGAAAGGCCCCAAATTCCCGCGCACACAGCCCTCTCCTGTCATACACTGCCTGTGCCTGCTCTGACGTTCATCCTGGATGTGATGGTTGAAGTGCACAAGCCCTGTATGCCGCCAGGTTTGTCTGCACTCAGAAAATGCACTGGAGTGGAAATGGTGGAGTTGCTGGCTTTTAAGGAGGACAGCCCTGGTGAGTTCAGGTTGTGGTGACCGTATGGCTGATTGCCACCAGTTAATACATTTTTAACCAGGGTTTGTCCGGGTCAGTGATTGTCCAACCAGGGTGCCTTGAGATCCTTTCAAGGGTGCCCTGGGATGCCACACAAGATTAGCACTGTTAGGTGTGCAATCATGATTCACAACATAAACCTGGAGATTTCACAAAGGAATCTGCAGCGCTAAAAATTTTCTGACCTGTTGCGCGCTGAGTGCTTTGCTAAAGAAAAACTGCTCTATTATTTTTCCATAGTCAAAAATGAGTGAAAACTAAAAGCTGACATTTTCTGAGGGGGACCTCAAGTTTATCCAGGGAAGCCTTGCATCTGAAAAGGTTGGTGCTAAGTCATGTTTAATGTTGGCTTAGCCATCGCATTGTCTAACTTGGTGAGTTTTCCTGCTACAGCCTGGCCTCCGCACCTACTCATCTAAACAGAAGTTGGATGCATGTGTAACCCAGGTGGATGTGTAGTACAGGTTCCTGTCCACATAAGACACACACTTATTGCAGCCTTTGCTCAAGTAATAGCAGCTCCTGCTTTTAGCTTACGAGGTACCCAGTGGATCGGTCAACGTGGCAGCTATCACACTAAGGCCAGTAAAATGGTCCCGATAGGCCAGTATTACTGTTCCCATTTTACAGGTGCAGAAACCAAGGCACAGAGAAATGAAATGGTCACCGGGCAGGTTGGTGGCAGAGCCAGCAATCGATCCTTGATCTCAGACCTGTGTCCTGCGTACTAGGCGTCCCGTGTTAGTTCATGGGAATCACCGTGTGGTCCCTTGCAAGCCCAGCCTGTACAGTAGCCACACTAACCCCAGCAAGACGGTCCCGACACACATGCAAGAAGCAACAAGCATCATGACTCAAAGGGTCTGCATGGATAGTATCAGGCATGCCAAGTTTACAACAGCAGCATACCACACCATGTCACATCATACGGTGGAGCCTAAAAAGGGACTTACATGTGTATGAGCATCCTGCAATCAAGTAGGGCAAAACTTGGGAATTGCCCGAAGCTTTCAGGGGCTGGGGGAGGATCAGGCCTGGGCAGCAGCAAATGTTTCTTTTTTTCAAAGATCCCGCTGAGATAAAAATTCATACAACTAGTCATAAATACACTTATGCCAAAACCGCACCCTGTAACAGCTCGGTGGGCCAGTTCCCCTTGGATAGGGTGCTTCTATGCACAGAGTTTGTCCTGACAAATATTTCTTTGTACACTCACTCCACCACCTCCATTGCTATCCCGAAGTGCCCGGCCCGACTGGCTTTCTGAAGTCAAAAGGAGTCTTTTCACTAACGACAAAGGCCTCTGGACTTTTGTTTACTTGGCCAAAAACCACATTGTCCCTTGGAACGGAGAAATCTTGGCAAGAAAGAGACCGAATGCGTGCAGCTGAACTGAACGAGCGCTAGGGGTAGAAACAGCAATCAAGGTGTTTGGCGGTGGAAATGAGAAGGCAAGAGAAGAAATGTTTTGGGTGACACAAAAGAGCATAATTATCAGGACAAGGATGAAATTAAGCAACGGAAAATCCAGGCTGGATGCCAAGGGCTGTTTCCTCTTAGTTAACTCTGTCAGACCGAAAACTACTCTTCTCTTCTGCTGTGGGAAGATCAGTTATTTAAAGCCAAACTGGACAAGGCTCCTGGAAATACGCAGTAGAGAACAATTCTGTACTGGCTGGAATAAGCAGCAGAGGAAAAACAGCTGAGATGATCTAATGAATCTTTTCCAACTCTAATGAGTATTGATGGCCAAACGTGCATATCTCTGCATCTCTCTTCCCAGCTAGACTGCTCTGACATGGAGATTGTCCAGGCACATCCAGCACAGCAGATCAGAGGGGCTAAACAGGCAGCCCTGGCATCCTGGTCCACTGGAACCGAGGACCAGCTGCACTGCATCCGGCCAGCGACCACCCGAGCCAACAGCGTGCCTCTTGAGGGACACCAGCACCAGATGCTACAGGAGTGAAGCCACTGTAACAGGACAATATAGGCAGGATCTAAACATGAGACATGTTTTCCTGATACTAAATGAACGATTATCAATTATCTAATGTAAAGAACCTCTTTATCCTCTGCTGGGACACCCCTTCTTGCTTTGCCTCCCAAGCAACTAAGGTGTTGTTGGGGGGGAGGGCAATGGGTGAGGCTACCGCTGTGCTTGGGTCTGCAGCCTTCCTCGTGGCACATCGCAGTAAGGATGGCTCGTAGAGCCCTGGACACCACCATCCAACAAGCAAAGCCATCACCAGCCCTGCATCGGAGGGAGCGGGCAGCGTGCGGCTCCTTCGGGATGAAAGCAAAAGAAGGAAAACCAGAGGCCCGGCGTACCGGCGATAGGGAAGGAGCCATGTGTGCATGTGAGACAAGGAAGGGAAAGGCCAGCATGAATTCTGCATGAGACCGAGGTGGATGTTGCCATGGAGACTCGTTAGTCCGGAGCTCCAGCTGAGACTCTCATCTGTGCACATTTAGTCTTCACTCGGGCCCACCCTCCCTGCCATCAATATTAATTACATCAGCCGCGGCTTGTTTGGCGAGAGGGAAGGAATCCGCCGCTTTTGCAGCGGCGAGGAACAGCTGGAAGCCACCCTATTTAAATAGGCTCCAAGCCTCCAAGAGCACGGACCAGGAGAGCGCCACATCTAGGCACGCCGGCAGCGGCCGCGGCCACGGAGGTCCCGTGGCGGCGCACGGCTGGAGCCGTGAGGCCTGGCAGCTCCTGCGAGCCGGGCTGGAGAGTCACGAGGGGAGCGAGTTTGGGGGCTTCATCTGCTGGATGCCGCTGACCTCCCCATTGGTTGCTGCGGGGTGCGGACCCTTGCTGAGGAGTGAGAGTGGGGCTAGCGAGGAGATGCACGCGTGTCTGGAGGGAAGAGGTCTGTGTGGTTACTGTGCAGGCTGGGCTTGCAAGGGACCACACGGTGATTCCCATGAACTAATACGGGAGGCCTAGTATGCAGGACACAGGTCTGAGATCAAGGATCGATTGCTGGCTCTGCCACCAACCTGCTCGGTGACCATTTCATTTCTCTGTGCTTTGGTTTCTGCACCTGTAAAATGGGAACAATGATACTGGCCGACGTATGAAAAGCACCAGGTGGACCCATGTGTGACATCCTGCACCCACAATGTTAGCACCACACGTTGCATGTGTGACTGCCATATGCCCGTTCCACCTGGGTTGTGCTGAGCTCGGTGGCACTAGCAGCTCCCCAGGGGAGGTTTGTACAGTGCCCGCATGAGGCTAGGGCATCTCCCTGTCCCCCAGAGCGATGCACAGGGAACAGGACTCTCCCCACCTTTGCTTTTCCCCATGCTGTCTGGGCAGAAGAGCTGGCCTCTGCCCTGGCCATGCTGAAGCACAGGAAAAGAGATCGTGGTGGGCAGAGGCAGGGAGGGCGAGACGTAAGGGCAGATGGAGGAGAAGGGAGACGGACAATTAATTTACAACAGAGCAGGAACACACACACATCTGTCATCCGGGCAGTCACACGGGGGCCGTGGCTGTTGTGCTGGCCTATGCCGTGCACTTCTAGCGCACTGGGAGGCATGCAGACAGTGAAGTATAACACAGCTCCAAGCCTTCCACAAGTTACATTTGTTCCCGTTACCCCATCCATCTTCCAGCAAGAACAGCAAATAAGCCAGACCCGCTGAGCGCCCTGGTCCATTTTTACGGCCTCTCTCCTCTCCAAATTCTTATCAAGGTCCCGTCGACAGCACCACTGACCTGGGAAAGGCAGCAATGGCCAACCCTGATTTTAACACGGAGCCCTGCGAGTAGGCTGTCCGCTCCGTTAAGGCAGGATCCATGCCATTAAGGTCCCGTCTGAACAATAAGCAAGGTGCTTATCCTTACTGGAAGAAGGCCTGCATGGCATGTCACCTTCCACCAGCTCTGGGTGATGCTTAGGCTGCTAAATGAGATGCCCCAAGCATCTCACTCCAAACGCAACCCTGTTACTTGGTGCTGATCCCCGGAAAACCATGTGCATCCTCTCTGTACAGCAGCCTGGTAATTCAGCCCTCTTCTATGATGATCTATAGGTGCATTAGATTTCACGCACATCCACGTGATGCAGAGGGGGCAGCCCCTGGGCACCATAAACTGGCTCACACCAATCTCGGCCGCAGCGTTTTATAGCCCAGCTGTTGCGGGAGCGCTTTGTTTTTAAAAGCCGCCGCTATTAAAATTTAAACTAAGCACAGAAGCTGTGCAGATTCAGCACTCCGCTCGCTGCCGGGTCTTAAAGCAACCCGGTCCCTCCCAGGGCTCCACCAGGGACCGCGCACACATTAACCAGACAAAAGGAGGAGTGGGAAGAAAGCCGGATTACATATGTTTCAATAATTAAAGGAGGAGGGTGGGGGAGGAGGGGAAAAAAAGTTTATCCGGTTGGAAGATCTAAAGGCAAAGCCATCTGCATGCAGGCAGAGAGGGACGGGTGACAAAGGGGGTGATGCCAGGAGCCCCGGGGAGGGGCAGGGCTCGGCGTGGGAGGGGCTCCCGCCTTTGTGTTCTAGTTATCCAGAGCATCAGTCACTCTTGCAAATCCAACATTGTCTTAGAGTCGCTCTCATTAATTTGTCCCCAGCCCCCTTGCAAGGATGGCTCGGAGCAGGCAGCTTCTCATCGCCAGAAGAGAATTAATCAGGCTGTATCAGGGAGAGAGGCAGGGCGGGCACACGCTCTGCCACGGAGATGGCACACAGACGTCCCTGCAGACCCCCTCCACGTGCCGCCTCCTCCCTCCCCATCCTGCTTGGACATACACATGGACAAGAAGCAAAGAGCTGCCCCGAAGAAACGTTCAGGAGTCACAACAGGAGTGATGTGACACACATACAACGCATTCAGAGTCAATGAGAGATTCTCTGGCCTTTCAGCCCTGCATCTCCATGAGTCAATATACAGAAGTGGAGACAGGAGGACATGTGACCAGAGAGGTGACACTCAAGGCGAAACCCTAGCGCAAATCAAACCCAGCAGCTGCGTGCAGGCTGGAATTCAAAAGCAGGAGGCAACTTCCCCAGCCCCCCTGGACAGCAAAGCCTGCAGAGAACAGGAGGCAGAGGGAAAAAAAATCAGGTTTGTAACCTGTAAGGAACAGGGACTGGCCTAAGCGAAGGGCAGGAGAGGAAGAGACGGATAGGCTAGGCAAGGGGGAGGTCACACCCAGGCTTTTCTAATGAGGACTAGTTTAAGCTGGATGCTCAGCCCTGTTCAAACATGAGACCTGGCTCCAGTCCCAGTGAGTGTAGAGCAGGTAGGGCGGATGAGAGGCTTTTAGAAGCTCGGAGGGAGTCGTTCGCCCCAATCCGGAGCTGCAGGGGGTTGGCCGTGCCAGTCCCGCGGAGCTCTGCCAATGCACCTGAATCCCGACCCACACTCTCCCTTTGCTACAGGACTGAGAGGCTGCCCATTTTGCTCCATTAGGCAGTAATTTTGTGCTAAGGGCACTTGGCCAGTAGCAGCTAAATGGAGGCATTTAGGCAGAGCAGTGACCTTCAGTCGGTTCAGTGCCAGTCTCCAGGGCTGCGATACTCCAGGCGCTACCTCCCTGCAGCAGCCGGGCCCCCGCTACAGAGAAGGCCTTTTCTTTCCGGCAAGGTGCGCTCAGGAGGCTCTCATTCACACTGCACAAGCGCACCCCGGTCCACCTGGACGGCAGGTGCATGTGCCAGCACCTCCTCTCCCTGGCAAGCATTTCGCCTGTCACAAAAGTAATGAGCCGCTCACTGTCACCGAGAACCTGGGGAGCAGACGCCAGCGAGGCAGCTGCAGACTGTCCATGGGAAGCTGGCACCAGCGTCGCCGCAGGTGAGGGGTCTGCAAAGAACCCAAACTGCTTTCCCCACCCCGAGGTCCCGGCTGCACTGCCCTGGGGAAAGCAGAGACCGGCACGGTGGGGCTCAGGGCTCCCAGACTGGCCGCGGCTGGGAAACAGGAGCGAGGCGGGAGTGGGAAGAAGGGACTGAGGCACTGGGGCTCTGCCAGCTGGGTGCTTGGTCTGCTGGAGGGAACCAAATGCTGCCTGGCTCTGCTCCCACAAAATGGTGTGTGCAGCAGGGCCCCTTTGAGCAAAGGCACGGGGCACCAGCCTGGCATTTAAGAGAATTCACTTCAGCGCAAGCCTCTGCCACTGATCAGCCAGGAGTCCTTAGGCAAGTCCCTTTGCCTCTGTCTCCCCTGCTCCCCGCTTCAGTTGGTCTGCAAGCTCTCTGGCTTCATGGCAGGAGAAGCTGCCTTCAGCTGCTGCATCTCATTTCTCCCTGCACCTGAACCATCCCTCCCCAGACACCAATCCCCTGCCTTCTGCTCCAGACCAGACCAGACCAGACCAGACCAGACCACTCCACTCCACTCCACTCCACTCCACTCCACTCCACTCCACTCCACTCCACTCCTGCTCTGTCTAGCCTCAGTTTTTATACTGTGCCCTGTTTCCTGGCTAGACCCAGCAGAGCAGCCTACTCCACTCCTGCTCTCTGTCTATCCTCAGTTTTTATACCGTGCCCTGTTTCCTGGCTAGACCCAGCAGAGCAGCCTGTAAGGCAGGGGCAGCACCTGAACTACCACAGGCACCTGCAGCGCCCTTTGAAGCAATGAATGCTGTTAGCACCTGCACAGCTGCTTCCATCAGGAAGGAGGGTGCGGTAGCTTCCTCCACAGAGACAAAAGAGACCAGGTACTTGCCTTGCTCCCTCAAAGGGCTGGGAAGGCTTCATAGGGGAAAGCCATAGAAAAGATCCAGGCTCAGGGGAGGACTAAGTTGCCCCACAGGGTGAGGAGTGAGGCATGGTGCTATGAGAAAACTTATTCAGAACACCAGGCAGCTCCTTGTCAAACTTTAGATGAGCCAGGAAACAGCTCAGATGCAGTGCAAAACTGGAGGGAGGGTTATAGGAATATAGCCATCAGCCAGCTCCAGCTCCAGCCTGACCCAGCGAGTGGGGGAGAGGGAAGCGAGAGCTCCCTTATTTCTTTATGGTGGCTTTTTGGATGCATTTCCCCAAGATTTCATTGCTGGAAGGAGCATCAATCACGTGGAGGAACCTGAGTGCAAGGGAGGGCGAGTGGGCTGGAACCGGATTGAGGATCAGGTACGAGGAAAGGCAGTAAAGTCCTGACGGTTCTCCCAGCCGCCCCTTCTCCCCCGATAGTTAAACCTTGCAACATGAAAGTGCATAAATTGATCCCCAAGAGAAAAAGAAAACTTCGCTGCAAATGGAGAGGGAAAAAAAACACTCTCAAGAGATCAAAAGTGGTGTCTAATAACTGCTGCTACCTTATCTACAGCTCAGGTTTTTGAAGAGCTATGTTTAGCATCCATTCTCTCTCTGCAGCAACCCTAAACCAGTTTGAACTGGTTGAACAAAAGCAGAGGAGCTTATGGGGTGCACAGAAGAGACGGCACCCCACAACAACCCCCTGGGCATGGTCCCCGCTGCAGGAGGGAGCAAAGAGCCCAGCCTGGATGCAGCTAGCAACAAGCCTGCGGAGACGCTCGGGTGGGCCGTGTCCTGGCCCAGCTCTCTCCGCTGGCCGGGGACCCTGGCAGAGCGAGTCCCAAGCAGAAAATGGGAAAGCTCTCCAGCATCTCAGCACTTCACACAGGGTTTTGCTCACTCACCTTGCATCATATGATTATGAACCACACTGCTTTCATAGTTTCATAGATGTTAGGGGCTGGAAGGGACCTCACAGATCATCGGATCCAGCCCCCCTGCACTTGGGCAGGAAAGACTGATGGGATCAGATGATCCCAACAAGATGGGCATTAAGACGCTTTTTGAAGATTGCCAGGGTGGGTGACTGTACTAACACCTTTGGGCTGCTGGGCAGTGCTGGGATCTCCAAAATACACATGGGGAACTGACTGCCTCCAGTATACACATGGGGAACAAGCTGGGAACTCAATCTTATTCTTCCGGGTACCAGCCTATTGTAATCCCAGCTAAACTACCCTTCCTCTTTCTTCAGCCATAGACTGACGGACATAGGTATAGGTCCAGGGCTGTCTGAGATAGTCACCTCATCCCAATCAAACCATTGTCAGAGGTGGGGCAGAGATGATTTCTTTAGTGACCTTCCAGTGGGGCTCGTTTGTCCATCTCCAGCTCATGAACCGTTGCTTGCTAAGAGAGGTGTGGCCCACCGAGGAAATCAAAGACCTGCCTCTCCCCATTCATGAAACACCACTGCTGCAAGAGGCACCTTGTTAAGCTCCTTGCACATCCTTTAATAACCAAGATACTTCTGCCAGAACAAGACCAGATACTCTCTCTGCTCTCCTTTTCTACCAACCTCATCCCTACTAGAAGCAAAGCCCTAATTCTGTCTCCTATGATATGAGCCTGCTGCCAGGGGACTTAATTCATTATTACAAATAAAAGGTAGGCTGCAAGTCTCTGGCTGCAGGATCTGGGGAGCAGCTGCGCCCCACTACGGCTTTGGCTCATTAAACTGATGTAGCAATGCAAGTGCCCGGAACTGAGCCCTGAGCTCTGCCGTGGAAATGTAATGCAAGCAGATCAGCAGGTCAATATTTCAGTCTATATTTTAATAAAGTCTTGAGGAACTCGGAGGCCCTGTGTAATTAAAAGGAAGCAGCTGCAGGAGGAAGGGGAAGGTTGCAAGAGAGCCTCGTATAAAAATTTAACCTTGCCCAGCCAGGGAGAGCGATTCTTTTTTTTCCCTTTGAACGTGAGATGTGACAAAACTGTCACGCTTGGGTTCCCCTGACTTCCACAACGTGTCGCAGACACGCTGCACTCCCGTCTCTTCACAAGGGAAGGAAGGGCCGGGGCTCGGCCTCACGAGCTGTGCTGACCGCGGGCAGAACGTGGCTGTGTGTCTACAGCTGCGAGGTGACTAGGAAAACACAAGTGAGGCTAGGTGGGGCTGCCCAGAGAGGATGTAGGAGACCCCAACACAGTGTTATCTCATGGGAAGACCTCTGGGCTTGAAGGAGGGAAAATATTTTATGTCAGTGCTGGATTCTGTAGCCTGCCCAGTCATGCCAACAGCTGTGGGTAAAAGATGCTCTGAGATGGCCCCTGTGTGCCATGTTCAGCAACCCTGTACCAAAAGTCTCCTCGTCCTCCCCACCTTGACGGCGTACAGCAAGGGGGGCTCTGAAGATTTTATGGAGCCAACATGCTGCTGATGGCTCCAAGTTTCCATCCCCTTTTCCCTCATCCTCCATCCCTGCACTGCTCTTCCCCTCTGCCTTTCCCTGGCATGGGAAGAAGAGGTCACAGCAGCCACCCAGGGCCTCCAAGGAGCATCAGCGCGACTTATTGTCAAAGCCCTGTTGTCTGACAGAATTTGCTCCGTGGAGAACCGACAGAAGTGGACACAATGGCCTAAGGCCTTAGCAAGATGGATTACTGCTGGAGTGGATCAATGTCCCCCACTCAAGCTGCTGGAAGTCAGCTCCATGCTCCTCAAATGCTCTGTGTGTGTGTGAATGTACAGAGGGAATGGAGAGCAGTGGAAGAGGAGGAGGGTTGTGAAGGGGGGCAGCATGTCTCCAAAGAGGGAGTGGGGTTTCAGAGAGCATGCTGGAGAAGGGCAGGGGAAGACGAGGAGGGTTGTGAGTCCTCTCTGCTCCATTACACTAGCTCCGTGCAGTCTGGGCAATGAATTCACTTTGCAGAATCCCAACCTGATATTGGCTGGTGTCAAAGAGAAATAGGCTGGGATTAGCAGCCCAAGCCAGCAGGGCGTTTTCATGCAGCTGCATGCAGGGAAGGACATTGAAGAGTTTACAGGGTTTATTTTAAGTTTTATTGTTATGGCTTTCTTCCCCGTGGGACTGAGTCTCTCCTTCCCTGCCTCCACCCCAAGCAGGGGCAGAGAGGATGGAAGAGCTGCTGATTTAAACCTGCACAGGTCCTTAGGGGAAGCAGCTTGGGACTCCCATCCTAACCTTGGCTTAAACAGGAGGGTGGGGGTTGCAGGGAGAGTTTGAGAGCCAGAGGGGAGGCAGGGCACAGACCACCTGCTCCCCAAGGCCCTGCAACCACTGACCCTATCTCTGAAGAGGAACCCTGCATCCCAGATGCATCTGTGCTGGGCACCAGGCACTACTGCAAATGAGGGGCATTTGCTTATGGATTTGGGGAGGGGTGGGGGGATGCAGTCTCTTCTGTCTACTTGAACCCATGTCACAATTCAGCTGGGGGCAGCTGCACTGCCTCATTGCTCAGAGTGTCCCCAGATGCCACCAGGCTCCTCTTATCCCCAACCACACAAATCTCCACAGATGCTCCTCCAGCAGCACCAACACTGGCTGGTGTATTGCTAAGCCCCCAGCACCTGATCAGGGCTTGGACTAAGCTAGCTGGGACACGGTTCTTTGGGAATTTGTTATCCCTGTGCCCTTGAGAGCCCCTATGGAAGGACCTGCCTCCCACCTCTTAAGACTGAGATTTGCTACCACCCCAGCCATTTCAAGGGTCACTGGTGCAGGAAGCCAACTGAAAGGGGCCTGGTATGGCAAAGGGCCAGAGAAGATAAGGAATAGGGCCTGCTTTGCAAAGAGCTTTGAGATCCTGAGATGAAGGGCCCATTAGTGCAGCTGCTTTCCTCGGGGTTAATAACTCATGCCCCAGTAGTGCCTTAGGGCTCCATTGAGATCAGGCCAGGCTGTGGCTGCCAAACAGATGCTGTCAAAGACCATCACTGCCCAAGAGCACAGGAGGGGGGACTGTTATCTCCACTGTACAGACAGCTGAAGCCCAGCAAAGTTAATTGACTAGCTCAAGGCTAGAGGGTGATGCTACAGCAGAGCTGGGAGCTGGACCCATATCTGCCTTCTGCATCCCACTCTGGAGCCTTAGCCCCAAAGCTGCTGCTCCTCTCCAAGGACCTGTCCAGGCAGCAACCCATCAAGTTTGCTCCTAGCAGCTGCAGGCTCAACGTGGGCTGAACTCATCAGGAAGGGCAGGGGAGGAGGACTGAGCCCCTCGCAGGACTCCTTGGCCTGAGCCAGTGATGCTTCTCATTACCTCTTTGTCAATAGGTCACTGACCAGAGGAAGCCACAGAGGCTCATAAATTACAGGCACAAATTAATTTAGCAAGGCAAGAGAGCAGCATCTCCCCCCAGAACAAGACCAGCAATCTCACCGAAGCACAGCTCAGGCTTGACTTCCCCAGCAAACGAGACCCTCTGCCACGCTAATGGGCTAGCCCCTTCCCGGGCACAACGCTCCCCACCTCCTGCCAGCCACTCCCTGGCCTGAGTCGGCGGGCAACTTTCCATGCAGGGGGTGTTGTGGCTGCCTGGGAGAGAAGTGGAGGGAGAATGATGGCTGGCTCTGCTGACCCCAGGAGCAATTTAAATATAAATGTAATTACATTGATTTTCTTTAAGCAAATTTAGTGCTGGAGCAGAGTCCTCACAAATGGCAGGTCTCTGATGAACAATTACGGCACTAACGCATGGCACGTAGCATCCTGTGGCTCTCCCCCGCACCCACGTGCACACAAACACCCCTTGCCTTTAAAGCTGTTGAATATCTCATCAGCTAGCTGAATTTTCAATGCAAAAGGAAAAAAAGCCCTCCCCCCTGCCCCAACTCCTGCTGTATCCCCCATGCCTGTACACCCCCCCGACTTGAACCCTGCCAGTCTCCGCAACGCACACCTGGTATTTATGGGGCTGCCAGGCCAGAGAAAGTGGTTTTTCCAATATTTAATTTATCAAATGGCTCTTCACATCGTGCATTGCTGCTGGTTTTATGGGTCCATAAATAGGTGGTTAGCATGCTCCTCAGGCCTGGGGGAGGCGGGGGTGGAGACAATCACTCCAGCCAGCTCAACAACCCACCAGGAGACATAGCGGCCAGGCCTGTGGCTCCTGTAGTCCCAGCAGCTCCAGTGAGCAGCCCCAAGGCTTTCTGAGTGACAGGCAGGGAGCTGGGACAGCAGGATGCACCTGCCAGAGACCTGCAAAGGCTGGTGGCAAAGAGCCCAGGCCTCAGCCGCTTCCTGACGGTGCTGGGAGATGCTTTCCCTTCTCCTGGGGTCTGCATGGAGATGGTGACAGAGCTCTAGGGTCCAGAAATGGGGCCAGGTCTTCAACTCGGCGCATGGGCTTGTTCCACCTTAGCCACTCGTCTCTAATCGCTGCAGCTGGACCCTGGAGCAGGGACTCTGCCAGTAGGACTTGGCCTGGCCACACATTTGCAGGAAGAAAAATGCTTCTGATGGCAAATGTGAGAACCTGGGTCGGTGCTCCCCAAGCTTTTTGAGACCGCGAAAATGGGCATACAGGCCAAATAAGTTACCTACGGCCACAGAGGCTAGACCAGAGCTCCCTGCTCTGGGCTCAGCAAAGCCGAGAGAGCCGAGAGAAGCATGTTTCAACACCCCCAGCGCAGACAGTGGTGGTGGGTATGGGCAGGGCAGTCCTCTTCCTTACCCCTGGCAGGGGAAGCGATGGGGGCAGTGGGATGGGATGTGACAAGCCCTGGGCTCCACAGACCGACCCTGGGAGACAGCATGGAGGGAGGTCTGCCATTGCTCTGTGGTCCTACTGGTGAAGGGAGCTATGGGTCTTTTAGGGGGTGAAGCAGAGCCAGCACGAGACGAGGGCAAAGGGAAATTTTTCTGGGTGCCTTTGTCCTGAAAGGGGTGATGGGGAGAGGGCCCCATGGTGGGCAGAGTGGCGGTCACAGCCTTGGGGGGTGCTGGCATGGCTGGCAATGGCAAGAGGTCAGGCCTGCAATGCCCTGCTGGCACAGCACCCATCCAGGTTGCTAGACCCCCTCCTTTCCATGACTCTTCCCCAGAAGAAAATGGACTGAAAGCAGCAGCAGAGGGGGTCTCCCAGCAAGGGGGTGCAGAGGGCGGCATCTGAACTCTCAACTGCAAAGGCGCCCTCTGCCCCTGCACCCATGTACGCCTGGCAGAGCTGCATGTCACTGCCGCTGCCGCTCCGGTCCCTTGCGAGCGCCCGTCAGCTGCCAGCTGTGCCATCCACACAACGCACAGATCTCGCTACCAATTACCCGAGCAGAGACAGCTTTCAGAAACTCTGCCGAGCAGCCCCTGAGGGGAGGAGCGGGATGCCGAGGAGATGGCGAGGGGGGAGCGGGGTGGGGGGAGGCCGTCTCAGGCTCCGTCTAACTCCGGAGCCAAATGCCTCATCCTATCTATTCCACCTGACTGGTCAGAAGCGAACCTCCTCCTGCCCGCAGCCCTCGCTCACACATTTCCATGGTTTAAAAAGGGGCTTTGTTCCCTTTGCCCTCAGCCCAATAAAACAGCTCGGTCTCACACACACACAAGTCTCTAGTGACGGATGCTGGAGAAAAAGAAACATGCCCCCCCCCCTCCTGCCTACTCGTAAGCATTGCAAACAGGGAGGGAGGGGAAACCCCCACCTTCTACCACCCACCGTCTATATTGCACTGCAGGGCACATGGCGAAACCCAGGTCTTGCACCCCTCCCCTTTGCACCACACCTGCCAGAGAAAACCTCAGCACCTTTCTGCTTTCAGGGGCAGGCGGCTGAGGCCAACGCTCACCCCATTTCCTGCTCCCTATTCAGCTAAGTGGGTCCACCCCTTCACCCTGCCACGAAAGAGAAAGAGGGTGAGGAGTTAGTCTGCTCAGAAGCCCTGGGTGGTGGGAAGGGGACTGCCTTTGCTGACCTCAGAGGAACCATATGAGTAAAGCCTCTCTGAGCCCGTGGATGCTCTCCAGGGCAGCAGCGAACCATCCCCGATGCCTCCGCCCGTGCAGGAGTAGCAGCCGCGTTACAGATCTTGGAGGAGAGCCCTGATGAAACCGTATTAATGGCCTCAGTGTGAAGGGAGGGAGGCACCGCTCCATAAATCAATCTGTGGTTGAGGAGTTTTCTAGGGTAGAGCCTTGTTTGTGTAAAAAACACATTATTGCTAATTAAAGATGCCTCCGTGCCGGCTTGTCAAACCCTCTGTTTCCAGCAGCTGGCTCTGGACCGCTTGGGGAGCTGTCGCAGGAGGGGGTGGGGATGCTCGAGATTCGCTGTGCACTTGTACTCCATCTTCCTCCCCCCTCAGCGCTCGGCGGGGAGCA
The DNA here is from genome assembly GCF_030867095.1 of Alligator mississippiensis. NCBI lineage: Eukaryota > Metazoa > Chordata > Crocodylia > Alligatoridae > Alligator > Alligator mississippiensis. The sequence continues at coordinate 9,143,070 of NC_081836.1, forward strand.
AGGGGCAGGAGGAGCCTTCCTTACAGACAAACGGGACTTAAGTATTCCCAGGTAAACACCCAGTTCTCTTGGATGGCCCTTCCCTGCCCAAGGTGTATGTGTATCCAACCATGGGTGTCACCATGCAGAAGAAGACACCAATCTCTGGGCCAGATTTGCACCCCAAGGTTTGCAGTCAGCCCCACCTTTGCTCGATCAGGTCTCATTAACACCCGTGACTAGGAGGTGTTTAAAAGGCAACAGGGACTATTTGCTGCCCTTGATTATCCTAGGAGAAGGTGGTAAGAATTCATGTGTCCTGCCAGGCTGGTCCATGCATGGGAAAGAGGTTGCTCCAGACCAGCATCCGACTTGGAAGATTAATGATACGACGTGAAAGTCATGCGAGATGGGAGAGTTTTGCTTATCTAAAGAGAAGCGGGGATGTGTTGGGGGCGGGGTGGGACAGGCGATCCCTGTGGAGGGGGCATATGGGATGGAGCAGTTGCTTAACTTTCCGGGAGCTGGGCGGCAACTGGTCCGTGCCAGATTCTCCCATCTCTCTCTCTCTAGTGCTATAGGGAACCAAGGGTTTAAAAAAAAAAAGAAAAAAAGAAATCAAAACAAATCTCAAAACTTTAGGGTTTCGGGATTAAAAAATACAGAGCCATGGCTCCCCAGCTGGTGGAGGTGGGCACAGCGCCACCGACATTCCTGTGCCAGGTCTCCAGCTGGTAGGAATGGGCACGGCGCCATTGGAGTCAATAGAAGGAGGCCGATTGTAGCAGGCGAGGATCTAGCCCTGAATTTAAAGAGGTAGCAGCCTTAAAGAGAGGAGCAAGAGCAACCTGATCAGTCTCTCTGCTCCCCGTTAGTACTGCGCTGATGATGTCCCCTTCCAGGAGCATCTGCCCCCCGCATGAGCTGACATGGCCCTTGCCTCCCTCTCCCCCCCTGCATCTGTCACACTGGGATCTACTGTCCTTGAAAAATCAACCCAGCATCTGCTTGGTGTGGGGAGGAGGAGAGAGGGGAAGAAGCCATGCACACCAACTCCTTGGTGTCTTCAACACTCAGCAAGGTGTGAAACAAGTGAGAGTGGAAGGGGTTAAATGGCTTACAGCTGCTAATGGAAAGAGATGGATCACATCACCCCCTTCTTCAGGTTACCACACCAGTCTGCCCCACTATGGGACCACCGCAGTCTGTGGATGCCCTAGGTTCATCTTACAGCACCAAACCTTTCATTGGACTAGGGAGACCCACGTAAAGCCCAAGCTACCTAATAAACCCTAAGACCTGGCTAGACCAAGCCTTGGCTGGGACAATACAGGTGGAGCTGGTCCTGCAGAGGGTTGAGCTAGACGTGACCTCCTGAGGTCTCTTCCAGCCCCCATTTTCTTTGATTTTACCTACAAACCTGAAGCACAGCCCTCATCCGGGGACAATCTGAGTGTGTTCACAGTCCTCCCAAAATCAGTGGACTACGTACCAAAAAAGCTAAGTGAGTTTTTGTGAGATTGGGGCCCCTGCTTATAAGCAGGTTAGGGGCAAGAGATACCACCAAGTTCTCTGACACAGGATAAAGAGACAAACAGAGCAAAGACATCGCCCCCCACACCTTTCCAATCCCCTTGTACTGTGCCCCACATCTTCACAGGGGCAAGGGAGGAGTGCTGCACTTTTGCAAGATGCATTCACAACCTTTCAGGCTCAGGAACAGAGGCCCCTTCTGACAATTCAAAAAAGCTTATGTCTTTCCATGGCATGATGGGGGACTGTGATTTTATAGGATCTGTCATCTGCATGGGTTTGGTTATTAATATTTCAGAGCCCTGAGATGGGAGTTACACCTACGTTAGTTTTTATTTTTGCATTAGATGTCTTTTCTGGTCCAATTATAGATTAATCACATTTTATCTCGCATCCGTTTCTCCCCCGCCTCCCTGCCCACCCCCACCCAGAGAAAGAGAGAAACTTGCAAGCTATTAATTGGCTGCAGCTCTCTACCGGGTTTATCATCTGTGCACATGGAGCTGTGAATAGCAGCGAAGGGGATTGAGCAGCATGTGGGGAGAAAGTAAGGCGTTTTTCTACCAGGGAAATAGCATTAGGCTCTGGGAGTTGGATTGCACTGAACGCTTGTCAGGGATAAGGATGGCAATGTGAAGCCCCGAGCTTGGGAAAAGTAAAAGAAAGGAGATAGCAAAGAGTCTGGATGCAGAAATCTCAGGGATCCGTCAAGAAAGCAGGGGAAGGAAGGGCGAGCTCAGCTGGGCACTTGTAAGGATTCAGCTGCTTAGCTGCCAGAAGAGACATCTATGATGATGGTGGTAAAAGGGACCTGATGTCCAGCTGCAAACCTGTTTCCATGTCATGTCTGATGCCAGGGAGCTACTCAGAGGCTTTACTAGGTGCTGCCTGAGCCAGATGGAGGAGTCTGTGCAGTGTCTGCGGGAGCAGCAGACAATTCAAAGAGGCCGTGGGCCAGGGTGACCCAACTTCCTCTCTCACCCTGTGGTTTGGATCCTTCCACTCAGTGCCTTATGCTAAGGACGCTCACCCTTCTCATTGCCCATCCATTACCCATCGGCACTTTGTGCATCTTTCCCCACCCCATGGCCAATGCCCGCTGGGGTAGAAGGCATGAATGTCACAGACCTGAACACTGCCCCTTATTCCCCAAGACACTCCACTCTGATCCACCCCATGGAAATAAATGTCTGAATGGGACAAAGCTTTACAAGGAAAGCAGCATGTAGAATAATATTCCCTTAAAGCTATAGATGGGTTCATCCCTCCCCTGGAAACCAGAAAATGATCCACAAAGGGGTTGAGTTTTCCCAGGAACAACAGCAGACACCGCAACCCTGCCCCTTGCCTGGGCAGGCTGAGAGAGGCTCCCACATCTGGGAAGTAGGGATGGCCCAGCCATCTCTGGCTGCAAGAGAGAAGGGGAGGGTGTGCGTGCGTGTGTGTGTGTGTGTGCTGTGTGTGTAGTGTGCGAGAGCAAGCTGTGGTTTTGCTCAGGGGAGAGAGGAGTGAGTCAGGCTGGGAAATAGATCACTGGGTCAGGGAGGCGCTTTTCCAGCAGTCAGCTGGAGGGAGCAGAAGAGGCTCAAGTGATTTGCTTTCAAGTGCATCCTGAGCACAGAAATCAAGCATTAGGAAGTGATCCCGTACTTACCATCTTGCGGCGTTGGCAGCGACTGGGGAAAATAGTTGACGGGCTTGTCTGCAAAGAAACAAACAGAGAGGGGAGATCAGAGGCTGCAGGGGTGTCAGCAGGATTCACACCCCCTCCCCGCAGAGGCACTGTCTGTATCCAGAGGATGAGATCAGCAGAGCTTTGCTCCCATCTTTCCCCCGAGCAGCTCAACCTTTGCACGTTGCAACCTCCTTCTCTAGGAGGCAGGCACAGAGTGACGAAGGGGCTGTCCCCACGGTCATGGGCAGTCGGGGAAAGAGCCCAGGAACTTCTGTCACCGCTCTAACCGCGGGCAGGAAAGATCCTGTATGCTCTCCTAAGACTCTTCCAGATCCAATAGGTCTGAGTATTTCCTGCAGAGCTGGATCTCTGCACCTGGTTGTGGCGGGGGAGAGGGCTACAGGTCTGGGAAGCGATGTCCTCCCAAATCCACTCCCTGCCGTTCAGCGGGGAGGTGACTTCTGGCTGCCTCTGGCAATTGTGTGTCATTCCACCAAGGCCGCCCTGCCCAGCTGTGATGCAAAACAAACTATTTATTACCTCTCCTGCCACCCAAGATGCCGATTCATCAAGTCATTCAACTTGATCAGCCGCCGGGTTTGGGTAGGCAAGGGGGGGACAGAAGGGGCTGGCGGGACAAATGAATGCGTAGCCTGGGGCACTGTGACAGGAGTGCTCTAAGCCAGTGACTGAAAGGGCCTGGGAGAGATCCCACGAACAAAGCCTTGTGGGTGGAAGTCCAGCACCTTTCCAAGCCTCCCCTAGAGACAGATCTCAACGGGGCCTTTGAAAATTGCTTCCTGTTGCACTGGATGTCACCATTCGTCCCTGTGTATCCTATTTCCTCATGGGATGCCCAGATTTACGTGGAGGAATCTGGTTTTGCACAGCTCTGCCATGTGACCTCCCCGAAGTCAAGAAGTCAGGGACAGAGGCAGGACCTGAAGCGGGGTTTTCCCGAACCCCAACACTTTAAATCCACTCTTTCCAGCCTAGCAGCAGCCGTATAAACTGTTGCTTGGTCCAGGCTCTGTCAGACGCGTCATTCTTTTAGCCCGACCTGCAAGTTCACCGCCTTCCCCGCAGACTCCTGCGTGGCAGGGTCAGATGCCCGCGGTTCAGCTCCCCGGCCCTCCGCACCCCTGGAAAGCCTTCTCACAGCGGGTGCTGGGGGTGTCTGTGACCGGGGTGGGCCAGAGATGCGATTGCATGATGGGTCTCTCCTCCACGGGCCGCAGAGCGACTACGGGCTGGGGAGGAGTGGCTGAGGGTGTGGGAGGGAGGGCTCAACATCTGTTTTGGGAGGACTGGCAGGTGCCAGGGGGGTAGCCACACACATGCACAGATCCGCGTGCACCACACCGTGATGCTAACGTCTGAATCAAGAAAGCAGGGATCTTGGGCTATAGCTCACTAGGGACTCCCCCTCCCTCCACCCACACGCAAGGCATATAACAGAGAGGGGTAGTGACTTCTCAGAACATGGCCCAGAGCTGACGCCGTGCCTCCCTCCACACGCACCAGCCCGAGCAGAGCTGCCGTCACTCAGGCTGCTATATGTGTCGCTCTCCTCCTTGCTGAGGGATGCTCTGGCTGTTTGGCCTATGTGTGGACCCAGAGAAGGGCAGAGGAAGCCTCCAGGCATGCAAGGAGCCCACAGCAGGTCTCAAAAGAGCAAGTAAGCATGCACCAGGCCAGGGGGCCAGTGCTGACATACACCCATCTCCACATCTGTCTGGCTGCTTGGAGCAGATGGTGCCTGGAGGGGTTAGAGAAAGCAGGGTACAGCCCTAAGGGGAAGGGAGGGCAGAGGGACAGGATCCTGTGGCTCAGCTCAGGGACCTGCACTGGTATCGGGGAGGAGACAGCAATGTGCGGACAGCTCCAACACCAAGCAGCAGCTCATCAGAGACCAAAACAAAGCAGCCTGCTTCCCACCCCCTCCCCGCCCCTGCCACGACGCCAAGAAACACCTACAGTTATTGAGGAAGAGCAGCACGGCAAATCCCAGGGTGGAGGTGGCCAAAAGGATGAGGCAAATGTTGCACGGGATCATGAAGTAGCGCACCACCAGGGAGACTTTGTGCTGGTACATGCGGTCCCGCTCCAGGGGCCCGGGCGCTATGGGGTACTGGCAGGCCGTCATGCCGCCGCTGGCAGGGGCGCAGCTTTCCACTGGCACATCCAAAGCAGAGGACCCCCCCGAGGGGCACAATACTTGCAGAGCCCCCAGGAGCTAAGTTTCCCCAGGGATTCCCATCCTCCGGCAGGCGCGGGCGGGTGGGGGGCAGGCGTGCCTCGGCTTCAGAAAAAAGAGTTTACCGCCACGCGCCCCATCTCTCCAGCCCGCCCTGCACCACGTGCGTTAGGTCCCAGGCCCCGACGGGGGACCCGGGGGGCTGACGAGGAGCAACTCCACAAGGACTAGCGTCTTCCCCGGTTCAAATCTCCCCCGAAGGCCAGACGCAGCGGGTGGGGGCCCAAGGACCCGCATCCACACGCCAGCCACGTGCCTCCCCAAGGTAATAGGAAAGAAACAGCCGCTGCCCTGAGATTTCCAAGCGGGAATCCAAGCTGTGGGATGAGACGGAGAGAAATCCCAACTGGCAATCACTTCTTAGCTCCCTGCTGGCCTGTCTGGCCAGCTCCTCAATGAGGGGCCGGCCCCGAGGAGGGTGGGAATCCACTAGGAACCAGCCCAACGCCTCCGTACAGAAGGAAAGTCCAGATTCAGGGGAGGGGCACAGCTGCCCTGTTAGTCCCCAGATTCAGACGCTGGCCTGATCTCGCCCCGGGGAAGCCCCGAGTGTCTTTGGTCCGTGTGTCCGTGCGACTGTAAATCCTCGAGGGGGCACGCCTCAGTCTCTGCTCCCCCTCGGCCGTGCAGAGGATGCTCCTTCCAGGGAGCTCAGCTCTCCATCAGCCCACACTGCAGCCCGGGGCAGGAGTTTCCTCTCCACGCTGACAGCGTGGCAGCGCGTCCAGCCCCACTGAGCTCCAGTTTCCTAGAGAGCAGCCGGCCTGCAGCCCTCCTCTGCCTCCGTCTCTCCCCGCACGAACGGGGAGCCGGTTCCTTCGCACCCTTCTGCCCCTCCTCCACGCGGGGGGCAACACTGGGGCTTAGCACGAGGGTCCGGCTGCTACTCCTCCTCCTCCTCTTCCTCCTCCCCGAGCCGGTGCCGCCGCCTCTCAGAGCCTGCCTGCAGGGCAGCACCGCCAGCACGGCTGGGACGGGCCAGCCCCCCTTCTCATGCCGCTCGGACATGCCAGTCCTTCGGAGGGAGAGTCCAGCTCCTGGCTGAGCCGGGCATGGAGGGAACCAAGAGCAGCCAAGCCCCTAGGAGTTCCCACAGCAGCCGGGGAGGGCAGAAAAAGGGCCCCGGAGCCCACCTTGCTGGATGTCCCTCGCCCAGCCAAAGGCCGGTGCAGCACAACACAACCCCTACCAAAGCAACGGCGTTACCTCCTGCTCCACGCACCCAAGTTTCTTTCTCAGCTGCCAGCCCCACGCCAAAGCAGGGAGGGCTGGGCGAGCCCAGGGTAGTGAGTTAGGGACCGGTCTGCACCCCTCTCTCCATCCGGTCTTCTAGGCACCCGGGCTCCTCTTCTAGGTTGCCCCTGCCAGAGCTTCGTCCCTCAGGCACCACAGGTCCCTTCAAAGCATCTCCGCACAGGGACAGAGGTGGAGGGGGGAACATAAAGGGCTGGTGTGGCGAGAGGAGGAGTAAAAGGAGCCCCGGCGACTCGGACGGCTGGCTGGATCCACGGCTCCAGCAGCCAGCAGCGTGCGGGAGAGGCAGACTCAAACAAAGGAGAAGAGGCTTTGGGGAATTCGCAGCCCTGGCTGCTCCGGGGAGTTCTTCGCTGGCGAGAGCACAAAAGGAAAGGGGAGGGTGCTTCGTGCCTCAGCTCGGCGCCTCTGCCCCTGCCGTGGCACCGGGGCAGAAACACCTGTGTGCATCTCCGCTCTGCTCCGCGATGGAAGGGGGTTGGGGGAGCCGCCGATGGACAGGGAGCTGCTGGGATATTCCACTCACTTCTCTCCCTCTCGCCACCCGAGAGCATGGAAAGCAGAGCAGCCCTCCACCCTCCTCCTCCCGCCCCCCACCGGCTTTCATTCGCGAACTAAAGATGTTGAGAGGGGGCGGAGACTGCACTGTCAAAACTCATTATGCCTCTGCTCCCACCCAAGCCCTGGGCACCTTCCACTGCCCCAACAGAGGGGCAAAGAGCTGCAGCCAGTCCCTGGCCGTTTGGGGCATCAGGGGTCCCCCCCCCCCATGCAGTCAGAGACCCCAGAGGAAGGAGCCTTTGGAGATACATGAGCGTGTGCAAAGCAGAATGGCTGACGGCTGCACCTCACCATGAAAATATACAGGATCAGACCTCATGGGGGCCGGAGAAGGGGTAGAGAGATTATTCCACCCCTCCAGCTGTAGGTCAAGACTAGCATGGTGGGTGCACAGAGGTAATGGGTGGCAATGGGCTTTGGATCACCCAAAAGTTTGGATTAAGAAAGGGAAGGGTCGAGCGGGTGAGATGCTGCACTCAGCCCAGGGCACAAAGGTTCTTGCCTTTCCATCCTGGGTGATAGGTCCAGCAGGCAGGGTGTGAACGGAGGGGAAAGTGTGTCACTTCAGGAGACAGATGTTCATGTAACTACAGCTGTCACGTGAGCAAGGGAGCCTTGTGCCTCCGGGGACTGCTGTGAGCCTCTGAGCCATCCCTGCCTCTTGCCCAACACGGTTGGCAAGTCCCAAAGTATAATGCTGCCAGAGGAGACGCAAGGGAGAGCTGGGCTTTGGGCCTCGGAGATGAATGCCACTGGTAGGATGCCAGGGCAAGGGGCAACAGGGGAAGAGGTCCCAGAGAGAGGTGGTCTCAGTCCATGCCTCCAGGCCTTGAGCAGGGAAGAGGTATGATCCAATACTCAATGGCCAACCCAATGCCAACAGGCTGCATGGGTCTTGCTTCCTGCAGACCCAGAGCAGCACGGACCCTGGGGGAAGGAGCTCTCCAGGGACAAAGAAGTCCCCTTCACTACATCCTACCTTTCCTGACGTCCCTGATTTCCCCCCAAGTAGTTATCACCCCCCGGGAGGGCAGGCATTGCTCTCCAAGCCATGGCCAGCTCTCCACCCAAGGAAGGAGCAACACTTGCCCAAACAGCACCTCCTGGTGCCAGGCTAGGGTAACGCAATGCCGGGTGCCACTCAGGGAGGCTGGGCTATTGTTAGCATGCTGTAGGATCATGCTGAAGCGAGGGGGAGCTGGCACCCCCGCTTCCTCTGGGGAGATGCCCAGCTGGTTAGTCACCAGCGCTTGAGCCACCCACTCGCTGTAGAGAGAATATCGCACTAGCAGATGGAGAGCAGGGCGAGCTGGCAGCGCTGCCCCTGCTGACCCCCCTGGGCTCGGCTTGGAGGTCCCCACCTGGCACACATGAAATGGAGCCGATCCCAGGCACTTGTAAAAGTAAGAGGTAAGAGGACACGGCTGCTCTCAGCAGCCCTCTCAAGGGCAGCAGGGGTCCCCAGGGTGATGGGCAGCCCCACAGATGGGAGGTGCCTTGCTGGCTTCATGATCCCTTTAGACAAGCCTTGCCTGCCCAGATGCCCTCACCGGCGGGAAGTCTTGGTGCTTCTCCCCTGGTCTCAGCTCCCCACTGCCCTCCCTCTGGTTGCCATACAGGCATCAGCCTAAGCTGCCCTTGCCTCAGCTAGCAAACCCCCATATTGCAGCCCTGACAGACCCTCAGACCCAGCCTGCTCTGGGTCTGCCGGCACTGACCCGACTCCCCCCAGCTCAGGCAGGGCTTTATCTCCTGCCAGCGAACGCAGGCCGGGCTGCAATGGCACCTGTGCTGGCCAAAGGGGGCTGTGCCCAGACGACTCGGCTGAGCCCCCACCAACTCACTGCACATGGAGTCTGCCTGGATGCGCCAGCCCCTCTGCTTCTCACAGCCACTGTTTCTGGCTTGAGGGAGGGCTAGAAGTCCAACACTGTCTCCCACAGCCTCTCCACCACCTATGCGGTCCATAGCCCAATAGCCAGCTGATAAAAAGTTTCTCATGCTAAGCTAACCAGAGCAGGGGACTGCAACTTGTGGCTGCAGCACCCTCCCCTGGGGTCCCGGTGACCGGGACTGAAAGCCAAGTGCTTCCCAGACCAGGAGAGTGAGCTGGTCATTAAATGCACAGGACAAGGAATCGGGACTCCTGGGTCCTGTGCCCGGCGCTGCTCCTAGCTCGATGCATGACCCTTTGCAGAGGTTCCTCCCCAGCCCGGCTGCAGGCTGAGCTAATTAATGCCCGACAGCTCCGGAGGGCTCTGGGAGGAAGGCATGTAGAAGCACAGGGCATTATTTTGGGGGGAGCAGGAATCACTCCCCATCAGCTTCCCCGGGGGTCTCAGTCTCCCGCCTCTTGCATTTCAGCATCATGCTCTCTTGGCAACTCGAATACACTTGGCTGAGACCAAAGGCTTGGCTTCAAATAAAAAAAACAAAACACATACACCAAACAGAAAAGCAAGTGCATTTGCATATTCCTCTTTGCGTGTTTACATATGCAAATCAGGCCAGGCACATTCCTCCCTTTCTTCCCCGATTTTCAAGGCTTCTCTCCCCTAAAGCCTTTATGGGGCCACTTCGAGGGGCAAAACCTCTGCAGATCTGAAGAGCCTCAGCTCCCTGGAGCACATACGCGGGCAGACGCCAGCACGGAGGCCTCAGCCCATCGCTGTTCAGGGAGAGGCACATTCACGTCCCTCTGTGCCGGCCTTTCAGACGAGACATTATTACCAGTCTGTTCTCTGCACGGGGCATTTTGTACGGATGCCAGGATTTTACCTCTACATACAGGCACAAGCCTCATCCCTACTCCCCACTTCCCCCATGCTGGCCACCCATCCCCTGCGCTACAGCCATCCTCCCCAGAGGTGGCTGCATTATAGCCGGACCGTACAGTAGTTCACCCGGGATCCTTTTGTATAAGCCACCAGCCTCCGAGGGAAGCAATGGCCCGGCCCAGTGCCCTCTGCCGGCCATCCACGCTAGCGTTTTCCCTTCCCGCTCCTTTCTGGCTGGGAAAGGGGGAGCTGAAGTTAAGGAAGCAAAAGAGCACGTAAAACCGCAATTGAGCTGGGTCATGTTTTAAGCTGTTACCTTGGGTCCTGCCACTGAAAAACAATTAAGAAGATCCTGCCAGGTGGCCCAGAAGTGCCAGATGCTGCTCAGGCTTGCGAATCCCCCAACAGCAGTTTTATAGCCAAGGCAGAGATAAGAACTGAGACATCACCTCCCCCTCCTTCCCCCCAACCCAGCCAGGAGCTTCATGCTCCAGCCTCATCCACAGACAGCTGAAAGCTTCTGCATTTCCTGCTCCCATCCAGGTGATTTATGCAGGATGGAGCATTTCTCACATGCGATGCCTGGGCATGGCCACAGGGAGCATAGGAGATTGGCATTGCCAGGGAGGGGAGACTGACTAGGCTTGGGGGGACTCTGCACCACTCTCCAGGGAAGGTGCCCCAGCTGCCCCCAGGTGGCTGGCACTGCCTTGCGATCTGGGGACATTCAGAACGAGGGACCGTGCACTGTGGTTGTAGCCTTGCCACGCCAGCCCCAACCTGTGGCATGGAGAGGACCACACCAGATGCTGGCTTTCCCCTGGCAGTGGAAGGCTGGTTGTATGCTCTCAGGGCTGTGGGGTCAGAGTACAAATGACCTGGCCGGACCACTGCTCCTCCCAACACAGATAGTGGGGAAAAAATGGGGAGAGAGGAGAGGCTGGAGGTTTTAGCTTGGAAACCCAAGGATTTCAGCTGCCCATATGCAATGGGAGAGGGCTGGTCAGAAAGCCGCCTGTAGGGGAGCAAGGCGTATGCCCCACGCTACCCTCACCCTGCCGCCTGGATGCTCCCCCCTCAGACTCCACCCTAGAAGTCCCACACCGAGGTATCCAGCCACCTCCTTCAGGTGCCTTCCCTCCAACATCAGCATGGCATCTCCTCCGCCTTGCCACCATCCCCTGGATCTCACCACCATGAGGCAGCACCCCCAAGCCAGACCCTGAGCCTTTCTAATGAGATGGCAGCATCCCACTGCCCTGCCCGCGGCCAGACAGCCATGCTGTCCCCTTCGGACCCCCCATCCTGGTGCTGCGACCACGCTGAGGGAAACTTGGACTTGGGGAAAAAAGAGAGGGCGTGAAAAAGAGCAGGGTTTCCAGCCAGTCCACACTTAATGCCCTTAAACATCACAGCCACACCAATTACGGGGTGGGAAATATTCACATTTTGAGCTCACGCTCTCCCTCCCCCAGCCCACTCAGCTGGAGCGTTTAATGCATTAAAGCCTCTGTGTGGTCAGCGGCCATCTTCAAGCCCAGCGTCGCTAATGGGTTTATTTCTGAGCAATCCCAGCAAGGATTTAACAGCTGCTGCCGCCACGCTGCGCACAGCCCAGAGCGGGGGTGGGATAGGGGCGCTTCGAGTTGGTCTTCAAAAGCACTGGCAGGGGCTGGCAGCTCCTCTGCAGCGGCCACAGATGTGTCACAGCACCCATGGAAGAAGTGGCATGGCACGCCCCAGCCACCACCCTCCGCCAGGAGGAGAGGCACGGTGTGAGCCACATTTGGATGGAGGCAGGATCCTGTTTGGTGGGAAGGGGACCCAGCTGGACACCACTGGCCAGGCTCTCGCAGCTGCCTCTCTCATCAGATGTCTCAGATGGGATGGGGCAACCCAGAAACCCTTAATCGGTTTGCCAAGGGGAGGTATGTTACTGGTGCTTGGTGCTCCTTGGTTTAGTGGAGGGCAGTGCTGCGAGGCCATGGATGCTCCTGTTCTCCTAGGCACAGTGTCCGCGGGGACTCTGCCATACCTGGGCGGAAGAGGACATGGGCACCTTCAATGGCTGGCAGAGCAGACGCTAGCCCACTGCTGCGAGAGCTAGACCCTAAGCTGAGCAATGCCGGGCCCATCCATCCAGCAAGTCTCTGCAACGCTGGGATGCTTATCTTGCTGGGTGATCTGACCCCAGCTGACTTTCTGCCACTGGGGCAGGGGGCTGGACCTAATAATTTCACAAGGTCCCTTCCAGCCCTAATGTCTATGAAATCTGTGAAATCTATTCCCCTCCAAGACCCAGACAGGACCCTCAGCACCGAAGGGGTGACAACCTCTGCCGAGCCCGGTGGGGCACCCAACCTGTCCAGTGTGCCAATCTGAGGAGGCGGCAGGGGAAAGTCACCTCTTATTCCCACTCCATCTGCTCCCGCTAGGCCAGAGCAACACAGGAGTGCAACCCCATGAGAACCGGCATCCCTGGGCTCTGCAGGGCAGGCACCAGTCTGCTCCCCCCCGCCAGCTCCGACCTGCCAAGCCCGTGGCCTGAGAAAAAGCAGCCTTAAGCCCGCACCCTGGGCGGCACCAGCTCCCTGCCTGGCATCACTCCTGCTAATCCAGTTTGGCATTGAGCTAATTGGTATTTATTTGCCGGCGCCCACTGGCAAGACAGAGCCACGTGAGGTCTCCAACGGGGGAGCCCACTTCAGGGGTTAGCAGCACCCCTCCCTCCCTTCCCCGCCCCCTCCCCTGCTCTCCCAGGCTAATTACCAGCATTAGAAAGAAAGTCCGGGGAGGGGGAGGAGAGCGTGGATTTTAATTATTTCATTTAACACTTGGCAGGACCCAGCTCAGCTCCCGCTGAGCCGCGCCTGGAAATAAAGAGCTTTTAGAGCCCGTCAGTGGGAGAGGGAAGCAGGCAGGGGGATGAGAGGCGGGAACCCTGATGGCCCAGCCGGGAGTGCAGGCGTGTGCGGGGAGGGGAGCAAGAGTGCTAATTAATGCCATCCCCAATTAGCAGCCCCGTGGCAGGGGGCGGGCTCCTGAGAAGAGGGGGGCTCTCCTGCTTTCAAAGCTACATTTCAGCGGCACGGGGCAGCTGTCTCTCCTCCAGACAGGAGCTGAGGGACAGGCTGGGCTGTGAGTTGCCCTTAGGGGTCCATTTGGGATGGGCGTGGGGCATGGCCAACAGAGAGCATCAGAGGACAGGCATAGGGATATGGAGGTTCCCCGTCCACACTGGGCTGCACTGCCGGACAGCCCAGAGCCCACCAGCAATGACGTGTAGACCATGCTTCTAGCCCCATCCTGGGGTGTGCTTCCCAAGCACTAGGGAAACCAGAGGAGGGATTTGCCCCAAACTATAGCATTGGCTTGACAAGCCATGAAACACAAAGACAGAGGCAGGGGTTGTGCAGACTCCTCCACTATCTCCCACCCCGCCAGCATGCCTCAGCCCTGCATCGTTGCGGGGGTTCACCTCGCACAGCTCCTGGCATCCTTGCACCCTATGCTGATGGCAGTGCTAACACCTGCTGCTGGTGTGGGCGCCCAGACTACCAAGCTCCTTTTTCAGGGAGGCAGAACCTCCTAGCCTGGTTTGATGTGGAGTTGGTAACACAGGGGAGAGAGGCCCTGTATTGCCTGTGGCTGATCCATAAGCCTCTGTGCTGGGGGATCTTCCCCATGCCAAAATGACAGGCCTCCCTGGAGAGCCATCCACCCCACCTGAGACGTCCCACCTGGCTGTCTGCTCTGCATGTCCAGGGCTCCAAGCAGCAAAGCCATGCTCTGGCTCTTGTCACGGCACCAGCCTTGAGATGGTCCAGAACCAAAACTGAGCCCCCGGACACCCTCAAGCCACGGGACACATCTGACCCACATCTGGGCTCTATGGCTCTCAGAAAGCATCCATCAGCTGTGACCGCTGTGGTTTTAACCTTTCAAACCCAACCGGCGCTGAAGGGGACCACGCCAAGAGCAATGTGCAGGATAGCACACAGACAGCGGGAGCGTGTGAGTGGAAATCGGTGCAGAGTTTCCATGCCTAGGGGAAGAGCAAACTGCCGTGGCATGGGAGAGATGAGGACAGCTTCCAGCAGCAACAGAGCTCAGCTCCCCTGGTCCAGTGTCCCTCCCATAGCACAGCCCACCTGTGTGTGGCTGGAAAGCCACGAGCCCCACGTGGTACATATTGCTAAGTAGTGAGCCCCCTTCTCCTGAGCAGATGTTCCAGGGCAGGGCAGACATCTGTTCCTCCGAGCCGCCTGAGACGCCACCGACAATTGGATTGTGCCATTTCTTAAATAAATCTAATAGGCAATTACTTAAATGTGGGGTTTGCACATGGGAACTGACATCCAGAAACAAGAGCATCAGGCTGCAGCCGACGGATGGGGTTAGGTGGGGATGCTGAGCCGACAGCTCTGCCAATAGTCTCAGTCCTAAGCATCAGGACTAGACCCATGCCAGGCCATTCCTACAAGGCATGCGCTGTCCTTCACTGCTCCCGGACAATGTAAGCCACTGCCATCAAGGCGTGCATTGGTCGGTCCCCTGCCAGGCCCCTTTCCCTGAGAGCCTAGGCTGGATTTGAGGGACCAGCAGATCCACGTGGATGGGGGCTGCAAGCCAGAACCAGGCCTGCTGGGGTACGTGGTCAAAGTGCTCCATATCCCTATGAACGAAGTTTATTTCCTACCTATGGGGACTTTTTCCCATCTTTAATTTTCCCTGAGCTTGATGAAGGGCATTACAGCCCAAAAGCCTGCAGAAAAAGATCATTTTTTTGTGATTTCCTAGTTGTTTTAATAATAGGTATTATCTCTGAACCAAGAGATCTAGGTTTTTGCTTTCCACATCCCCACGAGCACAAGCGCGTGTCCTTTTGGACAGATTCTGAATCAAGAGTTGTGGAGGAGGTGTCTGGCCTTGTACAGCTGCTCTGGGAGCCTCGGTTCCCCAGCGGGCCCTGCCCCATTCTCGACACCTTGTCCCACGGATGAGACATGAGATGTGCCATGGAAGAGGCTGGTCTTCCTATGAGCTGGCCCATGATAACACCCAGGAAGTCTCTGCTGTAGGAGACAGGTGGCCCAAGAACCAGCACAACTGGGGCACCGCTGCTGGACCCATCTCCTGCCGCTTCTCTCTCCTCCAGCTGCAGCTCCTAGGCGCAGGGGCTGCCTTGTAGATCTGCAGACCTGCAGTGCCTAGCACCACAGTGCCTGCCTCATGATACATCACCCTCTGAGGATGCAAGTGAATCCTAATGACCCCTTGGAGCATCCACATGGGACTCTCTGCTGCCCATCAAGCTGCAAGTCACTTCTTTTCCTTCTGCTCCAGTTTTCTCACTCCAATTTGCTCCTGGAGATGGGAGGGGAACACACAGGACTCCCTGTAGCCTTCTGTGTCACAGCCTGCATGTCTCCCACGGTATAACAGCACCACCTGCCGACCTCTCAGGGAAATCGCACTAGAAATCCCTGCGAAGCACCTGCTCAGAGTTCAGGGGTTTAGCTGCCATGATCCGGTGCAGTAGCACGATGTCTCGTAACCAACCTGTTCACTGGCGAGCAGGGATGCGGAGCGGAAACCTTCCACCTCTGATAGCCCCTTCCCCTCCCGCTGCCCCTGGAGAATCGCAACTCAGGCTCTCCGCGGTGGCTGAGAATGAATTACACGTGAATTCGCCCTTCGTTTCTGCTCGCTACACAGCCCGCGCATGCTATGAGTAGGTATCTATGCCAGCCAATTTCCACCCAAGCAGGTTGGCAAGCTGTCCTGTTACCTAGCCTGCACCGTATGGTAGGGGACTGACTATATTACATTCCCCAACAAGATGACCAACTTTTTGCAAGAACAGGAAAAACACGGCCTCCAGAGGACTGTTTAGCTTGAAACCTCACTGCAGGCTCCCTGAGGCTGATACCTGCTTTGCACTAACACACACGCAAGCCACCAGCAACTGGGATGTTCTCCCAGCAGATAAACCAGCCCTCAGCTGCATAACACCAGGCGGTGAATGACTCCCTGTGGAAGCAGCCTCACCTCGATTACACTCTGCTCCCTTCGAGTGCTGCTCAGCCTCAGAGTTCGCTGCAGTTTGGGATACAGGAGTCAGCTGGGCAGTTTCATGATCAAGCGGTAGAGGATGATGTTGCACAGACAGAGATGCACATGCACGTACTCCTGCATGCAGATGACCGTTCATTGCTAACATCACACTGGCACTTAAGAGGAGATCCTTCAACCTCAGTCAAGCACAGGTATGTCCTGCCAGGAGATGAGGATTGCCTGGATTTGGGAACCACAGGGCATCTGCTGGGAAACTAATACACAGCCTCAAAGGCAGGCAGACAGACAGGCAGGAAGAATCAAAGGAGCTAGGCTATGGTGAGCTGGGCAGGGAACAAGGCTTGCAAAGGTCCCAGATGGCCTTTTGGCTATTCAGAAACACTTACATGCCAGCACAGCAGTAAATCCTTTCCAAGCAGCTCAGCGTCTATCTTCTATGCCTCAGTTTCCCCCTCTGGATGGTGAGGGCCTCATTGTTAGCCCCAGGGACTTGATCTACCCATCTCTGCCCAGTGCCTCTTGCCTTTACAGAGCAGGTTCCAGTAAAGGATGCTACGACATCCTCAAAGGAAGGATCCAGGTGGAAGCAGCTCTCCCTGGCACTTAAACTGTGTTACATGCTCTGGGGGGCAGTTTGCAGAGCACCCCAGCCCTTCAGTGAAAGGCAGGGAAGAAAGGGAGCAGTCCCCAGCCACAGCCTGGCCCTGGGGCTCCCTTTGCAGGCCACAAACCCCAGAGTTACGCCCGTAAGCACTGTGAGCTGCACACACGGGAGGGACTGTGCAGCACTGGGCTCCCGGCCAAGGGGAGCCGGCACAGCCCTCAGATCGGAGCAGCTCCTGGTTGCTGGTTTTCGAGCCTTGTTGTGAACAACTTCCCATAAACCAGACAGACCTCAGGGCAGGAGCCGCAGCGCCAGCATGGGGCAGGCCTCCCAGGACTGCACAGAGCTGGGGCAAAGGAGGCACATGGCTGCTCTTTCCTTCTTCCCCTGCAGAGGTGCACTGACCCCGGCAGGCTCCTGTCTGTGTGGGGCATGGCATCAGTGTGGCACAGGGTGATGGGCCTTGCAGGGGACCCTGGGCACCCCCCTCCGACCTCACAACAGAGGTGACCCTGCCTTCCTACACCTGGCCTCACCTCCCCACTGGTGATGAGGCAGGCGGTGACCCAGTGCTCCAACATGGCAGTGCGGTGCAGGGCTGCTCCCCGCCAATAGGCTTTAAATATCTCCTGCTGGGCCCCGCCAGCCCTCCTGAATGTGAGCAAGCATGGACCATCTCACCCTGGCTCCTGCAGAGGCGGCTGCTGGCATCTCTCCCTGCAAGCACTGAGTGCAACCCCCGAGAGTCTTCCCAAGCCTCTGGGTTTAAGGTGGCCGGACACGTGTGTGAACAGGGTACAAAAGACCTTCTACTCTCTACACACCTTTCCTTCCCCCAACACAGCCCCTCTCTGAAGCCAGTTGGCTATATCTCCCCCAGCCCTAGGAGTCCAGGAGCAAGTTAGACTGCTTGGGGCAGGGAGGAAGCACTACTGGAAGAGAGGAAACAGCCACAGAAGATGGGAGCAGCTCCCGAAGGCCAGGACGGGGCTGGAGGTGCTGCGGGCTGGAACAGGGCAGCGAGGTTGGCATTAAGACTCGGGCCTCGTAAAAGAGGAGACCAGGAAAGGAGGGCAATTTCCCTGCAAACACACACCACAACCAGCTAACTCGCTACTTTGCTCCCTTCCTGAAGATCCTGGGCTCTGAAAAGGGTCTGAACAGGGGCAAGCAGCAGGGTGGGGGTGATGCTGCCAGGAGAAACACCTGCCCCTATATGTGCCCAGGAAAGGATGAGTGTCAGAGGAAGAAGAAAAGGCATCCCTTTATCCCTTTGTCTAGATAAGGAAGACTCAGTGCAGAAGACGCCGGCATGCACTGCATAGAGATGCCCGTGCCTGTTTAATGGAGATCAGGGTGGGCGAGTGGGTCGCCGGCCATTCCCCCTCCCGCCACCTAGACCCGGCTGGGCGGAGGGGAGGCAAGCAGGGTCCTGCTATTGTGCTGCGAGCTAGCAGACACCGCGCTGCCACACGCACGTGTAAATAAAATATGAGCCCCATTGTCTTGGGCACAAAACACAATACGCTCCCGCCGGTCCCGGGGGAACGGAGCTGCAGAGCGGGAAGGAGGCCCGGCAGCCGACAGCAGATGGAGACCTCTGACAGCCCTCCCTGCCCGGGAAGCTGCTGGAAGCACTTAGCGCCGTAGCTCCAGGCACCCACTGGGTTTGAAAGTCATTCGCGCTGCACCATCCTCCTGAAGTTGTTAGCCGGCAGGGGATGCTGTTGGGCTGGGTTTGATCCCAGTCCTATTCTGCTCTCATTTCAGAACAAGCTGGAGGCATCTCACAATATACTTTGATTTCCCAAGGTGCTTTAGCGAGTCAGGGTCTCTGGACAGCCCCCTGACCCAGCCCTGCTGCTCTGTGCAGCCCAGCGCTCCAGCGAAGTACAAACAGGGAGCAACACAAAGATTTCAACCGGAGATAAGCCCAAGCCCCCACCTCCGGGGCCAAATCCAAGCCTGTAATGCCGAGCGGCGCAGTCAAGCACAGATGCTCAGGCTGGCAGTAACATCCAAATCAGGCCTTCCCCAGACTCTGGTGGGAGCCAGGCCAGTGTCCTGCCTCAGTCCCATTGCTGACCTAAGCGGGAGATAGACACACAAGTGAGGGACAGGTGGATGCAAAGGAGAGGAGCCCAGGATGATCGCTGTAAAGAAGATGGCAATCGACTGTTCCTCTAGTCCAGGACAGCATCGAGTCACTGCCAGCCGGGCATCTGCAGCAATCCGAGCTGGTCAGGGTGCCCCGTCAGCAGCCACGAGCTCCCTAGCAGCCACCAACATCCACGGTACCTCTGCACAGAGTTTCCAAAAGCTGAATCCTGCCCCTGTGCATGCCCAGGGGAGTGCGGGGGCTGTTCTACCCCCATGGGCAGTTAGGTTGCTTCGAGGCCATGCTGTATCTTCCTCACAGAAAGTTTCTGGCTGGGAGTGTAGGCAGGGATGAGCTGATGGGGAACAGGGTCTTGGAGGAGATGGCCCTTTTGAGGGCAGTGTGATGCCAAAGAGAGGGAACGTGCCTGATGCCTGGTACTGGAGCATGCTGGAGACGCACCGCACAGGTCCTCTAGCCATAAACACACACGCACAGACCCAGGGAGGGCCCCAATCCCCGGGCTCCAGGAAGCTGCATAGGCTGTTGCTCTATGGCGGTACATACAGACCGTGGTCCCAGGAGCATGCTGGCTGCGGCAGAAGGTGGCAACACGCACGCCAACACACAGCAATCACCGGGCCACACTGCACCAGCCAGAGGGGAGAGAGCCAGGCAGGGTGTGTTTGCGGAGAAGAGAGGTCGGAGGGGGAGTGATGAGAGCTGCCAGCCCCAGCTGCACTCCGAATTCCTTCCTTGCACGCTCTCCATATCGGCAGCCGCCGCACAAAGGAGCCGGCCGCGAGTCCCCCTGGCATCCCGGGATTCCCAGCGCCAGGGATCACAGAGGAGTGGGCACCCGTCCAGGGCTGGGCTAGTTACACCGTGCACCCTTCCCTTGTCCTCTACGGCTGCTTGGGGAAGCCAAGCAGCCAGCCGAGAGCGCAAAAGGGTTTGCTTTAATGACAGGGATTCGCTGGGAGGGAACCACCGCCCCGTCCGGGTGACAGCTGGGGGAGAGAGGAGCTGCTGATGACAAAGCGGGGGAAGCTGGGAGTCTGAACTCCTTTGCAAACCCAACAGGAAGGCCTTTGGGGCACTGGGATGCTTCCAGATTGCATCAGGTTTTGTGAAAAAAAACCCTGTGGTCCATGCACCGCCCAGCTGCTGCCTCCCCTCTGAAGCAGCAGGTCACGCTGGGAGTTCCCCAGCAGCCCAGGGGAATTAGGAACCTCAGTGGGAATGGGACACGCTCTCAGCTGACAGCCTTGCTGAATCCTGAGTATTCATGCCTAGCAATTCAGGCACACAAACTCAACCTCAAACTCCACTGCAAGCCCAAGGCTCAAGATAAAGCTCTGGGCAAGGACATTTGCTCCCAAATCTTCAGAGGGAAAGTGGAAGCCAGGAAGAGAAGCATGACATGGCCTGGGTCACAACAAGCAGAACTGAAGGAGCTGGGCCCAGGCTTCTTGCCTTGCAGGACCTTGGCTTCCCTAGCAAAGCAGGCAATTGTTCCAGAGCCACAGGCCCCGCAATAAGTCCTGTTAGCAAAGGCCAGGTCCATCTGGCCACAGTAAGCCAGTGTTAGAGTTGCGGCTGATTCACGCCAGCAGAGGGTCTTGCTTCCAACCCATCTGCGGTCGGGCAGCTGTGCCACCCTCACAATTTGCTCAATGTCCAGCCACAGTGGCTGTCCCCTCACTACCTGTAATGCTCTCAATACATCTGCATGCCAGGTACGTACATACAAATATGTACATACCTGCAAATGCATACATGCATCTGTATACACACAGCACACGTGCATACACACACTGCAATCATCCCAACCCTCCCTGCTCCCTCCATCCGAACCATCTTGCCAAGGGGATGGAACAAACCAAATTGCAGAGCCTCGGAGACATCAAGCAATGCCAAAGAAAGGGGAGGTCTAGATGCCAACAGGGCATCCGGGACCCCTGCGCATGACTCCCATGGGAGGCCGGTGAAGGTGACAGGCTGAGGATGGAGTCAGACATGGGGAGGGCACTAGGTGACAGAGGTTATTAGATCACAGTTTAGGTTGTATGGCATTCGGCCAGGGCTACCGGTCGCCTGCTGGGCAGGAGAAAACTAGCAAGATTCAGCATAAGCAATTGCTTTAACCCAGCTCTGGAAAGCCACCTGGCTGGCTAGCAAGTGGACACAGCTGTAAGCCAGACCCACCAGTCATCTGGAAGATGCACACAAGGGTGGCTCATCTTTCAAACTGTGATCTAATGGCAATAGTGCCCTTGGAGGTGCATGGGAATGAGGGAGTTTACACCCACCTCCAAGAGGGTCTCTATTGCTCCGGGTCTGATGGAGAACCCAGATGGGGGTGGAGAGACTACAGGGGTTGGTTTGATGGTGGATGGAGGGATGGTATTTTGGATGATGCACCATCACTTACCAGCAAGAAGCTTCCTATGTTCTTTAGAAAGCAGGGGAAGGGGCCAGAGGGAGAGAAAGGAGAGAACACAAGAGTTAGAACAGCAGAACAGCCAGCGGGAAAAAGCTTTCCTAGCCCCCCGCCCTCCTCCAATCCCCCCTCCTGCCATTCCCCAGCAAAGCTGAAGCATGCCTCGATGGGAGTGCAGGGACCTGGCCCTAGGAAAAAAGTCAGATCACCAGAACTGCAAGTTCTGCCTCTGGGCTATGAGGATCCCAGCTGGGCTCCAAACCTCCTGCCATCACCACCAGCACCAAGGATGCGGCCAGAGGGCCTCAACAGAGAGCCCCATGGCCATATGCCGATCCCACGGGGCAGCCGAAGCAGAGCTGACTTCTGCTGGGAAGTGCCTTGAACACAGACAGGCCAGAAGCTGCGAGCACAGAAGGGAAGTGGTGGCCTCAGCTCCACACCGCCCCTTCTGCGACCTGTTAAATGCATGGGGTAGAGCAATCCCCTGTGCACCCCTTGTGAAACGCTTCCCCACTCTCCTGGGAGGTACTGGCACCCACAGGCATCAGGATACCTGTGGGGTACTGGGGCTCATCATGCCTCTGCCTGCCACCCCCCAGCTCTGAGCCTCTCTTGTGAGGCTGCACTCCCACCGCCAACAAGTTAAGGGGCAAGAAAGCTCACAGCATGTGACCTGAGCTGTGTACTTTTCCCAGGCCTGATCCTGCAGGCAGCCAGGCCAGAGACTCCTGGAGCGTGTCAGCCGCTGATCCCACAATGGGCAATACGACACTGCATGGACCCAGCTGGTTCAGGGAGAGGATGAGGAGAAACAAAGTGATCATTGAGGGCTGAGGCCGGCCCCGTGCCAAGACAGTGACACAGACACTTGCCACAGGCAGTCCTTAGCCTTTCCAGCGTGTGGCAGAGCCGCTTAAAAATATCCTAAAGCTCAGGATTATTTTCAGCTGGAAGGAAAGAGGTCCAGCCCCTTTGGCCCAGTCTGAAGCACGGAAAGTGTTCGTGCCAGGCTAGAGCGGATGGGACACTGGGCTCCTCTCCCCGGCTGCGCTCACCCTACGAAAGCAGGTGGCAACCCAAGGTGGGGCGGGTGCTGCAGATGGCAAAGAGTGGGCCCAGCCCCTGCTCCCTGCGGTACCATGCAGACCTCAAGCAGAGGAGGGCATCTTCATTAGACAAGATGAGGTGCAGGTTTGCAAGGAGAAGCAGGGGGTATTGCAGGTGACATTCCCAAGTATGCCTATGGCTTGCCTGTGCTGGGTGCTCTTGTGCCCTGTTGATGCATGTGAGGGTGACCGTGAACCGTTCTTAACGGAGTTCGGGTACGTGGTTCCCTGGACTCACTAACCTGGGAGGCCCCCTGCTAGCCCTACATTTAAGGGACTGTCTTGTCCAATATCCTGCCCCTGCTCTAAGCTAGTGCTGGCTGCTTCGGTTGGAAAAGCACCCCTGGGTCCCTACATAGCTTTGTCCTAGTGAGGGGGAGTTTCACCAGGACCCCCAGCCCAGGGCAATATATGACTTAGAGCAGGAAAACACGGTGCTTGTGGGGAGGGAGGTAGGAGCAGGCCATAGCCAGAGTGCAATACAGCAACGAGATGGCAAAGACTGGCAGGGCAGACAGTGGGATAACCAGGCTGGGCGATGCCAGACGGGAACTGGGCAGGGATTCATGTACAAGCACAATGCCATCGAGGTACGTACCCATACTTGGAAGGGGCAATCTCAGCCCCACACCCTCAGTCCTGGGGCTGCTGAGCAGCCCCTTAACCCACCGGCTTGGCTCAGGCATGCCGAGATACGGCTTCAGGGCTAAAGCAGCAATGCAGCACTTAGCTGCATGTCAGTACCTCTTGGCACATGTCACACTTCTCACGGGGTGGGCCCAGAGCACTCTGGGATGGTGAGTTAATTCAGCTTCACGACACCCTGCAATGCCATATGTCCATGGCATTGGTAATATCGCTTTGACAGAATACTCCATCTTTTATCTTAGAGATGAAAGAGAATCATAGAGAAGCAGGGCTGGAAGGGACCTCCAGAGGTCATCGAGCCCATGAGGCTACAGCATCCCTATCCAAATCATCCCGGACAAATCCATCACCTAAAATCTTCATAAAACTGCCGTCATCCTGGACACAAGACATAACGTCACAACCTGTCACAGGTAAAGCAGGGGAATCACCGCAGCCAACATCCTGCTTCTAATTAAGGTGTTAATATATGCTCAAGAGATTCCCTGCTACAGATGAAAGCAAATCCCCCCTAGTCTGTACCAGTCCAACCATGGGGTACAATTCCTTCCTGACTCTTTTGCTGTGAGAATCAGTATCACCACCCACATGGGGAAACTGAGGCATGGGAAGGCAAAATGACTTCATGTGGGGGGAAGCTAAGGCAGAAGGATCCTTACCCTAGGCCATACAAAAAGTCAGTGGTGGACCTGGGAAGAAAACCTAGGAGTCCTGGACTGTTAGGCGAGGTTCCAGCCTTCACACATGTAAAGTGCTTTGGTTTTGGCCTTTGCCACTAAAAATAATACCAGCGGCTCAGGCACCACGGAGGACTCTGACACTGCTGCAACCACACTATGGCCTGGGTACTTCCTGCTCCCTCGGGACTCTCCGTGCCCCAGACACCCTAGGGGCCTTGTAACCTGGGTGCCCAGGGCTCCCAGCTGGCAGCTTCTTGCCCTGGCAGGCCCCATGCAGTCTCAAAACTCCCCTTGGAAGCCAAGACTCAGGGGTTTACACCAGCAGAGGGTCTTGCTTCCAACCCATCTGCAGTCGGGCATCTGCACCACCCTCACAATTTGCTTCTCCCTTGGAAAAGCCCTGTGGGCAGCCTCAGGTATCTGCCAGGCCCAGGAAGGGACCTCCAAGTCCAGGCAGGGCTTTGTCCTTGGCAGTAAGTGTCCCTGCCTCCCCAGTGCCATAGCAACTGGGGCTTTCATATGCAGATCTCAAACCCCATAACAATAGCTGCCTTCCCCCCAGGGAGGAGAGATGGGAAGGGAGAGAGAGATGGCGCCACAAAGAGAGAGGAGATGGATTGCCACAGCAGAGCTGCCTGCCTGGAGGGCCAGAGAGAGGGCTGAGCACCAGGGAGCTCCAGGCTTCCCTCTGATCCTGAAAGCAACCCCCACAAGCCTGGCTCTCTTTGGTGCATTTACACTCAGCCTCCCTGGCTTGGCTGCTACCCCACGGTCCCAGTGCCAGCTTGCCCAAGGCTACCCGAGTGCTAAGCAAACACCATCACCAGCCACTAGGCAGGGCAACACCTATGGACACTAATATCAAGGGTGGGGGGGAAGAGACAGTGGCAAACAGATGCAACTGGGAGTGAGCTGCCATGGGCTTCGACCCATTAAGGCTTCAGAGCAGAATAAAGCTTGGGCTGCTCTTCGTGGTCGGCATCACCCATGCTGCAAATCTCAAGCAGTAGGTTAGTGTCTGTCCCCATTCCCAAAAAACAAGGCTGGCCCACAATGCCATGCTCCTACCCAGAGCGCCCTGGGTACCACTTGCTACCACCCATATCATCCCCAGCCCCTCCTGCCTCCGGTTCAGGGCAATGACCCAAACTTTAGTAGATTCTCTCTCTCTTTCGCTGTCTCTGGTTTAGAACAAAAGCGGATCCGAGAGAAATAACCCCACAGCCTGAAGAGCCTCTCAATGCTGACAGCTTTCGCTTGGCTTTGATTTTCCCTTTATCATGCTGCAGCTCAACAAAGCTGCTGCAGACATCAAGAGGAGACAGGGGGGTTGTTTTAGTAGGTGCTTAAAGAAAGGAAGGAGAGAGAAGCGCTAGTGTTTCAGGGTCGGATGCATCCGCTTGGGGAGGTTCCTCCTAGATGGAGGCGTAGGCGAGACTTGTTGAAGAAGGATGCAAGACTAAGAGCCTTGTTAGTGCCGTGCCTGCAACGCTATGGCGGGGGAGACATGCCGTCCAGGCAAGGCAGCCCCACTGCTCACCTGCAATGGATAAGCACCCTGTGATAGAACAGCCCACACCTGCTGGTCCATTGGTGGTCCCTTAGGATTTCACCTGTAATCCTGCAAGCCTTGGCCACTCAGGGTGCCACAGCAGCAAAGTTTGAGCCAACCCCCCTCCTCGTGAACCTCTGCTTCTATGCCGAGAAGAACGGAGCCTGTAATTTAGCCTGTGGCTTTTAGATACCGTCTACCTTGGGATCTCCATGCTGGTTACAGCAAGTCTGCATAGTCCTTAAGAGAGACCTGGTCCCTGGAGGGTGCAAGTGTGTGGAGAGGAGAAAGAGCACCAGGGATGGACTTCATGATGGCAGGCAGGCCTCTCTGGCCTTCAGACCGGGCTTATGGAGCCTCCAAGGGGGCAGCTGTTACTTCACTTGGTATAAAAAGGGAACAGAGCGAGTATGGGGCTGCCCCCTGCCTGGCTGCTCTGCCACGGGCTGCTAAAGAGGCTGGCATCCCCTTGAAGAGCATCCTCCATCAAAAACTCATTAATGGCTACTGGACACATAGCCCATCAGCTGGGGCCACTCGGCCTCTGCTCTCACCCTCCTCTTTGAGCTTAGCCTTTCTAAGCAGCTCACTCCAGCTCTTCTTAAATGGCTATTCATCTATCCAGAGCTCCTCTCTTTCTCCTCTCAGACCCCAGCCAGGAGCCTGAGCCAGCCCCTGAATGTGTAGAGGATGGAGGGGCAGCACCCTTGCCAGGAGGCAGCGTGCTGGCCAGGACCTGCCAGTGTCTCACAGGCCAACACGTTCAGCAGGGTGTGGAGGAGCAGGCCATGGGCACCTGGAAGCCAAGGGATGGGATCGGGCTACCTGCTGCTGGGAAATGGGGTCTTGCCTGTGTCGCACTGTGCCAACCGGTGGCAAGGTCCCCTGGCTCTTCCTACCTGCCCATGGTGTGCTCCCAGCCCCAGAGCACAGCCTGGAGCTCCCAGAGCAGGTGTCTCTTCCCTTCCTGCTGAGAGGCAAATCCCAAAAGGGCAGTGAAGGGAAAACCAGTGCAACTGAGGGTCCCACAAAGCGGCAGGACCCTGGATTCCTCCCAGCTTTGTGCCTTCCTCAATCACATTCAGAGCACAGCAAACCCACAGCATAAATGCAGCGCAGGTGAGAAAACCCAGTGCCGCACATCAAAGACCCACGTGCACCCCACTCCGTTTGGGTTCGGACAGCGTCTCACACAGCAGGGCCCTGGCCAAGGAGTGGGGCTCTGTGATGCTGCAATAACCCTCTGAATCCATCATCCCTTCCCTCTCCTATCCCATAGCCGCCGGGAAGCGGTGAAGCCGGAGGGCGGGCTCGCCTGTCAGGATCATGGAGAAAGCCGAACGGCTTCATTATCAAAATGAAAATGAATGTAATTGAAAAAAAAAACAAAATGAGGGGGCTGGGGGGAGGCTGGATCTGACAGAACGAGGCAGGCCGTCAATTCTTGATTGACGCCAGACAGCTTCCCCCAGCTGTCACTGGCCTCCCAGCCTGCTTGGGCTAATTAGCAAAGAAGCAGAAGGGAAAAGGATCTCCCCGGAGGATGCTGCCCAGGCAGGCAGACCATACCAGCTTGAGAAGCAGGGGTATGGCAGAGGATGGGGGGTGCAAACAAAGGGGGGACCCCTGGTAGGATGTGTAAT
This sequence comes from Alligator mississippiensis, assembly GCF_030867095.1. NCBI lineage: Eukaryota > Metazoa > Chordata > Crocodylia > Alligatoridae > Alligator > Alligator mississippiensis. Next base: position 9,169,961 of record NC_081836.1, read on the forward strand.
GACTGCACTCCAGAAAACTAATGGCACCGGATCTGTAACACGCTTGTCTAGGCAATTAACGGGCCTCACGATGGAAGTGTTATCCCATCGATGGAGACGCTTGGGAGCAGGGGGGAGGGACTGAGACTCAAATCCAGGCTTTCCATCTACATCTGATCAAAAGACAGGCTTCTTTTCCATCCTCAGCTCCCCGGCCCATTCACACCAGAGCAAGCAGGGTCAGGCAACCTCTCCTACCGCTCCTTCCTAAAAAAGGTCAAGGGAGGTTAGGAAGACCAGGTCAATCCAGCTAAAGCACTGAGCACTTGATACAGGGCAGGGAAGGATCCCAGCCCTCCTCATACCTTGCTGTACCTGAGCCCTGGCTGCTAACACCCTCCGCAACAGACTGCTCAGGACGGCCTTGGCAGTGCCCTCTGGCATTATGGACTTTGCACAGCAAGAAGCAGACTGAGTCCTTCCCCACTCCTTCTGGATCATGGCACACACCTTCCAGGCTCAATACAACAGCTCCCTAAAATCCCATTGCCCTCCTGAGCCTTTCAAGCCCCCTCACTGCATCCTGCCCCAAGGCTGCCTCTGCACTAGAAAAATCAAGCTGTTTTTCCTGTTAGCCTTGTTAGCAGTAGAAACAGAGCAGTTCATGTAGACACAGCTACAACCTCTGATGGCTCTAAAGGCCCACAACTGGTCTCCTTCTAGGTCACCAGTTCAAATCAAATCCAAGGCTAAGATCTCTGGAAGCTCCTGAGGATGAGACGTCTAGCACTGGGATCTGAGGATTTACCTTCCTTCAAAACCTTGGGAAATCCCATGGCTTTCTCCCCAAGCCAGAGGGTGGGCTATAGCTAGCAAGAGTGTTCTTAGATCCTAGGTCTCAGTTCTTAGACCCTGCAAGCCTGTTCCTAGGAACCAGGAGTCCAAATCCCTGGGGACCAGCAGGAACGTGCCCCTTGTTTGCAGCCACATCTGAGAATAGAGGAAGATTGAACCATCACAGAGGTGCAAAGTCAGGATGGAGGTATATGGAGGTGGGGGATGACAACGCAGCCAGGGCCTGAGCCATCAATGCTGCCCTAAATCCAGGCACAAAGAACTTAAAGGAAAAAACCCCAAAACCCATCTCCTTGTTTGTAGCCTGTAGTTAATGCAGGCATTTCCTTGAGTCTAAGGCCTCCAACTGCACTGGCTGCTGTAAATTTTGTACTAATTAAACACATTACATTCTTTAAAAAAAGCATATCAATCAATTGGCATGCAATCAAGATTCAATAATCGCTGCTGCCTACACCTGGACCCCCTAGAGAGGTGCAATTTAATGTGTTAATTGTGTTGGAGTGGTGTGTTAGGTGTGTGTTAATTGAAGAGCCCAGGTGCCTTCTGGAAGGAGACTGGGGGCAGGCTGGGGTGAGAAAGCAGTGACATTCCCCCCAACCCCTCCCCCTGCTGAACAGCAGCCTCCAAAAGCAGCCAGAATTGAAACCAGACGTGTAGGAAGTGTCTCGTTAGCAGTAATTGCTTTGCAAGGATTTGAGGTTTCCCTTCCCTGCTACTGCTGGTGCAGCCTTTCCAGGAGCTGCCATGGGTTGGGGAAAGGGATAGGGGGGTGTTTCTGCTACACTTCTATTTCTAATGAAGCCAGGGAAAGTTTACTCAGGCTGGGATGGCTGCAGGCGGTGTCATGCCAGTGGCAGCAGATCGCTGCTTCGGTGGATTAGGCTGAAAAAACTCAACTCCATCCTCCCCAGGCAGCTCTGATCCTGGCTAAATGACTCGTGAAATAGCCTCACAGCCGTCTCCTCTCCTCCCTCCTTCCTACCAGGTGGGGAGAAAGCAGAGGCATGAGACGCCACGGGTCCAGTTCGGGACCCCAGATTAGTCCCTCAGGGAATGGATGCAGGGGGAATGAAGCTGAGGAGCCAGTTTTGGATAGGGACAGGACCGCAGCTATCGTACAAGGGCCTTGGCACAGCGAGCAGTTCATCTCTCTAGTATCTATCTAGTCTCGGCAGCAGCTGGCACCAGATGTTTTAAGGGATGGGGGTGAGTCCCCTCCCCATTGGGCTTCACCTGCTCTGGAACAAGCCGCTCTCCTGTTCCCTGAAGCGAGGTTTCCTTTCCCATCATTGCTAATCGCAACATGGTGAGAGATTCTTGCTTCGAATCTGCATGTCGATGCCACGTTCTCGGCTTCAGTGGCTTCCTGAAGCACCGAGTCCCAACAAGTAACCATCATGGTGGAGACAGCCCCTTCCTACATCCGTGCCATGGGTCTGTCATTCAACCTCCCCCTGTCACTGCTAGGATTCAGTCACCGGCCCAAGCTGAGCCTCAGCCCTTGCCTTCAATAATAAATGACACTCCTTCCTTTCCTCATCCCATGCAGCCTCGGCCTTGAACAACCCCCAAACGCCTTGTGGGAACAGGGTGCTACCTGGTGACGACAGACAGGCGCTCACTGTGCTGCGACCTCCATGTATCCTGCTCCCCTGTCTGCATCCAGGTTTTGTCTCCTCTCAGTCTAAGCTCCATGGGGCAGGGCCTATCTTTCTGCTTTATGCCGCGCTGTGCACAAAGAAGTCCAGCCCCTGTCCTGCCCGGATGCAAAGTACAACCTGCTTGGCTCTCAAGACCCAGACAGCAGATCCCGACCCCAAGTGTCTCTTCAACTTATCCCTGGGGGCTCTCTCTAGAAAATGTCCCGCCAGTCTTTTTGGGTACATCTTTCTTGCAATAGTGAATAACACAGTAACTCCCCTGTTGGACTCTGCCCAACTGAACTGAAGGGTGTTTGCCACCGTTGCACTGTGGGGTGATGTATGTGGGTGACACTGGCTCAGTGGCTGCCCACGTGTTCCTGCCTGGACCTGGTGTCACTGCTTTATGCACCGTGCTCACAATGGCATGAAACCAGGATTCGGGTTTCTGGGCCCTTTGGTTGATGGGGTCTGGTTTTGCAGCCAAGACAGCTCCAACCATCTAGTGCTAGCTCCAGCCTCTGAGAGGTTTCCCCCAGAAGAACAAGCAGCGGGGGCACAACATTAGAGACCCCTTCTGTACGGCACACATGAGCTGAAATGCAGCCCACACAGACATCCACCACAGGGCCATCTGGTCACCAACGGATGGTGGCAGGGTGAGTAACACGCCTGGCTGCGGCTCCCAGAGTGTGTGTGAGCCTGGCCCCAGACGCCGGCCTGAGTGGAAATGGGTATCTGGTCATTCAAGTTGGGGAGTTATGGTGCCAGGCATATCACCCTCTTCACAACCCTGCACGAACCACGCCAGTCTGAAAGTCAGAGGTCCCCTGTGCTGTCAGAGTCCCAGAGGGCTGGAAGGATGGACACACCCTGTGTGTTTCCAGCATTATTATCTCCCCTTCCTGAAGCGCCCGTCACCATCGTGCCCTGATGTTCTCATGAACCTGAAGCTCCAGGCAGGGCTGCGCTCACAACAGGAGATGACTGCAAAATGTCAGTTCTTTCCATTCAGTCCCTCCCCTGGGTCCTGGAACAAAGGCCCCACTCTTTAGCAAAGATAGGCCAAGTGCAGCAGTCCTCTTAAGTAGCTATCGGGAGGGGAACAGAGTGAATCAAGTGTCAGGGGAGGAGCAGCCGCATTATTTTTGGTGCAGCTTCTATAATAGAGAGACTCAGAGTCACTCTTATCCTCTGAGCTACTTTCTCCACGGCCCCTTTTGCTCATGGTATCTCTCTGCCTCCCGAGTCCAGCAGAGCTCAGATCACAAAGTCTCCAGGGCTAAGACAATAGCTGCTTATGTTCTCACAGAGCGCTGCTTTCTGGGATGAGGGCCAGGCCTGGCGGCTCTCAGCAGCAGGGAATAAAAGCCGTGTTTGTGCTGCGGAGCCCCTCTGCACCGATGCACGCAGCCCTTCGAGGGCGCCCCATCGGCTTGCCGGGGCTCGGAAACGGAACTGCACACAGATGCTCCGGGCTTAGCGAGAGGAGCTGTACGGGGGGGAGAGGGGGGCCTGCTCGGAGAAGCGAGACGCACTAGTGACAGCCAGCAAGATCCTGGGCACGGACAGATGTGCGGCATGCCTCTCTCTTCAAATGTGGCTGCAAACAGAGGGCTGCAATCCTGCCGCATGCCAAGCCGCCGAAGCCAAGGGGAGCTGTTGATCAGCATCCGGTGGACCCCAGAGTGCCTCCTTCAAGTGGGAGTAAGAGGTTGGGAGAGGCTTATTCCCAAACAGCTGGGGTAGGTGCGTTCTCATAATGGCTTGGCAGTGAGGTACAAACTAGCACGATCTAGGTGCAGAGGACCTCCCCCAACTCTATAGAGCCCGTCGAGTGCCTGGCGCAGGCAGCCATGCACGCGGCACCCGTCCAGCCATCAATCAATCCCCTGGATGTCCGACAGAGCTCATGTTCCCAGTGGGACTCCACCTCTGGACCACGGAGCTCTTGCCTGCCATGGGTCTGATGCTGGGAGGTGCTGGGTACCTGCAGGGCCCACAGGAGATTCGGGGGATCTCCTGCCTGCAGGATGACAGCCTGTGGGAATGTGGGAGAGAGGGCTTGTCCTACCCCACACACCCCCCTCAGACAGCTGGGGAAAACGTCATCCAGAGGCTGACACCGGGTGTTTGAACCATGCTACCACCAAACAGGCGTCACTCCCAATCTCACACCACCAGGGACGTTCTCTGGCCTGGGAGCCGTCATGACCTGGGTGCATCTCCAGGATGGGCACTGCTCTCCTTGGGGGGGACACTGCCTCAGCCCCACATGGCTGCCAGCTTTTGTTCTGCCCTGGCAAGGACTGACCCGCCGGCCTGCATCACACTCGATGGTCTCCACCCTACAAACGACCTCCACCCCAGGGTGCTGAGGGAATTAGCAGAGGTCATTGCGGGACCCCTGGCATGGCTTTACTCGAGCACTCATGGTGCTCTGGTGTGGTTCCAGAGGACTGGAAAAGGGCCAATGTGGTTCCCATTTTTTAAAAAGGGAGGAAGGAGGACCCAGGAAACTACAGGCCCATTAGTCTTACCTCAGTCCTGGGGAAGCTTTTTGAGAAAATTATCCAGGAACACATCTGCAAGGGGCCAGCAGGGGAGATTATGCTTAGGGGCAACCAACACAGGTTCATTCGAGGCAGGTCCTGTCAGACCAACCTGGTGGCCTTCTACAACCAGGTCACAAAATCCTTGGATACAGGTGTCGCTGTGGATGTAGTCTTTCTGGACTTTAGGAAGGCCTTCGACACTGTCTCTCAACCCATCCTCATTAAAAAAACTAGGGGACTGTGGCATCGACACCTACACAGTCAAATGGGTCTCTAACTGGCTGGAGGGCCGCACCCAGAGAGTGGTGGTGGACAGGTCCTATTCAACCTGGAGGGATGCGGGCAGTGGGGTCCCCCAGGGCTCAGTCCTCGGGCCCACACTGTTCAACATCTTCATCAGCAACTTGGACGAGGGGGTGAAAAGCACCCTGTTCAAATTCACAGACGACACTAAGATGTGGGGAGAAGTGGGCACACTAGGAGGCAGGAATAGGCTGCAATCAGACCTAGACAGATTACAGAGGTGGGCGGATGAGAACAGGATGTGTTTCAACACTGACAAGTGCAGGGTGCTGCACCTGGGGAGGAAGAACCAGCAGACCTACAGGTGGGGAACTCCCTTCTCGCCAGTGCGGAGGCAGGAAAGGGTCTTGGAGTTGTTATTGATTCCAGGATGAACACGGGCTGACAGTGTGGGGACGCGGTCAGGAAGGATAATGGCACCTTGTCATGCATCCACAGATGCATCACGAGCAGGTCCAAGGAGGTGATCCTCCCCCTCTATGCGGTACTGGTCAGGCTGCAGTTGGAGTACTGCATCCAGTTCTGGGTGCCGCACTTCAGGAGGGATGTGGACAACATGGAGAGGGTCCAGAGGAGGGCCACTCGCATGATCAGGGGGCAGCAGGGCAGGCCCTACGAGGAGAGGCTACAGGACCTGAACCTGTTCAGCCTCCACAAGAGAAGGCTGAGAGGAGATCTGGTGGCCATCTATAAACCTACCAGGGGGACCAGCAGGGAATGGGAGAGACCCTGTTCCCCTGAGCAGTACCCAGAGTAACTAGGAATAACGGCCACAAGTTGATGGAGAGCAGATTCAGGCTAGATATCAGGAGGCGTTACTTCACTGTCAGGGCGGCTAGGGTCTGGAACCAACTTCCAAGGGAAGTGGTGCTGGCTCCTGCCCTGGGGACTTCAAAAGGAGGCTAGATAATCACCTAGTCAGGGTCGTTTGACCCCAGCATTCATTCTTGCCCATGGCAGGGGGTCAGACTTGATGATCTGCTCAGGTGCCTTCTGACCCTACCAACTATGAAACTTGGCATGAGGATGGGTGCTGCAGGAAAGGGCAGGGGATGCCACAGAGATGCAGCAAGGCCCACTCTACTCATGCATACATGACAGTACTTGAAAGGAATAGGTCAGAATCAGGCCCGGCTCTGCAAGCTGGGATTATTACCAATAATAACATTTACATGGGGCCTCTGTGCTACATGACCGACACGCTCCACATGCCTCAGAGACATGGCAGTCTAAAGGAGCCAGACCAACCGTATCCCAGTGCAATTACCGTGGTAGCACTTCCCTAGTAGGGAAACCCTTATGGAAAGGGCTCATGTTCATTTGGCCATATTGCCAATTAACTCTCAGTGCTTTGCACATGTGTCCAGGCCGGTGGGGGCACTTCACACCTGGCCTGGGCCAGAAGATCTAAATCCAATCTTCCTTGCTGGCTCCCTGCAGCACAGGGCAGTGCATGCAGCCTGGACCCTCTGCCTTGGTCCACGGTAGAGATGTCAGCTGTCGTGAACCTCACGCGCTCTGTGCTCAGATGCCAGCACCTTGAACTCAGGTCACTGCAGTGCCACTTGCAAGGGCAGGCTCCAGGGAAGGGCAGACCAGGACCGACTACTCACCTCCTGACTTCCGCCTCAAGTGCCACTGTGGTGGAGACAGCGTGACAACTCCTTCAGCCATGGAAGTGCACCTCCTACCCTCCAAATCCATCCAGATGCAGCTGCTCTGCCCCACTGCTCTGTCCACATCCCATATCCCAATCAAAGGATTCCTTCCTCTTTCAGTCAGGGCTCAATCCACTTCCTACCTCCCCTCATCCCTCTGTCATCACTGCTGCAGGCTGGAAGAACTGACTCCAGTGTCTTTAAAATATCCTTGTTTTACTGCCACAGAACAAAATGCAAATCAATTAATCTAAACCCCCAAACCGGCCCCTTTCTCTTTTTTTTTTCATGCAGCTTTAAAGTTGCTTTTCGACTGTCCTGAATAATTGAAGTGAACATGAAAATTTAAAGTCTTTCAAGATTTCATTAAAATTCATTCTCTCTCTCTTTGGAGAATTGTCATTGCCGGAGACCCATGTAGGGCAGACGGCAGTGGCAGACGCCGCAGCCTGCCAGCGCTTAACTCCATTCTCCCTGGCTGGAGACAACCTGTCCTCACTCCTCGCTGGAGACCTTAAAATAATATTCCCCAGTGGCTGCTTCTCATCCTGCCCTGCCGTCCCCAGGCTCGCAAGCCAGATCGTGCCCCAGCGTGGCTCTTCCCACCGACTCCCCTGCAAATAATTCCAAGCCTGCTGACTCCATACGCCTCCCTCGCCGGCCACCCAGATCCAACCCGCTGCAGGAGCAGAGCAGCCTAATTGCTGATTGCATTAAGCCGGGGTGACCTCTTTCTTCACACTGCTGTGTTAAAGTTGCCTCTCTCTCTCAAGCTAATTCCTGGAAACCTTTATACAACCCCAGAGACAAGCAGGGCACTTCCCAGGCTAGCGAGGGTCTCACAGCCTCAGGTTGCAAGAACAGGCCCACCCCCTGTGAGAGAAAGAGTCAGAAGCAGCATTTCCATTGGGGAGGTTACTCCATAATAGGCCACTGTTTGGTGTCAGGCATCTTGCCCGCGAGGATCTGGTACTGGTCTTTGTTAGGAACTGGACAAGGCCGGGTTTGGCAATTCATCCTCTGGAGCTCCATGGGAACTGATAGCACAGGTAAGCCTGGAAGAAGGCGACCTGGTACAGGATACAAGGAATGGGATGACTCATAGGAAACTCTGAATCCAGCTCTTGGCAACTGCTTTGTTTTCCCAGAAAGCAGATAAGAGGCTTCCCTATCAGCTGGCGTTGTTTGCTATAGCCATTAACCTCACCCGGCCCTGGCCCATCTTTTTATTAAGGAGAGCTGTCTTGTCTAGGGTTTAGAACAATAAATCGACTCAACAATCCTGAGGCACGTGGAAGCAGACCCATGAAATATTTAGCGATCTGTTTAAACTCCAACAGATCTCCAGGTTTTATAGACAGGCAGACATACCCTTGCAGTAGCTACAACTGGCAATCGCTGCGCTAGTGCATGGGAATCTTAAAGAGCATAAAGTAGTCTAGGAGCACAAGTGGGTATAGTAATGCTAGAAAGGGGGTTTCAGTTAATTTTTCCCTAGCGTTGGGGCCTACTAAACCGGCTTGAATAGAAAGTTCAGTCCGTTTTCCACCTCCCTTTAGAAAATACGCAGTTTGTCCCTGCTGGAGAAGTCCCTGGCCCAGAAACGAGGCTGAGGCTCCATCCTCCATAGCCCTATGCCATTTTACATCAGCCGAGAATCTGTCCCAATGGCTTACGTGTAGCTTCTGTACAAGCCTCAATGGTTTCATCCCTAGTAAGGTCCTGAGGACCTTGGCAGAAGGAAAAATAAAGTGAGAACATCTTTTTCTTCCATGTCACTGACTTCACTACAAGGATTCATTTTTCCTTGCATACTTCTGGAATATCCCCCACTGTGAAAGGTGTTTTTAGCTCTACAAGGGCAGCACAATACTGGCAGAAGACCCATTCCCCCACCAAAGAACAAACTGAGAAGCTAATACATTTCCTTCTGGAAGAGGATCTCAACAGGTGGACGTGGGTGCTGGGAAAGAAGCAAGCAAGCATAATGTAGGTCTCCAGCTAAAGGGGTCTCCTAAAGCAGCTCCATGCATGATGGAGATCGTGGAGATCACAAGCTTTCTGGATCAGGTCCCTCTCCAAGTCAGGCTTGGAGCCCTACTGTCCTCCATGCCGTCTCAAAGGCCATGCCCATTCCCACTCTTCACACCACCAATCGCCTGCCCCCACAAAACCATGACCGAGTACCTGTCATGGCACACTTCACTCTCATTTTCAGATTGACTCTGCTACCCCAAGGCACAGCCTGTCCTGTCTATCAAGGTGAGCCGGGTATGGCCTGGAGAGCATGGGCACAGCCAGAGGGAACGTCTTCCCCCACCTCCACCATCTGACACCAGATCCATCAGCCACTTCTGGCGCAGGAGTGGGAAATGATGAAAGATGTCTGATTCTTTCAGGTACCATGTTGTATTTGAAAGCAGAGCGTACATTCAAGAGACAGATGTCAGGTTGCAGAACATTAAGTCTGCAGTCACAAGACACTGGAACCAGAAAGGGCCATTAGGAGTCGTTACTCAAAGAGGAAATAGGCTGAGATCAAGGGGCATTCACAGCCCATTGGGATGGAAGGTGCATTAGCCAGCTGCCCAAGACACACAAACTTTAAGCCAGCAGGGTTGAGTGTATTTGCCCAACAAAGCTGGTCAGGAGGCTTAAAGATCTAGCTAGTGTTGGCCACCGGCAGATCCATTTTCAAGCTTTGGAAAATTAAAATCACCAACCAGGTATCTATTAGTCATGATCCTGTGCATCCACCCACTCCACTCATTGCTCCCCACCCCAAATCTCTGCCCTGTGACCCAGTGAGTGATTCAGAAAGACAGGGCGGTGGGTGAGAGACAAAGATGCAGTGGTTTGGAGCTTCATATGGGAGAAGATGCTCAAAGTGCTGGTCTCAGCCACCGGCAAAGCTCTGCTTCTCCGGCTCACAGGGAGTCCCCAGGACTCGGCTCCACAACCCGGGAAGCTGTAGTCTTAAAGCAAGGCTCCTCCAAACACAAGCCTGTTCCCAGGATAGGGACTAGCTAGAGAGACTCAAGTTGCAATGTCCAGAGCCTTAGTTCAAAAGTTTCTACACATGCAGATGCAGGTCCCTCAACTCAGGATTTGCTCTTTCAACCCCATCTCTGAGCGCACACAGCCCCGGTCAGAGCCCTGCCTGCTCCTGGGGTCTTGCTCTACCCAACCTAGAGTCTACAGAAGCAGAAAACAAACTAGACTTGGTTATTTCACACCCAGGACAAACAAAGGAACAGTTTGCCTCTGGCACTGATCCACACTGGTTTACTGCTGCCCGGTCCAGAAACAAGAATACAGCATAGCATCTCCAGGGAGAGGCAGATCCAAGTTGCAGGATGCAATGGTACCCTTGCACTACGTGAGGTCCCACCTACAGGTGGGACCTCACATGAATCGATCTATGAATCTGCAGGCCCGACTCCTGAACAGGTCCAGTCTACCCAAGCGCCCCATCAGTGCCACTTCAACACCACGATTCGGGACACAGAATTTCTGATGCATTTTGATGGCGCAGCAAAATGGCAGGTGTTAGCCCTACGGACTTTGGGCAGCCGGGTTCACGCGCGGTACCCACAACAGTGCCTGCCCACAGAACGTGGGAACAGGCGCTCGGCGTGCTGCTGCCGCTCTGATTTCCAGGGTAGTGCCAGCTGGCAGGGATGGAAGGCTGTCCCATCTCAGACAGTGCCATGCTTTATAACCAGAGCCCCAGCCCTGGCCTGGTGTGTACGGCATACAGCATGGCCACGGTGGGCTTCTGCAAACCCTGCGTTTCCTATTCATAAACCGCCAACTAGTGGGAAGGGAATGGGAGCAGGTAAGGAAGTGGAGCGGTTCTGCATCACTGCCATGGCACCCTTTGCCCACCCCTCCATGTCCCAGCCACCCGCACAGTTGCTCCTTCTTTGCGCCTCGGGGCAGGGGTTGGGGTACAGTGAAAATGCCCAGAAGAGCCGGTCCCACCAGAGCACACCTGCCCAGTGTGCTCCTTTCCCTCCAGGTCTCTGGCCTGCACCTCAAGGGCCTGCTGTGTGCCCACAGGCTCATGGGCCTCTGTCTCCCACCCTACAATAAACCCCATTCTTACCTGATGGGGAAGGATCCAGGCCCACAGAGAGGAGCGCACAGCACATGCAAGAGAAGAGAGCAAGAGGGGATGGTTAGCTCAACGTGAAGCAGTATCTCCCCCAGACACCTCCCTTGCAGGACCCCCAGCCCACCCTGCTCTGGAAGAGGACAGGACAGGTGAAGGGGATGAAATGAGCCGGCGGGTTACTTGCTTCCACGCATAGCAGCTCCACGCTGCCCTAAGCTCTCCCTATAGCGTGGTCCTGGGCATCCTCTAGTACAAGGCAGGATGCCCTGCGCAGCCCACACAGGAGAGGGCCAGGCTGGCATCGGGGGAGCAAAAGCGGTGTGGGGCTGAGGTAGCTGGCTCTCCGTCATGAAGGGCTGGGAATTAGAGTCCCTTTACGATCACACTTGTTGCCCCTTCTCCCCCCAGGAGGAAGCAGTGCCTGCCTTTGCGGGAACTTGCTGCTCCCTATGAAACAGGCCAAGCTAATTGCTTGATTGACCTGCCAGGGATCTTCCCATCCTCCCTCTCCCTGCCAAGCTTGCGTCAGGGGAACTCTGCTGATCAAAGCCCCCATTAAAAAAAGCAAAGGACCTGGATAAAAAGAACTGGAGGAGGCATGACCCCATGCATCCCCTGGGACTCCAGCGAGAGCCAGATAAGCATTATCAGCGAGGCAGAGGGCAGCAGCATCCCCTGCTTCCCGTCAGGCAGCTGACAGCCTGGGATAGGCCTCACCTCCCTGGGATGAGCCATGCCTGATCCCAGACCCAGAGGCGGCTGCCTGCACACGCTGCCCTCCGGCAGCCGCCCAGTTTCCACCCGCTGCCCCTCCCTTCGCCACTATGAACTCTATGAGAGGGGAAACACGTGAGCAGGGTTCAAAGCACCTGCCTTTCCTCTGTGGCAAGGTAGGACCCCCACAGGATATGACCCCCGATGAAGGGCAGAGGAGATGGGGGCTTAAAATCACCCTGGGAAAACCCAGGGAATGAATGCACTGATGCCAGAGAGGAACGGGAGCAGTGCAGCTCAGCACTGAGCGCTGCAAGGGGAACACAGGTCCCCATTGCCACGGCTTGCAGAGAGGCTGAACACGAGGCATGTGCACCTCTCTCCCCTCCAACTTACACCCCTGAAGAAGCCAGTTACTAAATGAGTGCTGCCACACAGCCCAAACTAATGGCAATGCCAGGAAGTCTGCCCCCTCTGCAATACAAGGGATCGATCCCCCCTTCTTCCCACCCCAGACACAAAAGGTGCTATTAGTGTTGTGTTTTCCAGTGTCCTGTGATTTGTACAGTATTTGTCGAGGACCACAGAAGTCCTCTTTTGAGCTGTCTTCGTCCTGGTCTGTGACGCACCAGAACCCGCCTGGATCCACAGTGATCTGGTCACAAAGATTAAAAGCAAGGGTGCTGTTTGGTGCCCAGCCACAATTTCAATTGAGACTGGTATTTTTGGGGCCTTACTTGCCTGATCTGGGCTCAGCAGGCGGTTCCTGGAAAACAGGTCCAGCTCCAGAAGCTGGATTTGAACCCAAAGCAGACAATTAGGTCTAAACTCATCCCATTCCCCGTCTGTTCTGTTCACTCCAAACACCAGGTCGGTGCCAAAACCACCATTCTCCATCCTGAGATGTCATTTAAGCCAAATGGAACAGGAGCCAAGCCAAGGTTGAAAGGGCCCCAGGAGGGGATAGTACCATGCATAGTGAAGGGGTGCAATGGGCAGGCAGGAAAGAGAGCATGACATTTGTGCCTCTGCTCATGTTTCCCATGCTGGCTTTTCTTCACACCTTGGATGCCTGTAAGTCTCCAGCATGTGTTTGGCAGCTGGAAGGTCAGTTTGGAGCTAACCAAAGGCAGAAGTTCCCAAGAGCCCAGGCGGCGATGATCCCGGCTTGGTCACAGGTCCATTTTGCGACAGGTGACTATATGTACCAGGCGTTTAGCTCACAACCCAGCCAGCAGCAGGCAGGTGTGGGGGAACAGAGCACAGGGTCTCAAACCCGGGGCCTCAGACAGAGCACAGGGTCTGTCTGCCTCTAGCAGGAGAGTCCCTCACATGCTGGACTTGTCTCTCCTGTACACGGCCCCACTGCATGACTGCAGCCCAGCAAATGCACAAGGCATACACTGTGGGTCCCTCCAAGGGCCAGCATTGATCAGGAGAGGGCAGGAAGTCAAGGAAATGCAGTTGAGGCCTTATCTGTGCAGCTAGTGAAGAATCACAGAAAATTAGGGACCTCAGGAGGTCACATTTAGTCTAACCCCCTGCTCAAAGCAGGACCAGCCCCAACTACATCATCCCAGCCAAGGCTTTGTCTTAAAAACCTCCAAAGATGGTGCTGGCCTGAGCTGCAGCAGTTTCATTTCCTAATGGCATGTGGTTTTAATCTCCTAAGTGGCCTGTGGTGATGCTGAAGGACAGGGCTGGGCCTTGCTGGCAACAGAAATCACCTGACCGGCTCACAGCTGGTGCAAGGAGAAAGCCTAGATGCATCCTACCTAGGAGACAGGGAACTACCCCCCATTTTTACCAGTGGGGAAACTGAGGCACAGAGTGGCGGAGGGGCTCACCCTTGGCTACCCAGTGAGCAAGCAGCAGAGCTGGGAATCGGCCTCCCAAGGAGCTACCTCCCAGCCCTTTGCTGTGTCCTGTAGCATTGCCCGACAGCAGGTGAAGTTGGGGATGTTCAAAGGGAAACACCCTCCTCTTCCTCGCTGACATTCATGCAGAAGAGGTGCAAGCCCTCAGTTTGGTTCCCCCAGCTGTCCTGTCCTTTTCCATGAGGACAAATTATTACCCCCTCCTTCCCATTACGAATAGACTAAAAACCTGCTCACCTAGTGTCCCCATCCTGACTGCACACTGCGTGCACTCTGCGCCCCGTGGGCTCCCCACCCTGTAGGACAGGAGCTGCTAGGATTAGCTATTCTCTGGGGAAAGGAGAGACCTGGGACCCTGAACAGGCGAAGAAACAGGACACCCCCTGAGCTTAACCAAGAGGCCAAGCCACAAGGCAGCCAGCTGTTTCTGTTTGCAGCTCTGATTCCTTCCAGATGTGGAGCCTGGGAGCCAACAACTGTGCTCGGCCAGAGGGCCTGTGCAGAGAACAGGCCGTGGAGCAGGTGGTGTGGGCGCCTCATCCAGGCCAGGCCACACATCCACCTCCCAGGTCTCCTTCCCCCTATAGTATGGCCTTCTCCTGCCTCCCACGGACAATTCATGCAGGGAAAGAAGTGACCGTGGGAGCAGCCTGATGGTTCAGTCTCTCCTCCCCATGGTCGTTTCTCTTGGGCCTTTGCCAGCTAGGAAGTGGCTGATCTGTTCTCACAGGGTCAAGGATGACCTCTCCTCCTCCTTCCTTTTCCCCTCTGCTCTTTCCCACATGCTCTTGGTCAGAGACGGTGCTGTACTGAGGCCAGGGGAAGGGTAAGAAGAGAAGAAATGCTAGGGAAAGGGGTTAGGCATCACTACCAGGTCAGCTGTGGTTGGGAGAGGGAAGCAGAGGAGGCATCCAGGAGGCACCAGGGATGGGATACCCAGGTTACCCAGCCCAGAGAGGCAAGCCTTGGGTTCAAGCCCCTTCTTAGATGCATTGGCTAAAAACAGACCCCTCTCCCAACACAAATCCTTTTATCTTGGGATCCTACAAGTCCACTGGCCCACTGGGAAGTATCCAAGATAACACTTTTTCCAGGACAATCATTGCCATTCAAGCTGTGTGTGTAAATCATTGTCCCCGTTTTGATGGGAGTCAAATCCTGAGACAACCAGACCAGGGATAAATCTGTTTTTACCCATAGAGGAGTGAATAGAAGCAGGGGAAACAGAGGGAGCAGGATGGGAAGCAGAGGGAGGGAGCGCAGACTTACAGAGACCCCAGGGCAAAAGTGCTGAAGAGCAGTGTCGCCCATTGCCTGAAGAAGGGTGTTTGTGCCCAAAAGCTTGCCGAGAACTTTTTTTTCCCCCAACTGTTTAGTTGGTCTAATAAAATATATCACATCTACCCAAGGAACCTTGCCTGAAGAGCAGCGGGCAGCTGGACATGAGAATCCGTCCCCTGAGCAAAGCACTCGGTGCTCGGTGCCACTTGCATTCAGGAGGGGCTGGGCACTGCTCCTGGAGCATGAAGGGGTGCTGGGGCCTGGCGGCGTGCAGAGAAACAGCAGCAGACAGCTGCTACCCATGCTGCCTCCAGCGAGGGTTGCCAGGGCTGCTGGGCTTTGTGTACCGAGCAACAAGCTTTGAAGTCATATGTGAGGAATGCGCCCGCCTCTTCTCAGCCAAGCAGCGCAGGGAGCAGGGGAGCTCGCATTCCTGCCGGCTACCTCTCCTCATCTGTCCCCTGGGCTGGAGGCACCCACTCCCCTCCCCTCCCCTCCCCTGCCAGCGGCAGAGCAGGTCCCTGCCTGGTCCTTGGTGGGAAAGGCAGGGAGCTGGGCAGCTGTAACTGGCAGTTTGGGCTGCGCCTCCTGGATAAACCGGGGATCCTGGGTTGGAAATCATTGCGGTGATCACTGATAATAAATGACCACGCTCAATGCGGTGGCTCACTGACCCTCTTTGGAGGTCAGGTATCCAGGTTGTAGCCGTATTGGTCTAGAGGCAAAAGGAATCAGAACTCGCGGTAGAAGCGATAGCTTCTATTAGACCAACTAGGTTTTTGCAAAGCTTGCAATTAAAGATTTTTTTTTTTTTGCAAAAATCTAGTTGGTCTAATAAAAAAAAAATCACATCTCCCATGAGTTTAGATTCCTCTTTGGAAGTGCGGCGTGGAGTTGCAGCAGGGGCACCTGAGAGGAACCGATCCCCTGCTGTTTGCTGGAGATCTTGGGGCTTGCTTTATAAAGGGGAGTCGACAGGTCTACTGAACAAGGCACTGGACTGGGAGTCGGGAAACCCACTTTTACCAGTGCCCAAAAATGTCCTCCCCGCCTGCTTCAATTATGTTGGGTGGCTAATTGGTCCCCAGCAGTGGCTGGATTTGGGTTGTGACAGACATATAAAGGCCATTGCTTCCTGTATGGCTGTTACCCTGCAGGTGAGGGCTGTAGGCAAAAGGCCACAAGACAGCCCGGGTCACTCTGCCCTGTTCCTAGACTGAGTGAGATGCCAAAGCTTAGCTCTGCTCTGGGGCAGAGGACTATATATGTTTCAGGTCCAAGGGGCTGGAGGGAAGGGACATGCATGTGAAGCCTGCAGATCCCAGCCCTCTGTGGACATCCATGTCCCACTGCTTCCATGTCCCTGGAGGAAGTCTGTGGAGCAGCAGACAAGCAACTGGTGCAATGAACATTTCCTGCACCGACACATCACCAAGATGCAACTCTGCCATGCCCCCCCTGTGTTAGAAAGGCAATGCCTAGAGACGTCAGTCCTGGGCCATGAGCCCTGGGGCTGCCTGCTGTAGGAAACCACAGCACCCAGTCCCCAACAGTTTCCTAGCTGCTGACTGCAGTAATAATCGGTCTTCCCAACTGGAAAATGGGATGGTACTGCTCTCACTTGGCCCTTTATGACAGGTTGTAAGCAGGTGGAACAAGGATCCCATCTTCATATCAAAGCAGCGCTGTGCATGAAGCCCTCTTCCAATCGGGGCCCATAGGTCCCACCTAAATAAATAACCCTGATCGTCATCTGGTAGCTGGGGAAACTGAGGCACGGCTTATGAAGCCAGGGTAGAACGCAGGTGTCCTGACTCCCGAAGCCCTGGTGGTAACTACCGCTTCCCTCCTTAAACAACCCTGATTGTCATCTTGTAGCTGGGGAAACTGAGGCACGGCTTATGAAGCCAGGCTAGAACGTAGGTGTCCTGACTCCCGAAGCCCTGGTGGTAACTACCGTTTCCCTCCTTACACACACACACACACACACATGCACACGCACACCCCTCTCCCTGGCTTGTTGCTCTTTTCAGCAGGCGGATGCTCCTTTCTTTCCCGGCCCAAGCACTGCAAAAGAGCTCCAAGGACCCAGTGGCCCGGCAGCCCAGCAAGTGCGGCCCTGTCCCCAAAGCCTCTCATTGTGAGCAGGGTTCAAGCCACCCACCCCTTGACCTCCTGGGGCTGAACAAAAGCCGCCTCCTGCCTTTCTCCAGGGAAAAGCGGGCTGTTTGTGAAAGCCTCCGGGAGGCCACATCTGCTCCGTCCAGCTGCTCCGTCTCCTGCCCGCTCCATTAGGGAGCCAGCATCCGTGGCAGAGGGATCCGAGCCACCATCATGAACATCATGTCCACCCCGCTCCTCCCCACGGAGGGTGGGGGAAGAATCCCCTCTGGAGAGCCAGTGATTTCCCAGGCAGCGCTCAGCCCTCCCTCAACAGAAGCCTTTGTGTCTGTGGGGCTCTGCTGCTGTCTCTGCTTAGAGGCCTCCCCTGCCGGGCTGCCCTCCAGCAGGGAAAGTGCCTGATCTCTCTCGAGTGCAGATAGGAATGGTATGTGGCTCTGGTAACAATGCGCTCAGGCCTGGCACCCTGCCACTGCAGGCCGTGGCCGTCCCTCCCCACTGCTCCCAGCACATTCCAGGGGGATTCTTGGGCTCCACGCCGGCCCCCCTCCACGGCCTTTCATAGCCCCCCAACAAGTGGCAATGCCCTCCCCTGCTCCGAAAGAAGTAAACAGGACTTTATGTTGCGTAACTCTTGCCAGACAGACCGATACAAAGGTGAAAGAGCTGCGGGCCAGGCTGCATATGGGCCCTGTGGGCAAAAGGCTAGATTGGGCACAGGTGCAGTACAAAATCCTGCCATCCCAAAGCGTGGGATGAGATGGGGAAACTGAGGCATGGTCAAGTAACACCCAAGGCTATGCAGAGACTCGGTGGCAGAGGCGGGAATTGGAAGCAGGGCTCTGACTGACCGCAGCGCCCTTAGGGAAGGTCCCTGGTGTTTTCAAGCCGCCCTCTGGGTAGGACAGATAGGGAGTGGGGTCGGGCAGCAGACAGGAGCACCTCTTAGGAGCAGGAAGCCCACACAGATTTCCCTCTGCCTGTGAGCCAGGGGAATGGAGGAGCTGCCAGCACCATTTGTTCCCAGAGTACTTTAGTCACTGGGACAGCGGTCCCTTGAGTTACTATCCTCAGGCAGAGCACTCGGCTTTGCCCCCAGAAGGCCTCTCCTTTGGCTTGCAATCCTGCCCAGCACGCTTCTGCCCCACCAAAAGCAATCCAGGAGCAAAGGCGAAAGAGTTCAGCTCACCGGGGACAAACCCGGGAGCCAGTGAAGCGAAGGCCTGTTAATAACACCTGGGCAGCGAGGCATGGCGCAGGGCTCTGCTAGCTGGGGAGTGCATGCAGACAGCAAGCAGCTGATCTGCCAGCTTGAGATTACTGAGGGGTATGAAGAGGGTCTTCACCTTGCATGACCCTAGCACTGACACTTTCCCACCACTAGATCTGCTGGATAAAGACCTCCTGCCAACCAGGCTGGGAACTTTTTTTTACAGGGGAAGCTGATGTGCCAGGCAGCCACGATGAAGAGGTGCTCTGAGTCCAATAATGCAGCTGAAAGGACACTGCAGGCCACAACTACAAGGCACCAGTGAAAAAATGGGCTGGGGTTTTCTCCCTCAGCAGATTGCAGCTGGCAAGGATTCACATCCCTTGAGGCCAGGGTCTCTGGCTGCGGGGCTGGTGGCAGAATGGAGCCGCCAGCTCTGGACCCATAGGCCCCAAGGAGGGCAGGTGTGGAGGCTGGAAGCAGCTCCATCCAACACCCCCAGAGCTGGCAGCAGAGTCAGTAGACAGGCTCCTCCTATCCCTCATCAGATGCATTCCTCCTCATAGCCCCTACCACATGCAACGGACTGGTGAGAGGCCTCAGGGGACTGGGAAGGAAGTGTCACATATGGAAAAATAAGGGAAAGGCTCGGAAACAAAAAACAAAACCCAGCCAGCCCACTGCACTGGACACTGCAGCGATACACAGCCAGGAAGCAGCAGCCTCCAGAAGGTCCCCAGAGAGCCGCAGGCTGATTTGCAGAAGTCCCACGTCTGGGATCCCAGCCCACACGCCAGCTCTGCTGTGCGCCAGACGGCAGAACGGCCCGAGCATGTGGGACAAGAGTGGCCAGAGCTCTGCTGAGGCCTGTGGCTGTTCCCACGCTAGAGAAGAGATCCCAGCGCCCTCGGTTTGCAAGGGGCAGGGCTGGGAGGGGGCGGCTGTTGCAGAACTCTGATATCAAAGGGCTGAACTGGAAGCTACTGGGAACGCAAAGTCACTGGGGGAGTTGGCACCTTTATCCAGACACCTCTCCTGTGCCCACGCTGCCCAGGGCTGCGTCATTGGGAGCCTGCCCTGTCCAGAAAGTGCAACTTCTATCTGCTGTTGTTCAATGACTGATCATTTAGGGCCTGTCCCCACAAGCCACTAACTACCAGTCATACCCATCAGACCAGTTGCCTTCGCCTGCCTTGATGGAATAAGGTTGATTCAGACCAGCTGGCAGGGACCTACATGGGAACAGGCATCCCCAACCCAGGGGCATTATGCTTCCCCAGCAGCCAAGAGCTTTATTAGCTAACAAAAGGAGACCGGGCAGAGCAGCACATCACAGCCTCTCCTACAGCCACCTCTGTCCCCATTCACCGCAGGTTAAATTCCAGCTGACCGGACCCATTGCACCGCATAAGCTGATTGCACTCTGGAGAGTTCAAGCAACCTCTCATCTCTGGAGCTGAACATCTGGATGATGTTCCAAAAGCAATTGTATAAAACTAGATCCAGGGGAGGGAGGCGGAGGAAAGGGGCCTATTCCACCCAAGCAGGGTCCTAGGTAGTCTGCTTAGTGTTTGCACAGAGATATGATGCTGGCAGCAGGAACCCATTCAAGCACTGTAGATGCCTTGGAGTGTCAACAGCAGCGTAACACAACCCAGGCACCCAGCAGCCTGTGGCCAGAGCGGGCAATCACAGTTGGGTGCGTGACATGGAGCAGTCTTCCCAGAGCTGCTTCCAGGACTCCCTGCCAAGCGTGACGGTCTTGGAGGCCAGGATCAGACCTCTCAGGAAGTGAGAGAATTCCAGCATGCAGGAGGCTGATAATGGAGAGTCAAATGGAGCCGGGCCCTGCCCTTCGAGTGGGCTACAAGTTGGGACCGTCCCATCTGCTAACAAGCTCCAGGAGGGCTTTCTAAACTACCTCTGCCAGGGCGATGGAAAGCTGTATGTTTTGGGGCAGCCTCTGCCACTTTTCCTACGCTGGTCCCAAGGGTGTCAGCCCAGCGTGTAGACTAGAAGCATGAGTGTGTGAGTGCGTGTGTGGTTTCTCAAATGACACTCCTACCCCATCTGGAATAAAACAGCAAACTTGGCCAGCGTACATTTTTAAAGGGAAAGCTTTTGCTCCTGCTCACAGAGCAGCAGTGAAGCCCTGGGGTGATGACGGCTGGTGGTAGGAAGGTCTGGTTAGGGTGTCTAAAATTACCCAGATCTCTTAAGGGCTGGGCATCTGAAGGTTGAAGGGGAAAAAGACCTCCCACCTCCAAGAACCACTCTGCCCCTCAAGCCTACAAGCCCACGTAAGTCTGTACCCAAGACAGAGCGGCTACCACCAAAAAGCATCAACCTGTTCCTTTGGGTTTTTTCACTGTCAAGCCAACTGACGTTTCCCTCCAGCCAGGGTTGGAAGCTGGGTTTGAGGGAGGCAGACTTGTCCTAGGGAGGCAGAGGCATACTGGGAGACCAGCCAATACCCCACCTGACAGGTCTCTTTACTAGGCGTCACACTGCTATAGCCTCCAGGCAAGTAAGGAAATGAGGAAGAGAAAAGGACTCAATCAGTTGATTTATCAAGGGATGTGGAAAGTGATAGAGATCTCTTATTTCCCTTTGTCTGCTCTGACTTGCTTCAAGCCCCATATCAGAGCTGCCATGAATGGGCTCACGGCCAGGAAAGACCCTTTAGAGCTAGTTAGGCAAGACGATCCTCAGAGAAGCCAGAACAACTCTCCCTGCCAGCCTCTGCTCACCAGGACACACATACTCCTCTAACGGGGTGAGGTCTAATAAGGCCATCAACCGTGACCCCCGTGTTTCTACGGGCCACCCAGCCAGCCTCGGCAATTTTAAATAAACGCAGATTTGTGCAATTCCAGTAAGCACTTGGGTGTCCTCTTGTCCCTGCTATGCCCAGCCACTCAGCCTGTACGATCCAACACGCTAGACCCTGTTCTCCTCTCATTGAACTCCAGTTTGAGCTCATCATCTTAAATAAAGTCACTCTGGATCAACCCCAGCTTCAGTGAGACTATCCCAATAGGTTTAATCCCAAGAACAGGAGGGAGAAGTGGAAAGGGACCCAAAGAAACCTGTGCAGCATAAAAGGGGAGGTAAGCAAGCCAGAGTATGACTCCAGCTGGCTGCGAGTCAGGGGGTTAGAACTGAGGGCTGATTATAAGAAGTTATCAGCTTAGGAAAATATTTCAAGCCTGGGTTTCTTTAGATTTTTCTCCTGCTCGGGCGCCTGGCACCTGGGTCTCAGCCAGCCCCAGCACACTCGATGCACTGGATTTCACAGACGGCCAGTGTAAGATTATAAATGGACCAGTCGGCATCAGTCTCATGACACAGCCAGGGCTGCACAGAGGCAGGGTTCAGGCAAGACATGGAAAAGATGCGAAGAAGGTGTGTGTTGGGAGCAGCGCCGTAATCCCTGAGCTGCTCTGGATTGGTGCTGAGGCCATCCTGAAGTGGGCTCCCAGCCCTCAGTCTGCTCTTGATGTAAGCTCCACACTGCTGCTCTATCTGCCCCGATGGCTACAAGTAGCGGGGGCATTCCCAGCCCCTTGTGAGCATCCAGCCAGCACTGGGACAGGATGGTGCGGGCAACAGACTGACCAAAGCCGAGTTCAGTGGGATCATGTGGAAGAGATCAGGGGGTATTGGATGGAGCAGGGCTCTACAGAGCAGTAGAAATCCACAGATGAGCTCTTAGGGTCAGGCAAGGGAACCACAATCTACATCTGTGCGCTCACAAGGCTCCAGCGAGCTGCATGTTTGGCTAGCAGAAAGATTACAGCAAAGCACTCACGAGTTACGGCACCTATTGCCAGCTCTGAGAGCCAAATCCAGCTTCTCTGAAGGTTTTACCTGTTTTTTGAAGGTCACACTGGCCAGGCTGGGGAGAGGGCAAGAGGGAAGGTGGGTAGCCTGGCATGGGGACTGCTTGGAGCCAGTGCTGCCAACTCTTCACCTGTCCACTCACCTCACCCTTGCACAACAGCTAGAGATGGAAAGCATCCAGGAAGAGGTTTTCAGCAAGGAGAAGCATTGCTTTGAATGCAAATGCCTCTTTGGACTATCTGGTGGTGGTGCCCACAGTCCTGGGGTCCAGGCATGTGTTCCCCTGAAGTATTTTGTGCACTACCCTCTGCCTTGAGTCAGGCTGGGCATACCCAGGGGTCAGCCCCGCTCCTGGTGCTTTGGCATGTCCCCAGCTGGCTGGAACGCAAAGATGCTCGTGGAACATGCACCAGCTCCAGAGTCCAGACACGGGGTCTCCTGACTGCTCCCAATTTCAAACTCGGGCTTTGCCCCATCTCTCAAATGTAGTCATGCCTGGGAGGAGAGGTTTGATAACAGTGCATGAGTCACCTCCAAAGGCTCAGGTTCAAATCCTGGGCAGGTTTCAAGCTGTATGAACCACGTGATGATGATCGGCCAAGACTCCTGCCTTCAATACTGCTTGGAAAGCCCCCACCTGCTGTAGGCCACGTCAACAGCTGTACGGTGAGCAGGGGTGGCATGAAATGTACTCATGCCGTGGTATGCACAAATTCTTCATGGCTTCTGAGTCTCCAAGCTGCATTCAAGTGTAGCGAATGCTGTTCCATGGGTTCCCCCGCACACGCTCTGGAGGAGTTTAATCGGCTGCAATCATCTGACTTGCTACGCACAGCTGTTGGCCTGTCCGAATGCCAAAGAAATGCAAGCTCGACCTTTGGTATGAGGGTAAGTGGGGGTCTTGGCAACAGAAAGGATGGGAGGAAAGCTAGACTATCCAAGAGCTTCCACGGTGTGTCTAAACAGTTTAAGCAACACGGGTTTAGGTGGTGAGCTGCTCTGGGAAGGTTAGGAAGTTATAAGGACCTTTGGGCCTTAAAACAAAGAGACCCTTAAATCAGTCTGGCAAAAGAGCGTCTGAACCTGTTGGGTAAGCTTCAGTCAAAATCCTCTCCTCCCAGGGCATGTTCAAGTACCTCTTTGCTGATTATTTGTTGCTTGGCACTTTACAGAGGAGCCGCGACTCCTATGCTTCATTGGGAGTGACTGATCAAGTGTGGGACAGTCCCCTAAGAGAACAGAACTTGCTCCCTTGGAAAGTTTCCAAAGGTTGGACAAAGATATTAGAGGTGACTGTCTCCATCACTGATTGCTGCCACTCTGCAATTCTTTCTGAGCAAGGTATTTGCATCATGTTATGCGGCAAGACTTGCCCCTTCATCTCCTCTGTGTGACTTCCCTTCCTTCATACACTGTGCTGCCAAAAACTAGGAGCATGGGATCTATAAGGACCACAGGTGATAGGTGCCAGGTGAAAGCAGAAGTACTGAAATAAAAGGAAGTGTCCCCAAGAGATACCCAGCCCCTAAAAGATCTGGATAATTTTAGACACCCTAACCAGACCTTCCTACCACCAGCCGGCATCATGCTCTGGGAGCAGGAGGAAAAGCTTTCCCTTTAAAAATGTACGCTGGCCAGGTTTGCTGTTTTATTCCAGATGGGGTAGGCGTGTCATTTGGGAAACCACACCTGCACTCACACACTTGTGTACACACTGGGCTGACACCCTTGGGACCTGTCAGAAAAGTGGCAGAGGCTGCTAGTACAAAGGAGCTGCCCCAAGCTTTCCATCACCCTGGCGGAGGGAGTTTAGAAAGCCCTCCCGGAGCTTGTTAGCAAATAAACCCAGGAACCTGAGCCGCCCTCAGAGTCAACAGCAGAGATGGGGAAAAACACTCCACTCAATGGTGCTTTGATAACTCCCTGGGTTTAGATTAAAATCTCCCTGCCTGTGTGGGGTGGGGTGAGAGACCAGGAATCAAAAGACCTGCCTTCCCAAGAGACAACACAGGGAGAAAAAGCTGCTTGGGAGGGGAAAAAGAAAAGAAGTAGATCAAACTGGTCTGAAAACCGCAACTTTAAATCAGGGAAGACAATCTTGCTTATGCTGTGCCACATCAGACAGCCAGCTCTTGCCAGAAGCCTCTGCAGAGGGCTGTGGGGAAAGAGCCGAGAAGTTTGTTATTTTTATTTTTAATAAATGCTTTGAGACTCGTACAGGTATTAGTGGTATTAGCCGGCTGAGAGCACCATTAGGTTGCCCCTATAATGGGGGATTAACCCTTGGTGAGCCTTCAGGTGATGCAAACTTGCTTAAAATCAGATGACAAATCATGGGCTTGCTCACATACAGGACAGCCTGGCTCTGGGGAGGCCACAATGGATGCTGATGCTCAATTAATTCTGCTCCAGGGGCATTCATTGATCACCAGGAGAGGTCAGGAATACATTTATCCCACGATCTGGTATTAAACAAGGAGCTGCATCTTATAGGTGTTTATACGTCCACAGGAAACCACCAGCATGGATCCCTGCTGGCACCAGCAAGAGATAAGAGGGGCTCATTGGGATGTCCTGGGGTACAGGAATCATTACATTTTGATCTCGCTAATGGTGGAAGGAGAAGCTAGGCCAGCCAAGGCCAGCGCATGCAGTAATTAAATCAGAAAACTCAGCCTCTGCAGCAGGGAGAACGTCTGGGAATTGTCGAGTTCTTCAGATGCAAAAAATCAAACATATCTGGGATTCTGCGCCATCTCCTCTCACAACTTATTTCCTTCAGAAGTTGGGAACTCACTCAGGAGTTGAGGGAGAGTGAAGGAAGTCGACACAAATGGCATTTGCGCAGACCCCACCTCCCCGTGCTAATTACCCAGGCACAGCTCACGCGGCAGGCCGTAATTAAAACGGATGTGCTCGCCGGGCCCCCAGCGTAACCTGCCTTGAAGCATGCCGTCAGCTCGCTTGCACGCATCCTAAACCCCAAAGAAAGATTCCCACTATGACAGAAAAATTAAAAACAAAGATTCAACAAGGCTGTTTTTAGAAACGGCGCGAAGAACAGTCTGGGTTGTTCATTACAATTCGCCATCTTCTGCATATAGTACTTCTAAAGACAGCCCTCCTTGCGATATCAGGGCATCGTTAAATAACAGAAGGGCCTCTGTTCCCTCCAGGGAGAGATCCTGCCATCCATCTCACTCCTGCGGCAAAGATGAAAGCCACTGGAGAGGTACTGGTTCCCAATAGCTGGTCTCCAAGGCCACGAAGAAGAGTCTCTCGAGGGACTCTTTGGCATGCAAAAGGAGACACGCTCAACTCAGTCTTCAGCAAGAGTGAGACCCACAGTCCAAGATCCTCTGCCAAGGGCACCTGATCTCTGTCCCAAGCAATTTAGGTGACGGGGAAGAAGACAGAGTAGGGCCTTGCCCATTCCCTTTCCTGGCTCTGCGGCAGCAGCATTAGCCCCTCTCCCCAGTCCCCTGATGCTGTTGCACAGATAAAGCAAGATGTGGGGCTCTGTTAACCTGTGCTGCAGTAGAAATAGAGACCAGGAAGGGTGGCAAGGCGGGTCAGGAAGCCGAGGCCCACGGCTGTTCTCAGCAGAAGGCAAAAAGAGGGCAGAAGCCGCCAGTTGAGAGGCAGGTCCTTTAAGCCTCTCCCTGCACTCGCAATGCAGCATCCCCACACCCCACCTCATGCTGCCCTGTGGCTACAGTAATTTTCTCAGTGCTGCAATCTGTCTTCAAGATGCATTAACTCAAGGCTCCTGGTCTGCCGCGATAAGACCCTTCCCTGTCTCACGTGCCCTTAATAGACTGATATTCAGCCCCTAGCTCTAGAGCCACAAGTGGTTCTTCAGCTTATCACCTGTAGGTCTCGGCAAAAAAATCTTACCCAGAGTTTCCTTCACTACTTGCATCTCTCCTGCAATTCTGACCCATGCAACCCATGTGCTATTAATATTAGCACGCTGTCCTCTTTCCATAATAACGTAAGAACTGCCATTAACAGGGTCAGACCTCAGGTCCATCTTGCCCAGTATCCTGTATCATACAGTGCAGAGAGCGGATGCTGAAAAGGAGAATGAACGGGGTCTGACCAGGGTTTTTCCCCACTGTTCCTGTCCCACTTGCAACCTCCAGCATTTGAAGTCTAGAAAGCTCTCATTCAGAGGCTGTCCCCACAGCTCCCATGTTCAATAGCTAATGATGCACCTTTCCTCCAAGAACTGGTCCAATCCCTTTCTGAGTCGGGCTAAACTGTCAGCTTCCACCACATCTGGTGGCAATGAGTCCCGCGCTTTAATTACACGCAATGTGAAAAAGAACTTCCTTTTGTTAGTTTTAAACTTACTACATACAAGTTGCATTTTTCTGACCCCTAATTCTCGCATTGTGAGAGACAGTAAGTAATAAATCCCTATTTACTTTCTCGTCACCTTTTAGTCTTTGGTAACCCCTAACCATGTCCCTCCTCATGCATTTCTTTTCTGAACTGAACAGGTCTGGCCTTGTTAGTCTCTCCTCATATAGAAGCCCCTCCACAGCCCTAATCACCTTTGTTCTCTGTTTCTTCTGTGGCATGCTTGCCATAGCTCACTGGTGGAGGTATATATTGCTCTGGTTTGTTCCTTAACACTGATGGCTCATATGGCTCTTGAACAAGGCACGATAAGAGTGCCACCAAAAACTTCCCACCATGACTGCTCAGTGCCACTTTAGCAGAACCCACCCCGCAGAGTGCACGTGAGCCTGGGCAGATGAGACACAGCACTAGGGTGAAAGTGCACAGGGCAGGGGAGGGGGCAAGATCCTGGGCAGGACTGTTCCCACAGCCCTGCTTGCAAGGCCTTGGAAGCACTGTGCACTGCGCAGCTGTACACACCTTGAGCTCTTGGAGCAGGATCTAAATGGAGCAAACAGGCAAAGGGTGGGAGAAAGGGATTTACTGCTCCCATTTGGGAGCTCAGGAGGAATTAGTGACTTCCACACGGCGGACCCAGGAGATCTATCCAGTTCTCTCAAGTCTCAGCTCAGTACGATGGGTTTTGACAGCAGCCCTCATGACCTGGGAGCATCTCCTGATGCTGTTTGCAATTGCAGAAGAGCAGGGCAGCTTGCACAGGGAATGAAATTAAATGCATAGTCGGCTGTGATTTCAGCAGCCTGGCACATCAGGCTGGCCTGCGTGAGTGCATCTACCTTCTCACCTGGGGAAAACCCAAGGGCACAGCAGGTGAATTGTTGCAGGGCTCTGAGCTGAGGAATGACTGTGCAAAGAATGATCCCTGCAGGTGGGGTGGGGCAGACAGCCAGCATGGCAAGCTCATTTGCAATGCCAGCTACCATACTCTGCCCCAGGCTTCACTTAAGCTGGGCAAATGAGGCTCTTCTCTCCTGGACAGGGAAAGCTGCCACCTACTCAGTGGCCGTGTCTACACAAGATGCTGACTGCGCAGTTGTTACCACGCAGTCATTTAGTACTTGCATACACAAGTACTAAATAACAGCTCGGTAACGGGATACTGCTCGGTAGCGTCCCCAAACAGCTTTTTGGTGACGTGGACTGAGTAGTAGCTCATGACTACTGTGCATTAGCGTTGCATCACGCTTTGTGCCACACGATGCTACTGCGCAGTAGTAACAAGCTACTGCGCAGCCAGCGTCTCGTGTAGATGTACTTGTGTGTGCATGGACCAGATGAAGCATCCTGCCAAGGTCCCACTCTGGACCTTGAAAGGCATCTCAAGCATCAAGCCTTCCCCTCCTCATCCTCACCAGCAGCAGGGAAAGCACAAGAAGCAGAAAACATCTGCAAATAGAGGCAGGCTCCCCAGCAGACACGTAGGTTATTAAGCTGTTGCAATTGCCACACACTTTGGGATGAATTCAGACTCCCTCTCCCTTTTTCATTACAAAATACTCGGTGTAAACAGCCTAACTCTCCTGGATGTGGATAATTGGGACTGGGGAGGAAGTGAGGAGTCACTGTGGAAGAAGGGAGTTAGAAACAGCCTGAATTTCAACAGGGCTGAGCGTATGTTCCTCCCACCGAAGTGCTTCCACAGGTCCTATAAATATTCAGCATCTTCCTTCCAGTGTCCAGCCAGTTATATTTGCATGCCTCAACATGATTTTGAGGCCTAGATTTTCTAGCTGTACCAGCAGTTTGAAAACATTCAGCTTGAGACGCCTTTCAAAACCAGTCCTGTATTCTGGAAAGTGAGAGCACCCTGCCCCTAGCAGCGGCCCTTCTCCAAGGGGTGCCGCAGTCTCAGCTAGCCAAAAGTCACCGGTTTCTCTTGCAAGTCCTGTGCTCAGGACCCTGTCCCCTCTTCACACACCCAGGCTGCAGAATATGGTCAGAGCTCTTCCAATCAAGCAAAAATCTGGAAGGGCTGAAGTTTCTCTCCGGTCCCTGGAGGAACAATCTCAGTGCGTCTAGCCATGCAGCGGATGCTTGGTATAACTGGAAAGCCCGCATCAGATTTTGTTGCCATCTTTGATAAAACAAATCTGTCTAGTCTTAGGCAAGCCAACCGCACCTGTGAGTCCAGTTGGTGGGAAAGAGTCCAAGCACTTGATGTTCCAGTAAATGGCCAAATAGAGATAAAAACAACTATCACAACAGGGCACATCCTCTAGATGAAGTGGAAAAAACTGTTTATTCCATGGAAGGCAGGCCGTATCTTCATGGACTAACTATCTGCAGATGTTTTCCATGCCACAAAATATCCACCCCTACAGACGTCACGGTGGACCTCTCCCAGCGCCCCCAGTGCGGTCACAGGCAGCTTGTCCCACCCAGGCTACTTTTCCCACTCCACAGGTGGCAAGGACAACTTCAGCTTGCAGCCTTATCCTGTGCGATACTGTTGTAAAGGAGGGTGAGAATGGTTTCCACCACGCTTCTCCTGGCAGGGAAAGGAAGTCCATTGCTCCCAAGGACAGCATGGGAGTCGTCTCTCACAAATCGGTGCTCTGCGTCACAGCTGCTCTCTGGAACAGATTTTGCCTTGCTGATGTGAGCCACCCTTCCCAACAGACCAATATGGGATGCAAAAGTAACTGAGGAGCCCCTGAAAGTCTCATGGGAAAGGTTGATGGGACTAAGCCGCCTAAGTCACACAAGTGCTTTAATGCATTACTCCGCATCTCTGTTTTAGAAAAGATCCGTCATGTGCCGACAGCTGCAAAAGTCAGGGCCAGTTCTCCTGCACTCCTTGCTACAGGGACCTGGAAATGTTGTTTTCCCACCCCCAGCTGAGACAGGCTACCCCAGGGGGATGGGCCGTAACACCAAAAACCTTTCTACCCTCGACTTTTTTTTGTGGTGACCTTGGCACTGAGTCCTCTCTGGCCCCTCAGAGTGAAACCAAACCTGTTTCACACAGGAAACCTTTGAGCACTGTGGATTCAGGCTGGACCAGAAAGATGCATGCTTTGCATCTGAAAGAGCCCTCCACCCAAGCATCTCAGAGACCATCCCCATACCCCTAGGTGGTTCTCAAAAGCACAGGGGCAGTCCTTTTCTTGTCCGGCCTTCAAGGAGCCTTAAAGCCTCCAAGTCACTGACATGGTGGCTCTATGCACCAAGGAGCTTTGGGACTGCCCAAGGATTCAACAGGTTTCCTGCGCCAGGGCTGAGAAGATGACTCCGATCGCTTGTGTTATGCTGGAACTCCATGCGGATCAACACATGATCAGCATGGTTCAAAGCAGCCGCCCACCTGCCCGCACCCCATCTGGATGGCATGTTTTCATGGAGATCTACTCCTACAAGGGAAATGGTGCCAGAGTGGGAAGCTGGGCAAGAAGGAGGTGACCCATGCTGCGGAGTGGGCAAGTAAGGGCTTCGCAGCAGGTCCAGGGTGAGGCTTCAAAGGGAATCAGGCAAGTCAATGCGGTAGAGTTAGCATCGTTCTGCGGGGGCCGCCCCCACATCCCGGCTCCTTGCAGCTAACATCAGAAACAGCGTGGGTTAAATAAGGAGGATATTTTGGCACCAGCTGAAAAAGTAGGCTGGTCCTGCACAACGCCCACCCCCAACCCAGCTGCAGGGTGAGAAGAGGAAGGCCCCTGTGTCAGAAGACGTGCTCACGCCAGCCATTTTCTGCTTTGATGAGCCAGCCTCACAATGCTGCCTTTCTTCCCAGCCTCAGCATGAGCCGTCACGACCCCTCCCGTTTCCTCCCACCACCCCCTTCTCTTAATAAAAAAAGAGCTCAGAGTTCAATAGCAGACTCGCACAGCGCACACAGCTCTCCTGGAAATTCGGGCTAGGGAGAGGCAGCGAAGGAATGAGGGGGGCACAAGAGGCCAGGACTTCATTTGTAGTCTGCAAGTTCCACCTGTCCAGGCTCTGTGGCTCGCTTCGCCCCTCGCACAGTGAAAATAATGCAAAGCAGGCCAAAGACGATGTTACAGGGCTGGATGAGGGAAAGAGCAGCCTAGGGGAAGCAGCCATTTAGGAGGCTGGTAAAGCCCACAGCCAGGCAGCTGTGATGGTCACAGGAATCCCATTTTGCACAGAAGCCGGGTGGCGTGACCATATGGTGCAGCAGCTCTCGGCCGAGTCAGAGGCAGGAAGGCTCCACTGCAGCGTTTTCTATGCGATGTCTCACTTCACCGGCCAAGAAGGAGGCTGTGCAGTGCCCGAGTGCAGCACTAGCCGGAGGCTTTCACCAGCTACCGCTAAGACGCTTCTACGTTGGGCTCAAGGAAATGGAGGCCATATGGCCCCACTAAGGGATTTCTGCACATCTGGTGGGATCAGGCAGCACTTGTAAGCAATAAAAGCTACTACTAATAAAACAGCAGATGGCATGGAACTGTTTCCTGTTGTGACAGCTCTCCAGGAGAACGTAGGCAAAGCCAGAGGAAAGGTCCAGTCCTACCCTGGCTCGACCCCGTGAAGCTCAGCTTGTGCAGACTCCACTGGGAGACTGCGGTAGAGTGGTCACAACCTGCAGGCAGGTAATGATGCAAATCACTCTGAAGGTGTCTATGGTCTCTCTGAACAGGGTCATGGAAGACTCCTCTAGTCCAAATCCTCCTTCCCATTTTCCCTGGGGGGGAAATTCACTTAAAAACTTAGTTCCTCCTCCTGAGATTTCATAACAGCATAGGCCAAAATCATCATAGCTGAACACTCAGGCTGCCAGGGTAGGGGCTGCTTTACCCAGACCTGTTGATCCAAGCAGCAGGGCACATCTCTGAGAACGAGCAGCATTTGCATTCGCAGCAAGAGCAGATCTGGCAAAGCCACGCCACAAATCTCCACACTTCTTGGCTGTCAGAAGAGCAGGAGCTACACCTTCGCCGCCTTCCATAATGCCCTCCGAGGAATTACCCCCGCTGGCACTTCCACCAGACTGGATGAGACATGCTCATGGCGGCTGATGGGTGAGCAGACCCTAAGGGGTATGATGGATCCTGGCAAAGGAGGATCACGGGATTTGCCCCACTCTGCCAAGAGTGATTGCGTCAATTGGAACAAGATCACAGGTGACTACCCCCCAGGCTCCATCGCTGTGAAGCTGAGAGGAGCCATTACCCTGCCTCTCGACTCGAGAGCGGCCGACGGAGGAACGTCGGGTGGCAGGGAAGATTCCACACCGGCTCCAACTGAAACACGCTTTTCTTATAGGATTAGGAGTTTCATCTTCTGCTTCCTGCGGAGAACAGTGCAGCACTGTGCCTGGTGCAACCCAGCCCGGGTGTCAGCAGAAAATAACCAGCAGCTCTATCCATAAAGAGATTAAAATCCTTTAATGAGAACACTGAAGTGAGGGAAGAGAAAGGACCAAGACGGGGAACACTTTTGCTGCGTGGACATGAGTTGCCAGGGAGCACTGATAGGATGGGGAAGCCAGGCCCTGAATGTCGTCCCTCTCCAGCCTGCCCGCCCCTCTGATAAACTCCCAGGGGTCCCATCAGAGGCTGGGAGTCACTTGCATCCCCAAGGATGAAGGGGTTTCAGCAACAATTTCAAGGCCCCATGGACTCCAGCTACTTCTATGAGCTCCACTGCATCTCCCAAGCTTTAGTGCACCCTGACAGTCCCCTTGGGAATGGGAAAAAAATAATTATTCTGGGAAACTGAGGCACAGACACTTCCTAGCTTTGCTCAACCAAGGCCCAGCCTAGCATCGTAGCCACTGAGACATCGATGTCCCCATGCCAGCTGTGGAGCTGTAGTGCTGCCTGCTAGATGCTTATGATTTGTACCCCATTATCACCTCCTGCAGCCTTGAACAGATCTCCTGCAAGCTGAGGATGCAGAGGATGTCATCGGTGTCTCCAGGAAGAGGAGATGCTTGTTTCCTCTTTGCTCTAAGGAGATGCATCACTCGCATTCCTCGCTGGCAGGGCTCAATCGGGGATAATCCACCTGACCCAGGCACATGCCAGAACAGGTTAAGCAAAGAGCAGATTGCATGCCACAACTGAGCCCTTTCTGGGGCTGGGGTGAGGGGGAGTGTCTTAATTACCCGCTTGATGGGCCTTGAAGTTAATCACTCCATCTGGAAGCAGAGCAGTGAGACTTCCTGATTTCACTGCAGGCTCATTTTAATAGGAAGGCTGCCTTACATTATAAATGCTCTGGGTTAAAGGTAGGTGCCTTAGCAGGGAAAGAGGCAGGAATCCTACTGTTTCAAGCCTTTCACCACCGTCTTGCCCCATCTCTTCGTAAGCCCCGAAGCCCTGCTGTTCCACCTATGGGCATGGACTAGGGCCAAAGTGTTGGGCTAAGCCCTGGCGTCCTTGTCTGGGCACCTCACTCGCATGCCAAGACAGAGGCTGGGATGAGCCTTATCAGGATGCTGCCTGCATCCCACCCCCTGCAGCCAGCCCGCAGTGCAGAGCAGAGGGGCACCCTGGAGAGGGGCAGCGCGGATGCTGAGGAGATAAACCGAGGCTCTCTTCCAGAAATTAGATCATCCAAGGAAGCTCTACTTAAACAAACCCCTTCAATCAAGTCTTCCTTCAGCTTTCAGAGGCCAAGAGGCCCCAAAAAACCACCTCAGACAGCTGTGTGAACTAAGATAAACCTCCTGTCTGAGGGTCCCATGCCACCCCGAAGGGAGGTTTCATAGTTTCATAGTAGTTAGGGGTCAGAAGAGACCTGAATAGATCTAGTCTGACCCCCCGCCACTGGCCAGAGCACACGCTGGGATCACACAACCCCAGACAGGTGTTCATCCAATCTCTTTTTGAATTTACCCAAGATAGGAGCGAGGACCACTTCCCTGGGAAGCTGGTTCCAGATCCTAGCCACCCTGACTGTGAAACAGTGCCTCCTAATCTCTAACTTAAACCTATTCTCCAGCAGCTTCTGGCCATTGTTCCTCATCTCCCCGGGTGGTGCTGGGGTGACGAGGTGGGTTTGGATACACTGTTTGTATTCCAGGATCGCAGCGGAGACCCCAAAAGAGACCGGGGCTCTTTGATGCTATACAAATGCAGTGCCCTGAATGGCTTTCACTCTATGCTGCCAATGGCCAAGGTTGCAACAGACCCGCGGCTCGAAAACAGCTGCCTTGACTTCCGCCCCAGTGCCCTACCTTCGACACCAGGTTGCCTCAGCCTCATGGGTGTTCCTCGCCCTCCTCACTCCTGTGACTCACTATTGACAGGAGCCTTGAACTACTGAGATGCACGGGAGTGCAAGGGAGGAGGTGGGCACTGCCAGGAAGGGGAGATGGCTGCTGAGGTGCCACGGAGCAGACTCTCCCACTGGGGAGTGCAGGGTGAAGTCTGGAGTTGTGCCACCTCCATCTCCAGCTGGGCAGGGCATGGCGCGGTGCAGAGGGGAGAGGATGCAGGTGTTTGCAGGCTCTGGTGTTTGCTGGGCAGCAAGCTGCCGTTCTAGGGCTTCTGGATGGCTCATTTGTCTCAAACAACCCTCCCCCAAAGGGGACCCTCCTTGCATGGGGGGTCAGAGTAGGGCGAGCATGACTGGGGCAAAGGCAGGCCAGGAAAAGGATTTCTGCCTCAGTGGAAAACAAAGACAAGCTATTGCAGCCCCAGGACCTGCCCAGCCTTGCACTCAGGGTGCCTTCTGCCCTCGGGGGGAAGAGTCAAAACACCCTGCGAAGGCAAGCCCAAGGGCAGAGAGAGGCCTTCATGCTTCCTGTGAAGATGTGAAATGCAACAGAGACATGCAGGAGGGACACAGGGTGCAGAGCAGGAGGGAATGACGGCTGTCACTGCACAGCTCCCACCAGAGGGTTTCTATTACGAGCCGATTTGGGGCTGATATCCAGGCAGTCGCCACCCCACCTCCGGTCCAGAAGAGGATCTGGAGCGGTGATTCTCAACCAGGGTGCTACACAGTGGATATCCCCAAACTCCTCCAAACAACCTCCAGTTAAAAACAGGCCAGAGAGGGACCCCGGTGTAGGAACTGGACCTGTCGGCATTACTGCTCCTGGCTTTAATCACTTCCTTTCTGAAGCCAAGTGGAGTGTGTTAGGGGCTGGAGGAGAAAACCCCCCCAGGTAGCATGTGGCACTAATGTCTGCACTCTGCTAGCCCAGATACCCAGAGCCGGGGCAACGGTGGCTCCTGGGGTGACAAGAGACATGACAAAAAGGGGCTGCAGCCCTGATGTGTTGAACCAACTTGGCTCCTGCACGTAATCTGGGCAGGGGGCAAGGTCCTGAGCTAGCGATGGCTGTTCTTGGCTGCTTTGAATTCATGGCCAGTGGGAAGTGCTAATGGGGACTTTGAGCTGAGTGGAGCATGAGGAAAGGGAGAAGCACCTAGCAATGGGAGACTGGACCTAGTCCCAGGGCACACACCGACTTCGACCAGGCCCACCGTCAACATGGGCGCCAACAGAGCTGGGGGACAGGGAAGAGAAGAGAGAAGGTCTCTCCGGCTTTATTTTTCTCGCTGAACCCACCACACTGCAGCCATTTCTGCCTGTTGTCTGGGACAACACTGCTGACCCCAAGACTGGAGTTGTTCCCATAGATCTCCATCCTGCTGTTCACTGCCCTGAGTCCGTCATGGCACATCCACTTGTTCCCATCCTGCATCCAGCTCATTCCCACTCATCCGCTCGTTCCCATCCTGCATCCAGCTCGGTTAGACCCTGCTCTGTTGGTGCTCTCTGCTGTGAGGACTTCACGGTGCAAAAACCTTGCAAAGGGAACCCCGGTAGGGAACACTTTCAGGCAGGCCTATGAGATGAAAGTCACAGCGCAGTGTCCCCGTGGCTAACAAGCTTGCTAAATTAAGAACCTCCAGTGATCTGGCATCTAGCAAGCATGACTTCATCCCACCCCGGTTAAACTGATCCCCTGGGGTTTCCAGAGATAACCCGCAACCTATGGAGAACGGGCTTCACTCTTGCCAGGGTTACGTCATCCCATATAGGGACGTGCAGCTCTGTGCCATTGTTTGCACTCAACCTCACTGCCAAGGAATGTGACCAGAGCGCAGGGTGCGGGGGGGGGCGGGGAGAAGACGATGGGAACGACTGGAGCGACAGGAGAGCTCATTCCTCAGCATACTTATTAAACAAAGCCTAAGACGCAGCTGGCTCTGGAGATGTGCCAGCTATGCCCTGTGGTATGGGGCCAGCAAAGCCATCCGGCAGGATGCTGGTTCTTGGAGAGCGCTGCAGGTTTTCCCTCCGGACGGAGCCAAGGGTGGGGGGCAGTCTTCCTTACTCAGAGCAGACACGCACCGATTCCTGCCCGGGGCAGGGAGTCAGACTCAGTGCTCTAATAGATCCCTTGCAACCCTAACATCTATGAAACTATGCCCCCTCCATGCTCACGGGCCTCACGCCACCCCCAGCATCAACATCAAGCAAACCGAGCGCACGCACGCAAGCCGGGGACTGCCGAATATTTCCTGAATGTGGATTCCCTGCGTGGTCAAGTCCAAGCCTCTCTGCCTCAGTTTGTCCATCTGTAAAGGGAAGAGAGGACCATGCTTCTGATTAGAGACCCCTCACCCTGTTCAATAACGTGGACATGGGTCTCCCCTCCTGCCTCCAGGCATCTGGAAACACCACCTAGAAGTTGATCTGTGTTACTATCAATCTGAGATGGGGTTTATGCACCTCACCTGCTTAAGAGGAGGTCAAGTGAGAACCCAAGCAGCATCGGGACTGAGCAGTCCCCCAGGCATCCCAGAAAGTTAATTAGACATTCATTCCACTCAGGTGCAAAAAGGGAATAAAAAATGGAGCTCGAACAGTGAAGAGATGGCTGTGGGGCTGCGAGGAGCTACAGAATTGTAGCTAAGCTACCAAGAAACAGTGGCACGGCGTGCCCAATGTGTTATGAGACTGGAATAACTGAGGCTGGGCTGCGTGGGTCTCACAGGTGCGGTGGCAGGTCTGCCTGATGGCAGTGCGATTGCTTATGCAGCACTCCTGGTCAGAGCAGCTGAGGTTTGTGCCGAGCCAAGGGAGGGGAGGGGAGAACTGCAGGCGCTGCTGAGAAGGGGCTGCAAGCAGCTGGAGAGTCTGCTGGCTGGGGGTGCCCCCCAGCTCCCTGCAAGAGGCCTCCTATAGCACAGGCTGGCTTCAGATGCTGCGCCTGGCCAGGTCTGTTGGCAACAATGGGTGTTAGAACAATTGTTTTTGTGTCTCTGGCATTTAGCTCAGGCTGTACCTGCTTCTTGCCCTCCCTCAGGTGTGGGATCTGGGGGCTGATGCTTGTCTGACATTTCCCAGGATAAGCTATTACCAAACAGATCCTGCCTGTGTCCTAGACCAGAGCTACAACCACACTACAATACTGCCCCTGTATCGGACGTCTCACTCTTGGGAGCCTTACTCTGCACACCAGTTTGGGGAAACGCTAATGCTAAGGGGGAAACTGAGGCACAGAACTGAACAGCTTTTAAGGTCCCCAGCAATGCCCCGGCTGTGTCAGTAGCTGAACCCAGGGTTGGCTCCCAATCCTGTGGTCAAACCGTGAGGCTGTCTCTTCCTCACAGCTGCCACAACTGAAACAGTATAAAGAGGGAGATACTGTCAGGAAGGAGCCGGCACTCACCGCTGCTGGAAAGGAGGGGTCCTTCCATCCCCAGGGAAGGGCAGAGGTGGTTTGTAGAGTGAGTTTCCCACCCAAAGGCCAATCTGAGTTTGCACCCAGCCTTATCTCTTTCCTTTAGGCTAAACAGGTACAGGCACTTGAACAGAAAGCTCAGAAAGGCAGATTCATAGGGGGAAACAATGACGCTTCTCCACTGGGGAGAGGGAGAGGGGAAAATCTGATTAGACCTACTAAGAATTCAGCAGGAAGCAAAATGAGGTCCCATGAGCGTAACTCCTGCTTTTTAGGATGAACTCCTGAAAGCATGAGGTTGAAACACCCACGCAGCCACCCCCACCCTCCCCACGCACAGCACTCCTGTGCTCACGAGAATCTGGATGTCAGCGTGACGTCTTCCCTCTCTCCTCCTAGCTTCAGGAGCAAGTGGCTCCCAGTTCGTTGTGCACATGCTCGGCCATTGCCCCATTTTCAATGCAGAAGTAGCCACCATATTGACCCCCAGCACTCCTCTCCCTCAGCTAACTCACTGGGATGGGCTCTGTTCCTCCAGCAAACCCTTCACCGTGGCACTTCTGGGGTCCTCTATGAGATGCACATCCACACCTCTTACATAAAGGCTTGTGCTCCACTCATATGAGAGGCAGCTGCATTGATACAACGGCTCCTTTGCAGATTAGTGCTCCCAATAGGCTGTATATCAGTATCTTCTCTCTCTTAAGCACAAGGAGCCAGAACAGGACTAAGCAGTGCTGCTTTCCAAGATAGGTCAGCTCCTTCCACATTGAAAGGATGCATGTCTTGGTCCCACTGAGACCTGGCTGGGATCAGTTCAACGTGGCTGAGAGAGGCCGGCTTTGCAGAGCGCTCGCAGGGCATCACCTATGCTTGGCCCTCTCTTTTTCCAAACTGGTCTTAATACCTAGCTCTGCCCACTTGTAAGGCTGCCAGACAACCTGAAGGGACATGCACTGATGGCAACAGAGTTAGCACAGAGAGGAGAAATTCCACAGCAGGTCACCACTGCTGGAGGGCTTGAGCTTTACAGGTCGCCCGTGCCCAAGAGCTTTACAGATCACTCTTTCACACACAACCATGCAGGCATGTACAGATGCTACAGAGCAGCCTGTTGCCAATAAAGAGCCAGCCAGTATAATGAAGACGACCTTAGGTTGTGAGCTCTTTGCTGCAGGAGCTCTCATGCAGTGCATCTCTAACAGCACCTTGCACTGCAGGGCCCGGTCCTGGTAGCATCTGCCTAGACTTTACCATAGATAAACCAAACTCTCAGTCTTCCAGCACTGATAACACGGAGCGGACCCGATACAGGCTGACAGATGGAGACCACTCAGTGAGAGAGCACCCCTGCAGTGGGAACCCCACAGCTTTGTTTTGTATATAAGGGCCTCAGTCCTGGACTGGGCTGCCAGTAAAGAGGACATTATTCCAGCCCACATGCACTTCTTTAATCATGAGACCTGTGCCACTTTATCTTGGGTCCTGGAGTCTATTATAAGGCTCGTAGCTTTGAATACCTCACCCTGCTTTGGGCACCTGCAAATCCCCTGGCTGGCCGTGCTGTGTTCCCTACAATGCTGGTGTTCCCAGAATTTAGCGTCTGCTTCCTTCTCTCTGGTTTAGCATGAATGTGGACTAGAAGCAGAGGGAAAGCCAAAGGGGTTGACAGGAACACCCAAAATGGATGGGAAAACTGCAGACTCCCTAATCTCACAGCAAGTCACACTCTCAGGTTGTGTCATACTGTGGTCGATAGGTGTGATGGCATGTCATGTTGATGTACCAGCTCAAAAGCATTAAGGCAGAGATCTCTGATGCCTGATGAAGGGTGTTTGTGCCCAGAAGCTTGCAATTAAAGAATTTTTCCCCAAAAATCTAATTGGTCTAATACAAGATATCATCTCTACCACGAGTCCCGATTGCTTAAGGCAGAGATAATACTGTAGCCACAGCAGCACAAAGATGAGCATAGACTGCAAAACCCTCCTGAGAAGCTGGCTTAATGCTAGGGCTATTAGCTATGTGTAGCTCAGGTATATCTTCACAGTACAGCATTTGCCCCCAGACAGACATCCCCTCACTCTGAGCACACCCAGGGACAGCAGGTCACATTGCATTAGGAGTTTTACACCCAGTGAGATAACTTTGGATGCTTCCCGGCAGAGGGTCGATCCACAGGAACAGGAGCATTCCTGGGGGTGTGGGTGGCCTAGCCCGTGACTGGGGGCAGAGGTGAAACCACCAGAGTTCAGAGAGCAGTTTCCCAGGTCTTGCTGAGCCCTCCAGTCAAAGCAACCCAGCAGGAGGATGTGAACATGTAGCAACGGAGACTGATGTCTCAAGAGCATTAGTGGTTTGGGGTGGTTTGGCTCTGAGAAGTGGTGGGAGGATGGGTAGGAACAGGAAGGGGAAACTGTAAGACAGGTAATATTACAGCAGCAAGGTTCAGCTTAATGGGAGGCCCAAACCCCTGCTTGTCACTGCACTTTAGGGTGGGATGCTTGGGGAGAGGAGGAGGTTACCAAGTCCTTCATGGAGAGCAGGAGACCGCAGCCTCCTGCAGTCTAGCCCCAAGCATGTGACAAGCCTTCCCCATCTGCCCACATGGGTGGCCCATCAGTGCCCAGACATGGCCAGCACCTACTGAAGGCCACGTCCCAACCCACACCTTCCACCGCTGGAATATACGTATCTGCCAGCACTTGGAAATGCTCCTGCTGCACTTAGGAAAGCCCCTATTTAAAAAAAAAAAGTCCCAAAGAAGAAGAGATGACGGAAAAACCACTCTCTCCCCCTGCAGACTGAGATGTAACACGAGAAATCCCCAGACGCTGCTCAGGGTCTGGGACCTAACTGAGTTAATGTCGAGACCCGAATGTGCTAAATAACCTACTGCATTAGTCTATTTAGATCTCTTCTTTGGGGAGGACAGGAGGAGCCCTGCCCCAGGAGTATGTACAAGGATGCTATGAGGTTTGCCTTAATTTAAGGCTAAAAGGAAACATCGGGCTCCCTGGCACACACAGGGCAGGGTCTTTCAGCCCCAAATCCCTGCTCTGACATCTCATAGCTGCTGTTGGGGAGCCCAGATCCACACACACACTTCACCAGCCACAGGAGACCCCAGCCTGACTCCAATTCATTCCCTCTCTCCCTCTGCAGCATCATTAAGGCTGTCCCCGAGTGGACAAACGATCGGGGCAGCCGAGACCTGGGCAGAACCCAAGCACCGAAGTACAGGCTCACTGGGAAAAGCTGGAATGGGTAACTGCACTTACTATGGCCAAAGCTGCTTTAATCCCCTGGAAAGCAGCTAAACGCCACAGCCTCTGTTATCTGAAAACTGGCTCATTTCCGGGATTAAAGGGTGTCCACAGAGATCCTGCAGCTGGGGGATGGAGGGGGACAAGCAGCATCGGACTGGAGAAAGTTCGGGCGCAGCAGGGGCTCTCAAGGGCAAGGGCTCCCCAGCAGTGACCCTGCATCTGGATGCCTGAGACTCTTGGGTCTGGACTTCTTGGAGCAGTTCGGTTCCCACGGGCTGCTCTCCCCATATCTACTCCACCAGCTCGCACTGTTCTGAGGCTTGTGTTATCTGAACGTGCTCGGATAAAAATGGTTTTCGCAGTGGGGGAATGAGGAGTCCTTGGCCCGGCATAAGGAGGCAGGGCCACGAGGGCTCGGAGCTGCCGCTTGCAGGCTTGCAGACCATGGGGCTCCCGGGCACGGCCTCTCCTGTGGGAACAGAGTGGGGGCACCTGGAAATCCAGGCTCCTCACAGGTGGCTGGAAACAAAATTGCACTGCCCCAGTCTCCTACCACGGGGAGGGCTTGGACACGAGATGGTTCCCATGCTTAGTATGCAGCTTTCTGCTTCTCCTCCCATCCCTCCCCAGGTGCATCTCCAGCCCCTTCACCCTCCCAAGTCACCCCTCCCAGCTCCTGAGGGCTCCCCACCTTTTAGGGTGCAGAGAAGTGAACGGCCACATCCCTCCATCATGGGAGGCTCAAGACTGGTTGCCTCTCACCCCCCCACAACTGTCCTCCTGCCTCCCCAGATGTGCCCATCATTGCCATCTCCCTGTAGTTTGGAGCGTTATCTGCAGCCTCAAATGCTCCCTTTCAAAAGCGCAGGCGCCTCCCTTCCCTCGCTGCTCGGCAGAGATCGTGCCCCCAAGCCGTGAGCACCGGGGAGCGTTGAGACATACCTGTGCGAGCTATGATTGGAATGCTGCCCCTGGCTGCAGGCCCAGGCCGACTGCCCGCTAGCGCTCGAGGAGATTAAGATTTATAAACCAGAAAGGTGCAAACCAGGGTGTGTATGAATGCAACAGTACCCAGTGCAGGAGGAAGCCGGAGAAGAGACTCTTGCACGACTGGCCTCTCAAAACAGCCTAGCACATACCTTCTCACTGCCCTACCCCCTGCCCGTGAGACAGAACACAAGCATCTGGATCACAATTGCTTCTTAGATTTCCTTGGGGGGCTGGGGGTGGGCATGAGATCTGTTGTCGCTACCCAGGTTCATGACCGTCATAATATGCGAGAGGCAGGGATCTTTGGGTAGCAGCCAGTTCATCTTGCAAGATCCCCAGCTCAGCCCTGTAACATTAGAAGCAACGACCCAGGTAACGTGCATTTCAGAGCAGCAACTTATCGTCACCGGAGTGCTCTGGGAAGGAATGCAGTGATGATTAAGAAGGATTTTGAGTTGGGCGGTAAAATTATCTATGGCTTCTTTGCCAGCAAGTCGGCATTTTTGGAATGCCCTTCCCTATCTCATGTGCGCAGCCACCATCGAACCATGGTAGAAACCGCCCCTCATGGTTAAAGCAAAGGATAGGAGAACATCAGACTTTCACCCCTCTTCTGCTGTTGATTTGACCTTGGCCCAAGATTTTCAGATGCCCAACTAGAGACCTAAGCTCCGATTCTCAGAGGTGCTGGATGGGGACACTTGCGGTGATGGACGGTGGAAGGACAGGGGCCCAGAACTCCGTAAAAAAGACAAATTAGGGAAAATTCAAGGGATGTATCATCAGGTGGCCAAAAACCAAAGTCCAAGGACCAGGGCGTGCTTCCCCTCACCACCCTGTCTCTCTGCAAACCTTTCCTGCTTTTTCATCCTGGGAATATTCCTACCCTTCCATAAGCACTATGAGAATGTACAGAGTAAAGGAGGAACCTTATGGTTCTGCCTAGATAATTTGATTTTCTGTATCCTTTACCAGCACCGTCAGCTGTTTCTTTAGCAATGTAAATCATGCAAGTTTTCTTTCCTGGGAAGACACGGTCTGTATAAATCACTTTGGGTATTTCTTGGTCATTTTCTGCAACTTCTGCTTTGAAGAAGTAGGACAGCAAGAACTCTCTTCGGCGCTCATGTTAAATAACAGGCTAATCTGTTGTGGGTAATGAGATTTGGTTATGCACGGTTTCATTGTAACCCACAAAAATGCAATAAAAATAGATGCAACATGAGCGCTGCTGGTAGCGCGTGAGACCAGCTAGAGATTTAAAAACCAGGTTTCAGTCTGCTTAAACATTCAGAAAATGTATTTACATATTGTTTAAGAGCCGAGCACTCCAGGCCCCTTTCCGAATGACAGCTCTTTGGCAATATGCATAAATCCTGACTTTCTGAGAGTCTTGGGGATATTGGTAAATTAATTACAAAAGCACTCCCAGGCCTCCACTGAAATCATGGCATCATGGCTTCATTAAGCATTATGTGGAACACACAGTTCTCACCATAAAAGCCTGCAATCCAAGCAGGCCAGACAAGCATAGTTT
Source organism: Alligator mississippiensis (assembly GCF_030867095.1). Lineage (NCBI taxonomy): Eukaryota > Metazoa > Chordata > Crocodylia > Alligatoridae > Alligator > Alligator mississippiensis. The sequence continues at coordinate 9,212,950 of NC_081836.1, forward strand.
GTGGGATGGGATATAACCCATGGCAATAAACGGGGCCATCCAAGCGATGGTTCCTTAGCAGGCCAGAGGCTGTTAGTAAACCCAGAGGGTCTTTGGTGGCCATGGGATTGCCATGATGTGGAGCTCCAGAAGGAGTTAGCATCTGTCCAGGCAGTCAAACTGAATGCAAGATGCAAAGATCTCTGATCTGGGCCCCTTCGCCAACGTAGCAAATGCTGTCACTTTGCAGGAGGGAACTCAACGACCAATATTTGCATGGGAAATTAATTGCGATGCATGCCAGGGAAACCTTCAACCCATGCCACATATATGGTGCAAGGGCATCTGGTGCTTTCAGCCTGGTGATAGACTTTAATGGCCTCTTGTGAGCTTATTCTCTAGGTCTGACCTCACACTACCTAGCCCAGTGGTGCTCAACCTTTTTGCTCTGCAGGCCAGATGGGCAGTGCCCAGTCCACCTCTGGGCCGGATCCAGCCAGTGGGCTGATCCGAGGCTCAGGGCAGCCCAGCCACATGACCTGACCCCAATCCGGCTGCGTGGGGCATACAACTTTGGAGGCAGCAGTATTAAAATTGCCACTGCTCCCCACCACCAAATTTCCCAATGAGCCAGGTGCCACGGCTCTATGGACCAGATGTGGCCTGCGGGCCAGGGGTTGAGCACCCCTGACCTAACGCGTCAGCCTACCCTTCAAACAAACACGTATTCTCCACCAACGGTTCATTTTAGGCAGCTCCTACAGACGCAGGTACAACCAGCAAAGGAAAAACCCCACAGCTGTTCCCACCCTCTGCAGTGCAGGTCCCAATTCAACCATCTCCCTGCCGTTTCTGAACTAGCCATAGCCCCGCAGCCTGCCATGTACTTCCCAATGCATGGCTATAATTGCCAGTTTGCCTTTACCTTGCAAGTGGTCTATGTAAACCACTGAAACCTTCCTAGCACTCAGTGTTTGCAGAGGACTGTTTATCCCAGAGGAACCAACACCTCTGCTAAAGCCAGGGAGCATCAGCCACCAACCCCCTGCCCCAGCTGTTCAGACAGAGGACGCTTGTGTGTAGCTATCGTACACCCATATGTTCCCGCTACTGCTACAGCAATGAGGATGGCGAGTTGCGATGCAGGGCACCTGCACTTCGTTCCAAGCTCTGCCACAGATTCGCCGTATGCACCATGTGCCTACCCCTTTTCCAGCTCTGTCCTAATCCATAAAAAAGTCCTCATAGGGAGGAAATGCAAGATTCACGTTCGAGTGCCTTGGAAGCCCTAGATGGAAGATGCAGTTGCACTCTGCTCTCCAAATACTTTCTAGTCTCCATACTTCTTCTTGCCTTCCAAAACTACCTACTGTGTTTATTCTTCTTGGAGGTTGTGTTGGGAGCATTTTCCATGTGTTTCTACTTGTTTGGACAGTCTTAAGTGGCCCCAAACCAGCTGAGAGCCCAATGAAGGAAGGCCAGACAACATTATTTACTGAAAGAAGAGCAATGCACCCAGAACTGCAGAGCTCAGCAAAAGCTTTCTTTTTCCCCTTTTAATTGAATATCAGTCACAAATCAAAGACACAGAGGCACAGCCAGTCCTCTGCTTCACTTAAGCTAATTAGCATCCCTGCAAGACAGAGAGCGATGGGCTAATATTAGCTGGAAAATGCACTTACGGCCCATTGGCGTGACACAGCGTCCTATGGGAATGCGGTATTTCTTTCCAACCTTCAGTGCTGTGGCTGGTGGGGGGAGATTGAGTTGGGGGATGGAAGGATGTCAAGGTGTATCGATCATCTCTGAGCCAAGGAGGTACAATATTTGGAGGATGTTTGCATCTGGGACTGACCTGTGTTTTTTTTCTCCAGCATGACCTCTAATGCTGGAGACTTTGACAAAGTCTTCCCTCTAATTCTATTTTTAAGGCAAGAAGGTGGGATGGACTCGAGAAGCGTCCACACTGGGCCACAAGCCATCTGCAGCCGCTCAGACTATAAGCTCTTAAGGGCAGGGGGCTGTCTTTCTTGTGCAGTGCCTCGCATTGTAGGATCCCCATTCAGGACCGGGGGCTCCCACGCACGGCCACAGGACAATTAATAGTTCAAAGCTGGAGGAACAGATGTAGAGGGCAGCAGTTGGGTCACTCATTCCCCCATGCAGAAGCTGTAACTTGTCTGAAGGAGCCAGAGCCGGCTTCCCCTGATGGCATCCCAAAAGCATGCTACCAACTGACTTTTAAGCAACATGTAAGAATAACCTTCCTGTGTTTCTGAGAACCAGCCACCCCTGGGACGGGACAAAGCAGCTGCTGATGCATGCATAGCAACACGGCACAGCAGTACATACAGGGACCAAAGCAAACTGCTGTCAGTTTGACACAATGGGAAAGCAGAGAGAGGCAGAAGGGAGTTTTTGGAGCTGGGAGTTAACTGAGATGCCAAGGTTAGCATCCTCTGCTCAAGGCTGCTGCAGGTCTTTAACTCCCATGCTCAGGTCCTCAGCTTAATGTTATCTGAAAGGGCCATGCTTCTTAGAGCTGCGTGTAAAGTCCCGAATACTGCAGGGACACCAAGAGGCTCCAACTGAGAACAGAGTCCCAGTGTGCTGGGTATTGTACACCATAGTTTCTCAACCTGTGGTACGCGTACCCCTGGGGGTACGTGAGACACAGGCAGAGGGTGCGCGGGTACCCCAACACTCTCTCTTGCCCTCTTTTCCTCTCAAAACTATGGCAAAAAATTTGGTGCGCCGCACGTTAAAATTCCCCAGTAATAATTTGGCGTTCAGCCCTCCTAGCTAGTTGCTTTGAGCAACATCCTAGCCCTCCTAGTGACGTTGCTTTGAGCAACGTCACTTGTAGCCCAGGTACATACTTGAGTTGTGCACCCCTGGTGTAAAAGGTGGCAACCCTACCCCCACCAGATCAGACATCTGTCATATCACAGCCTTATATATACAGCCCTTCTTCCAACATATAGCACACGTTAGTCTGTAAATATAAAATCCCCTGGAAAATTGAGTGTTGGGGTACTTATTAACATTTTCAGCAGTTAGGAGGTACTTGCTACTTAAAAGGTTGAGAAACACTGTTGTACGTGGATGAGGAGACAGTCTATTGCCTCAAAGAGCAGAGCGAGGGTGGGAGAAGGAATAAGTATCCTGCTAGTTTTACAGATGGGTTAGCTGAGGCACAAAGCAGTCCAATGCTTTGTCTTGGTCACATTGAACCTGGAGCAAAACTAGGGACTGAACAGAGACCCCTGAGCCCCAGTGCTGTGCCTTTACCCTGAGCCAGGCGGGATCGATAAGTAACCCAGCCCAGCCCAGGTTTCAAGGTTTAGGGTTAAAGGAGAGATGAAGAGAGAGCGGTGACAGAAAGGGCTTTTTTTGTGCAAGAAAATTGCTGGAAAAGTAGAAACTAGAAGCAAAAAAAAAAAAAACCCAGGTGGTTTGAACCTCACAAATTGTTATTCACTTTGTCGCTTGTTGGGAGCCCTGCTCGAATTAACCCAGTTGCATATAAATGATGGAAGTGGCTGGAACCCTATTTCCTCCCTAATCACAGGCAGTGGTTCAGTGGAGCTGAAAATGCAAAAGGAGAAGCAGGTTGGCAAAAACGTGCCCCTGCGAGCTTTCCTACAGCGTCAGCAGCTTCCACAGCTGCCTCCTGTGTGCTCCCTCCCCTACCAAAGAGCCCCACGACCAGGGTCCTCCCATCTTCTCCCAAACAGAGGACAGCCACCATGCCATCACAGGCCATGGCCAGACTCACACAGCCACCGCCGCTCCTGATGCACACCATCATATCAAAAAACTCCTGAGAAGTTACCTTGCAGGAATGTGGGATGTTGGCAGAGCGTTTAATCAGATAAATAAGCCAAAGCCACACTTCAGGGGCAGGATTAGCAAGAGGCAAGTCGCAGCTGGCTCCTGGAGTTCATGTAAGCACCGCATAGCTCTGATAGAGGAGCTGGTGGGCAGAGAAACTCCAACCAGATGGTCTTGAACCTAAGGCCACTGTGGTCTCAAATGGGATACCATTGCGGGCTCTCCAGAGGGCCTGCGAGATCCCTCCAGCCTGATTAACCCTAAGGCTGCAGCACAAAGCCGGCCTTAGGGAAAACGGCACCCTGGGTAAACTTGTATCTTGGCACCCCACCAAGTCGGCGGTGCTGCTGCAGGCAGAGGCAAGCAGGCAGGCAGGGGTGCAGTCTGGCAGGAAGGTGGAGCGGCATGGTGCCCCAGGCAGGCCGGTGGGGAGGCACTGCAGCTGCTGTGCCGGGGCAAGGCAGGAGGATTGGAGCAGGAGCCACACCACCCACACTGCCTGGCCCGACTCCTCCAAAGCAGCAGCTGGAGGTGGGAGACGGGCTCGGCGGCTCGCGTGTATGTGCGCGTGCAGGTGCGCGTGGCACCCCCTTGACCACAGCACCCTGGGTGGGAGCCCACATCACCCACCCTTAAAGCTGGCTCTGCTGCAGGGAGAGTCTCTCTCCCTCGGCTCCTCCAGTTCCCAGATGACTGACCAATGTCTTCTTTACCTTTGTAATTGCTGGAAAAGCCAACAAGTTGGCCTGAGCAACAAGAGAAAGAGTGAAAACCCCCAACCCTCGTTTCTGCTGCCCTGGACTTCCCACACACCGCTCCATCGTCAGAGTGGGGTCAGACTGCAGTAGGGTCACGCAGCCCCCCCGCCCCGCCCTGCCCCGCACACTAGACAGTCTCTCTTCATTCAAGCAGCCAGAGCCTGTGTGTCAACCCAAATGACCCGAGGTGCCAGTAAGTAGCAAATGACTGTGCAATAACAGCAGAGTAGTCCTACGTGGCTGCAAATTTATTACACATTTAGAAGAATCTAAATTTATATCCTCGGGTGCCTGGCTGCATTTTGCAAGTGTTCCTGCCAAAACCTTTACTTCACAGTTGCAAGCACCGAACGTCTAAGTGGCCAAATATGCTCTTGTGTTATGAGATCAGACACCGGGTAGACAGGGCTGGGGATGCAACAGGGAAGGGTGGCAGGGGAATTACAGGCTGGCAGTGCCCTTGATGGGAATTCAGAGCAGTAACGACACCCATTGTGCAGACTCAGAAACCAGATGTAGTCTGGTTTCTGCAAGAACTGAGCCTTCAGCATCCAGAGCCCTGACTGTCACCACTTGAGCTGGCTAGGAGAGGGACATGCGGTATGCATTGCCAGTATATTACAAGGCTCACCATTATTTCAGAGCATAGGGTACCAGAGAGCTGACTACAAGAAAGAGCTGATACAACCTCCAAACACGGGTCTATATGCCCCACCATAACAAAGGCAAGACACCATCAGCTTAATGGATTCCTGATGCAAAGTGCAATTCTCCAAAGCCAACTCGTCTCAGAAGGAGACCGAGAGATGCCAGACTCCTAAATCCATTGGCATTGGGACTGTCAGAGGTCAAGGATTAATGATTAACAGCAGTGGGGAGGGAATTTAAGCCAGCGTTGCCAAAATAAATAGAGATGTCTGCATGGCAGGAAACTGGAAGGTGGCTCTCCAGAGCCACCCACCCGATCTCCTGGGAGAGCAGCTCTGTCCTGACATGGGGTTTCTGCGGGGCTCAAAGAAATCATGCTTTGAAATAACCTCTGTGGATAAAAATCCACCACCACCTGTGTGATTCCCCTTCTTGTGACTCCAGGTCCGCAGGAGCTTTGGTAGGTCAGAAGGTGGAGATGACAACTGGCCTGATGAAGCATCTGGGGTGATCATGGCCTGGAGGAGCTGATCCCATGCAGAAGTGAGCAGGGCTCTGCAGACCCTTAGGAGAGGATGGGGACTGGGGGAGGGAGGAAAGGTTGAAAGACTCTTCCCAGCCCAGTGGCCTCCCACGCAAGATTAAAATTCCTCTGGAATTTGCTACGTAACTTGAAGCTTCAAGCTACTGCCATGAGCCCGTGGGATGCTTTGCATTTATACCCAGCGAGGGAGTGTAGCTGAGCCCCTAGGCCTGAGTAGGACCCTCAGTGCTAAACCCACAAACCTTTTCAGCTCCAGCAGTAAGGGGGGACTCTAGCTGGCAGCAGTAGCAGACTCTGAACCGCTCCCTAGGGCCAGCCAATATTAGGGGACAGACGCCCGTTCTGTTCAGTGATCTCAAGATCAAACAGAAAGGGTTTAAACTGAGGAACAGAGCCCATTTATCTCACTCAGCCCCATACAATGGTTCTCAACCTCTCCGGACTTGAGGCCCCACTCCGTAACTTTTGTGCATCGAGCGGTGCCCCATTTCAAAAGCTAGTTTATATATTACAGGGCTTACCTCCTTACACAGGGACTGGGCAGTAGGGGTTGGGGATCATCCAGGCAGAGATAAGCCTGAGCCTGGCTTATCTGCTTACCTCCTCACACCTCCAGGCACACTTCAAAGGATCTTTGATCCCTGGCACCCTGGTTGAGAATCACTGCAGTAGGCAAATAGTAGATCTAAGAGTGTCACACAGGCCCCCAGACCTACAGACCTGGCTCAGCCCATTGTCCTGCACTGTACAACTGAGTCTACAGGCAGATCCTCGGGCTAGCAAAGAGCTCTGGAGGACCGGTATTTTGGCAGTCTATGGGGCAGGGTTTGGTATTTAGCAGCCCAGCGTGCATCTCATCCATGGTCAGCATGGGAGACAAAGGATAAAGGCTTGTCCCATAGACGAGGCCCGTTCTCCTTCCCCTCTCACCCTCTGCCCCCTGGCAAACAGCTGAGCGGTGGAGGCCCTTGCTTCATCTCTGCATCTCCAGCCCTCAGAAGCAAAACCCAGGAAGGTGCCCCCAGGGTTTCACAGTGGAAGTCTCTCTCTCATAGTTTATTGCCCTTTCCCAGCTGCTGGCTAACTTTCTCACCCTCCCAAGGCGGAGGTGTGGAGGCTGTTCTCATTATCTTCCCCCCAAACCAGAGCCAAGAAAGAGGGGAGGTGGGGGGAAAACCCTGGAAGAAAAATGCACGCAAGCCCTTTCAGCCCCCTCCTCCATGCCCCCCGCACACAATACAAGGCCAGGGAGGGATTAGAAGAGAGGAATAGTTCCAGAGATGGAGAAATACTGCAAAGAGACTAGATCATGGGAAATGGCCACAGCCCGAATGCACCTAGCGCGAGCCCCATGCCAGCAATTTCCTTGCTCGGAGCAGGCCACTGTGCGCTCCTTAGAAGCGCTGCGAGGGGCCTGAAAAGGAGATTTTGCACGGGCTGGTTTACAAGAACAAAACGCCTCAGTCCTACGGCGAGGGAGAGACGGGAGAAAAAGAGAGAGGAAGGAATAAAAGTGAACAGGAAAAGACAAAAAGAGCGGCGCACAATGCGGCTGGAAGAGATGCTTTCAAAGCAATCCAGCTTCAAACAGAGCAGCTCTCAAGTCAACCAGAAACCTTTCCTGCCCCGTCCCAGAGACCAGGTTTGCAAGGGCCTGGAGTTTGTTCTCTAAGAGGTGACCCCAGATTGGTCCTTAACTGGCTGCAGATACCTGGTGCCCCTCCTTTAGCAGCAGCCGAGGTCAGACAGCCTCTCCTTTGCCAGCGTGTGGGTGTTAATGCCCTGCAGTGAGGATGCTTGTAGCCATCCAGGACTTGCCTATGACTTTCCCTGTGTGAGCAATGTAGGGAAGCAACTTCGGGTGCCATAGGGATGTTGCATCACAGCAAAGGGGAGGGGGCCTGCGGACCACTATCTGCTAAGAGAAGAACGACACTCTAAAGGCCTCAAAAGGCTTGAGGGTCTCCTCAATACATCTCATCCTCAAAGCACTCCTCAGCCTGGCTAGCTTTGCAAAGGATCTCTCCAAGAAGTGATGGACACGGGGCAGCCGGTCATAAAACAAAGCAGGCAGCTGGACACTGGGCCCCTCTTCGCCGTCTTCATGTCCTGCGAGACCCCTGAACCAGAACTAGGGCAGAGATGCAACTTCCACGTGGATCTGTTCCTGGTTTGAACCAGTCTAGGAAGTTTAATGGTAGCCACAGATGAGCACTAAGGTTTCATGCCTCTCACTACTGAAAAATCTCAGAAAAGAAAGGGTCACGGGGACAAAAATCCTGTCTCTGCTGAAGACATGGCAAAATTCCCATCGACTTCAGTGTGGTCACCCATTAAGGGCTATTTCCTCTCTCTGGGTTTTGGACAGGGCCATTTTGGTGCAGACCCATCCTTGATGGAAAGGATTAATGAAACTCCACAGACTGGCTCCCTCCTCTTAAGCCCTCTGGAAAATTAGAGGTGAAACAGCATCTATTTTTAGCGTGAAGCAAGAAGTTTCACAGTGGTGTTGGGCTAGCGGCTCTGTGATGGCGGGGTTTAAAGCCAGCCAGCAGGGACCTTTTGTTAAATGGCGTGTGTCTATCCTATCCAGTGCCATCAGGTTTAATTATGTACCGTACCTGCAGAGCCGATGTAGGGAACTCGTCTCCGGGAGGGTTCAAGGTCCACATTTCTAGCAGAGCAATCTGAGCTCCGACAACGGCACCAGAATGGATGCAAATCACGCCACTAGCGAGGCAATTTTTAATAGCAGAACTAGATTCTCATTAGCCAGGGCCGCACGATGTTTTAATCGGATGTTCCTTCTACCCTGAGCCATGTGTGTGGAGTCAGCATGCAGCCCCTGCGCAGACCACCTGCAAAAATACTGGTTTCCTTTAAACTTCAGCCATGATCAATTCAAAATATGAGACCTCTGAGGGGAAAGATCTTCTGGGGAGTAATCAGCTGTTGAACTTGCAGGAAGGAAAGGGGGGGAAAAATAGGAAATACAATCTCACTCCTTGCTTGAGAGAGCTCTGCTGAGTTTGCCCTTAGAAAACCCAACACACCCAAAAGCCCAACTTCCACCCGCCCAGCCCCAGAGTTCAAACAAACAGATGCAGGGAAGCCCTGGGCTTATCAGACAATCTGTTCCCCAAGGAAAGCTCATTCAGATATCTTGAAGGGAAAGAGAAAACACACTCAGCTTAGAAGTCATTGTGTAGAGACTGTGCATGAATAGCCAGACAAGCTGGCTTATCTGCCATAAGCTCCCTTTTGGGGAGGCAATATCCTCCCATGCAATGACCCACTCACCACATTTGCCGTGCACCGGGCTCACAGGTCCAAGCTCCTTAAAGCCATGATCCAGCACCCTAGCCTCAGACGAGGCTCTGAAATGCTAATCTGTAGAGTGCAAATGTTTAAAACAGAGCCAATGGGGACATTTTGGACTGAATCAATTTTCATAGAAATAGGTTGTTTTCATCTAGGCCAAACACAAGTGGAGATGGGTTGGTTCTGATGAAGGCTCTACTTGGCAGGCTTTATTGGATGCCCCAGAAAGCTTGGGACCTCTATGAAAAACTCAGGTTTCTTTTAAATGAAAAACATGGTTTTGATCAGTCTCTTTCCCTAAATCGTTCACAGGATTTTTGCTTTCATCCCACAATGGAATGAAAACAAATTTCCGAATGCCGAGAAGTTGCTGCAAAACAAGAGTGGTCTCCCGGACAGCTCAACTTCGAGCCGTCTTCTAGGCTCGTGAAAGACTTCATCTATGCTGCAAGTCTGCTAACCAAGCCTCCTAACTCCACTCAAGCTGCAGAAAATGGGCATCAGCTCTGTGTGGGTTCAAGAGATCCCTTGTTGGCATTCCTAAAACGGACTGGGTGCCTACTGGACACATCAAAAGGAACCTCTTTCAGGCTCCAAAAAACACTTCAGCTTTAAGGCAGAGCTCTGGACAAAAATGTCATTTCCCCCAAACCAGTTACCCCTAGGCCTGCTTAGAAACTTTTGTCACTGTACAGCATGTCCAATATTCCCGCCCTGGCCTGCTTTTCCTCGCCCCACATTGGAAAGCCAAGTCATCCAGCTGAAGGACGGTGAACAGATGCAGTTGGAGGAAATGTCCTGGCCCTGCGCATTAAGAAAGGGAAGGTGCCTAGTGGTACTGAGTTGGCTGAATGCAAAGATGAGAAACTGAAGAGTCATCATGCTCTTCTGAGCTTGGTGTAGACAGTTTTGACTTCTTTGATTGACATTTTAATTTGCTGTGGGTCACCCGGGCTTGGTTCTTTCCCAGCACCCCACACGGACTCAGTCCAATTCAGTCCCACCCTGTACAGAAATGCTTTCTGTTGCCTACCCTCCCCCCCAGTCCTACTTTACTCTCTCCGGCCCACCCCACAGCCCCAGTTCCTGCAACGTTTACAGTGGCTGTATCTCAGTTAACAAACAGCTCCCCTGTGAGCTATTGGGAAGAGGCTCTTAGTTAGTTAAAGGAAACGAGCTGTTTAACAAATTAACTTTGCACAAAGCTGGAGTCCAAGAAAGATGCAGTTCCTACCTGATGTGAGGAAAAGCTTAGTAATTAATATTACCCAAAGCTCCAACCTGGGTATGAACTGAGGAGGGACAGTGAGCGAAAAAAGGCTTAAGCTTTAATGCTGCTAAGCGTGTGGTCCATGCAGCACATCTAACTATGGGTACACTGAGGCTCTGTCACACAGCCTGGCGCATATCGAGTATGTGGGTACCCGCTGCATATCCCTACATACGCTTGCAGGGTATGGCTACATGGGAGACAACGGCTCTATCACCACCGCTGCGGGAATGACGTGAGAAACCAGTACTGGGCTAGAACAGATCCCCGCTGACCACACGAGTGCCCGTCTCCTGACCTTCTCCCCCCAGGCCAGCTCAGCAACTGGACACAGGACGCCAGTGTCTCTTGGCAGAGGAAGGAGGCCATGCAAGTCAAACAGGATCGGCCTTTGCCTTTTGCTGCGGGGCTGCGGCCTTACACCAGATACTGAAGGGCTGGGGGAAGCTATGGGCTGGGAGTCGCACAAAGGGCTTAATTGTTTTGCCACCAAGGAGTTGGATGTATGCTAGAGAAAGGACAATGTGTGGGCACAGCTGGCACGGCAACAAAAGCCCACACATACCATTGTGGTGGTGGGCTCCAGGAGACGAGAGGAAGCAAGTGGAGGCTGAGCGAGCCCCGGCGCTGCGAGCCCAGGGGATGGGTCTTCAGCCAGGGGGCTGTTCATGTGGGACGGTGTTTGGCTCTCGCCACATGAGCAGGAAAGAACATTTAACGCCCGTGCTGCAGCAGCTTGGCTCAGGCTGGGGTCTAGGTCTAGCTGCTTGTTGGCCGAGCTATCAAGATCAGGGTCTGGCTGCGCTAAGGTGCAGTTCGGCCTCAAGTTACCCACTTCCAACCCCCTAGCCTACTTGCTAACTGGGGCCCGGCCTCAGAGGAAACCACTGCATCCTGACCTGAGCTCGAAGTCAGACTGATCCAGCCCAACTGAGTCCTGCCGGTCTCCTCCAGGCAGAATGGGCTGTGCCAGCACAAAAGAGTCTCCGTTAAATCTTGCTCGGGACTTCTGGCACAAAGAAGCAAAATGCCTCCCACGCTCCCCATCCCTTCATTCCCCACAGCATCTGGGGAGAGTATCATGCACCAAGCTGCAGGGGCAGGCTCTGGGTTCGAGCCATGGTCCAGCTGTTTCAGAGCTCCACCTCCAACCATGGGAAAGAGCAGATGCTGCGAAGGAATGTGCAAGACCCGACCCACACACCTGCCTCCCTACATGAGATCTCCTTCTGCTCCGACAGACCCGAGGCACAATATCCCTTCCAAACAGTTAGCAGCGACTAGGAGGAAGGGTCCCAAATACCAGTGTCTCTGCAGGTTCAACCATTTGGAGGGGAGAGAGCTGAGCCAACATGGAGCAGGGCCTTAGCAGGTGGGAAGGGGTGTGGGGGAAAACAGATCAAGTCTGCGGTCCGAACATGACACATGTTTTCCCAAGGGCCAAATATTTATCCTCCACATTCCCTCTGCACGCCCTCGTGGCGGAGCAGGGGAGACTAGGAGCACAGGCACCCGGAGAAGTCACCCCAGGGGACACGAACCTGCGAGCAGCCTGTGTGCGTGTGCTTACTCCACAGCAAACGAAACCTAGCCTAGGGAAGCTCACCCCATTTTCAGTGCAGGGTAATCTAGCTTTTAGTTTACACCTCAGGGTAAAAGCATGCACAAAAGGCTCACATCCTGGAAGTCCCCACCCCTGTTTGGCCAGTAGTAACTTGTCTAGGAGCTCAGGCTCTTAACAGACCTTTGTGCAGCTGTGACTGCAGCTCCCGTAGACACACCTGGGCCAGCTTTCAACATCTGGCTTGGCTCCCACTAGCAGTGCAGCCACACTAGCACAGACCTTACTACAGACTAATCACCCAAGCCAGGTTTTCCAGCCAGGGTTGAGCTCTGTGGTGCCACTCCTACTGCTCCTAGCAGCACCAGGTGAGCTGGCTTTAAAGCTGGCTCAGGTGCGTCTCCTTTTAATGCAGTCCCAGCAATGGTTGCAGTGCAGGTGTATCCTAATGGGTTAAGCCAACCAGGACTGCAAAGGGTGAGAAAGGAAGACTCTCCCAAGTGTCCGCTGAGTTTGAAACTGCAGTTGAGACTCTAAAAGCATGGAGGAGCATAGTGATTTTTAGCAGAGAGAGTATGCGCTCTGTATAAAAGGCACGATGTGTATAGTACTACCAGAAAGGTCAGTACAAAAGACATATAGCACAGTGTACTGTCTTATCCTCCACCTTACTACCCCCCTGCAAAAAACCTCCAGCATGGCAGCGTTGGGCTTGAGAGCCACTCTGCTGCACTAAGCACATCCGCTGCCCCCAGAGCTGGGAACTTGGTTGTTCACCCTGCAGCTGCAGGAAGGGGTTATGCCCTTTCCTCATACACCCAGGACAGAGGAAGGAGCCGAGCTATGTGTTTATTTGTTGGTTGCTGCAGCATCCCTGCATTCCTTCCCCTGTTTACTCATCTGCTCCTTGGACAACATCTGTAGCCGCCAGCTCTCATCAGAGAGGCTCTGGTTCAACGTACTTCCCCATCCATCCACATTAGCATACTCATTAACACAGCGAATGAAGAGCACAGCAAATAGGATTTTCCAGAAGCGAATTTTCAATGTCCTTGGGTAATGGGGGCCAGGGAGCAGAGGGGAGAGAAAGGCTGGGTCTCTGCCATTCCAGCTGCCAAAGACAGACTCAGTTCTGCATCTGGACACCAACGATTGCACTGAAAGTCACACATCCGCTACTTCCACAAGTACTTCCCCTCTGCCGGTCCCTGTAACATCCATGGCAGGAGCGGTATCTCATTTCCCTGACAATGGTACCTAGATTGGCTGGAAGAGTGACACATGCTCTCACCGATAGTCAAACACTGGCTGCCTCCAGTTGGAAAACTTCCCAGGCTTACAGCAAAACCTAGCCCAAGTGCGTGTCCCCTGGGAACCTACAGGTCAAGTTATTACAGTCATTAAGGAGAGTAGGTGCTCGTCTAGCATAAGGGCTTACCAGGAAAACACAGGAATATCCACCACGCTCCCCAAGCCAGCACAGGCAAGCCCTGGAGATGCAGCACACGGGTCCCTCCTCCTCTTCATGAGAAGGACCTGAACCTGAGCATCATCTTCTGAAGATGCATGTGGCAGTGGGATGTAGCACGGTGTATGCCAACTGCAGGACTAGAGAAGAGTCTCAAGACCCTCTACCTGTCCCCATATCCCTCCTGAAGTCTGGTCCTCCTTCAGGAAGAGGAGACGCTGCCTGGATGATGCCTTCTCATTTGGAAGACATGCCCCCTCCACCTTTGAATAGTCAGAGAGTCTCTCTTCTAGTAACAGAGAGCTGTGGCTCTCATACTGTGCCTGCTAATCAGGCTATTGCTGCTAGGCTAAATTTTGCCCTCAGGCCAGTCCCACCCCTGGCTGAGATTAAGAGGTGGCCACAGAGCCAGTGTTAGGCCTCTCACAAGAGAGGCGAGCCGTGCGGACAGACCGAGCGACAGACAGACATGCAAGGCGCCATCCTCACCTTCCACGCAGTGCTCCACCTCCTCCAGGTTGCGCAGGGTAATCCGCATCAGGCTGGAGTTCAGCATCAGCTCATTTCTGTGCGCCGGCCACATGTACTGGGGGGCGGGGTTGACAAAGAAAATCCGGGTGTCCCCTGTCGAGACTTGGTTGTCGCAGATCAAGGGGTCCCCAAAGCCGCCGATCACCACTTTGTTCCCACCATCCAAGAGGATTTCATGAGTCACGATATCTTTGCCTTTGAGGTACCTCCAGACTCTGACCTGAAGAGAAAGGAGGCCCGTGTGTGAGAACCCGACCAGCCAGGCTCAGAGCCCACCGCCCCTTCTCCCCGGCAGCCTGAGACCTAGTTAATCATTGTCAAGTCTGTCAAAAATGCTCCGCAAGGGGGAGAGTAACCAGGGCTTGTGAAAACCTCCAGGGGAGCTAATTTTGTTAACTAGACAATAAGACGCATATGTGGGATTGACTGAAGGCAGGCATTGTCCTCTGCCCAAAATAAACCCATCTCCCTCTCTCCTTTGCTAGTTGTAGCACCCGATCACATCCACCCTGAGCAAAAGGGGACCAGCAAGGTTGATTTTGAGTCAATTCGACTCTCTCTTGGCCCAAGAGAGCCGTACAAGTACAAAGTGTCCAGCACCCCCCACCCATTCACATGGCATTCGCTAAGACTGATACACGTGGAACCGAATCTCAGCCACAACGTTCAGGATCGCTTCTAAGGAAAGATCTGCAATGGAAAAAGGCAGTCTAGTATGAGCAATGTGGGTGGGTTCCTGGGATATTTGCTGTTTCAATACACTCGTTTCATTTAGCAGGAGGCTGCAAGCAAAACAAATAAGCAGGAAAGGCAGAAGAATAGCTCCAGATAAGCCACCACTTCTCAGAAAACACTTGAGGGTTGTGGAGAGACAATGCCTTTGTAGGAAAAAGCTGGGGAGCAGGAGATAAAAGGAGAGTGACTCAAAAAGGGATCCTCTCATATGAGGAAACGGGATGTGTAAATGTTTAGAGAACTCCGGACGGAGACAGGCACCAAATGGGGAGTCTGAAGAAGTCAGGACTTGCCTGGGGTGCAGCCGAGGGATGGCAAGACTCTCTCAAGTACAGCTTTGCATTTAGGCCTTTCTAAAAGCATCTCTTCAAATGCTATTGCCTAATAAAAAATAAAAAAAAGCAGCAACACAACACTTTGGTTTCACAAAGGGTCTCTCCCTATGTAGCCGGTCGCACGTTCCCAAAATGAAGAACCAAATCCTGTCAGACTGATGGAGTGAGTGCAGTTGATGCCCAGGGAGATGTAACAAAGTGCCTGAGCTAACCGTGAAAGCAGGGCAGAATCCAAGCTCCTGGCAAGCAAAGGCATCAAGCCCAACCCCTGACAGATGCACTTTAATTTGGAAGAGGAGAGAGGAGCAGCCAGGCCCTTTGGGGTTACTGTTATCTAGGCTGCAAGCTTCTCTAGGGTGGCACCTGGCTTTTTTGCCTTACACGCCCACCAGCTGTACCACATGCAACAGCATCTGAGCCACGGTTAAACCCACCTGGGCAGACATGACTTTGTAGTACCCTAAGGGGAACAGGTGGGATGGGGGAAGGGGCAAAGAAATCCCATCTCCCACTCCCTGATGCAACACAGCCATCTAAAGTTATATGCATGTGTTGCTCTTGTCACAGCAGGATGCATCAGAACCCATAAGAACATACCCAGTGCCAAAATGACTCGGACCGGTGGTCTCTCTCTCTCCGTGTCCTGTCTCCAACAGTGGCACAAATGGATGCTATACAGGGAGAGCATCAAACCAGGTACCTCTAGAGTGATCTAGCTATTCAATACCTTCCCTGGCATCTACCATGTATTGGGTTAGAGATGCCAGAAGAAGCATCTCCAACCATTCTGGTCGATAGCCATTAATAGCTCTATCATCCATGAATTTATCGGGTCCTTTTTATTCTCTCTCTCTCTCTTTTTTTGCACCTGGCTCTGCTGTCTGCCTCCACCACCTCCTGTGGCAATGAATTCCACAAATTAAATACAGCTTGTCTAAACAAGGACTTTCCCTTGTTAGTTTTAAACGGATCACATGCTAAGTGCTAGTGTTCTGGGACTCGGTGAACAACAATTCCCTGTTCATTTGGTCCATACCCACATAAGACTATAACTTCTCAGAGGGCAAATCAGCCTCATACGATCCTAGTTAAAAAGGCCTGACTGGCACCAAACTTATGGCTCACAAACAGCTGACTAGAAGTTGAAGTGTCTTTCCCTTCAGTGGACAGAAACTGGGCTACTTAGGAGAGTTGCATCTGCAACAGCAGCAACAGCAAAAACCGGATGGTTAGGCTGTCGATGGCTCCATTCAGACAGCTGTGGCTTCATGGTTACTTACTGCATCAGGCTACAGTTCAGGTTTCTGAAAGGCTGGGCTTCACCCAGTATCACTGGGAGCTTTGTATCCCAACATGCCTTTCCAGCATTTCAATGGCTAGCTTTGCCAGTGGGAGCCTCGCTCAGGCAAGGAGCTTTGTACGCAGCCAGATGAAGCTGGCAGAGTGATAGACGGCAGCATCAGTCACTTCTGCCCTGGCCGTGCCCATGACTAATAACGGGATTGTAGCTCACAGCAGAAGCTGATATACTTGACTGGACACTTTGGGGAAAACCATATCCATGGCTGTCTGCTTTCTGCCCTTCCGTGTGCACTAGATATGCATGCAGGGAAAACTAACTTAATCTCTAGGACTGTCAGGCCCTAAGCAGTGCCATGGAGGTGCCAGGCTCCAGCCGGCGAATTTCTGCAGGAGATTTTGTCCATTGCACAAGCCGGTACTTTGTTGCATGGACTTGGAAGAAACATTAAAGCCAGCAAAACCCCCAGCCCGGGACCTTGACCAGCTGGGGAGGCACTCTCAGTGCTCCAGAGGAAGGGGAGCCGTGAAGCAGGAGCCCTGAGAGCATGGGCAGAAGAGAGCTGCAGGCCGGGGAAAAATGAATCTTCGAGGCTCTGACGAGATGATGATGCTGGGTCAGGGAGAGAGAGAGAAAAGATGATGTTCTATTTAAAGCTAGGAAAAGCAGTTGTTTGGTCAGTACCCATCCCTGTAAATTATTAGGGGCTGTCTTCTCGCACTAGCAGCGCTGGCCAGAATGTTTGGAGCATTTGGCAGTAAAACCCAGCTCCCCTCAATCATCCAACTCCTCCGAAGAAAAACACAATGTCTGACCACAGTAAGCAGGTTTCTCTCCCAACTTGAGGGCAAAATTTCACAGGCTCTTCTGGATCAGAGAGAAGCCAGCTGCTGACACATCCCCCCCCAACCCAGAGAGGAAGCCAAAGGAACATAGCAGATCTGTAAGTTAGGAGCCAAATGTATCCCCCCATGTCCTGCTCCCTCCTGTTTGAAACTGCTCCCAACCAGGTACAGAGGAGCAAAGGGAAGAGGCAGTTCATAATGCCAATGATCTTCCAGGCACCAGGGCGCTGCAAGCAGGTTTCCTGACCCCTCTCCAGTGAGTTATGGGATCCCCTTGCAACTATTTATTGTCTTGCAAAGAAAATTGCTCTGGAAGAAGAGGGAGCTGGCAGGAGGCAGGGAGCTGGGTCTGCCCAACTTACAAATAATAAGAACAGTTCATCAAAAGAGCTGCTCAAGGCTTCTGGCTTGGAAAGAGGGCAGCTTGCTAGCGAGCATGTTGATTGAGGCGCACGGGTGTTAGCAAGACTCGAAACACCCTCTGCCTGATCCCTCCAGCCTTCTCGCTGTGCTCACGGGGGCATTTCTGATCCAGCTCTCAGCTCCCTGTTCTCTCTCCCGCGCCAGCCACGGAGGGGTCAGTCACCCACCCGCCTTCTGTGGCTGTCCTTACTTCCTTTGGGAACTCGGAGCAAGCGCTAGGACTCGCTGCAGCAAGGCAAGGTGGGGAGGGACTGCCTGCAGATAAGGAGGTGCTGGAAGCCACCCTCTGCCATGAGGTGGTGGGTAGAGGGGAGGGCTATACCCAGCTGTACCCAGCCACACACATGCTGAGACTGTTTACCTAGGAGTCTCAACATTCTTTAAGCTTGGGTATCACACCCATTTTGCAGATGGAAAAACTGAGGCATTCGGAATACTTCACAGTCCCATGCTCTAAGCAACAGAGCAGGCCACTAGAAGGCCTGAAAGAGGAAATTACAACTTCCACGCTGGGACACGTACCTGCTCCCATGCAGTTTGGAGAGAAGCCCTGCTGATGGAAATACATTAGCATAGACCTTAATAGTCCCCTGTGGAGAAAGCCTCTGCTACTCAAGGGTCAGAGCACTCCGTACTCATGGAGCATCTCAGGGCCATCTCTGCCGCTTCCTACACTGACGGCAACTGAGAACTTACAACCAGCTCTGGACAAGGACCTAGCAAGTACGGTCCGTGCATCCCAATCTCTGGCAGGAGTGATTGGCTGCCCTGTCTCTGCCTCCCTGGGCCAAGATTTGGTTTGGGTGGGACACAACAGCTAGCAGAAGCTGAAAGCCAAAGGAGAGAGGGAGAAAAAGATCTGAAATCATTTTATTTGAAGTGCCTGAGCCAATGAATAGAGCAGAGTCAAACCAGACATTTCACTGCTGGATTAGCCTGTCTTCCCCTACACCTTCCCTGCAGCACTGGCCACTCTTCGACACCGGATACCCGACTAGACAGAGCAGGGCTCCGATCCAGTCCATCAAGTCCTGTGCTCCTAATAACAAATCATCCTGTACTGTTGTTATGGACATGGGGAATTCCTCTGCAGAGCATCAGTCTGTAGTACACATCTAGATGCTCCTTCAGTCGCCTCCCCCTGTTTGAAGCTAGACACCCCACAAGCGTACAGAGGGTGAGCAGATGCTACAGAATATAGATGAAGGTGGTTAAGCTTTTCCACAATGATGCTCTAGTCCCAAGCTCTCTCTTCCCCGGTTTCCAGGTTCTCCCAGCTTGCAGGGAATCGAATACCACTCCTGCCAATGTTAACTGATGCCACAGAAAGCAAACACAGCTATGCCTCCTCCTCCTCCAACCTGCTGCGAGGCTGCAGTCGCACCGTGCGATGAAAGGTGGTGGGTTGGGAAAGAAAGTGCTTCGAAGCAATCTGCTCTGCCTGATGCAGTCCTAGTAGCAGCCGGCTTCAAAAGCCAACCGCTGGGCTGTACGCAGCCCTGCCCCTCTGAGCGCTTGAGAAAGAGAAATGGCAATCAGCCAGCGAGCAGAGAGTGAAGAAGGAGGACCGTAAAAGGCAGCTCCTCTCTTCTGATCTGCGAGGAATCCTTGCATTCACCCCAAGGGACAGCTGTCCTCCCGCCACCTTAGGAGGAAGTTCTGGGCCATGGGTGACCCAGCAGCTCAAGGGAGGGTCGGGATGCAGTTTGCTTCTTGCATGGGATTAGACTGAAACGGGGTTCCCTGACAGCCTCTTAAACTCACTACCATTCATCAAACACAATTAAGGAGGCTTCTCTGGCAACTCCCTGGCTATCCCCGAAAACCAAGGCAGGGGAGAAAAAAAATTAGGGTACAGATAACGAGACATTCACATCCCAGCAAGTCGCCTCTTTGCAATGAATATTGGGAGAGAAATAGTGTTTTATGGGGTTCCCTATGACTGAAGAGGATTGGAAAAGGAGACAGCTTTTTTTGGAGAGAAGCTTTGCAAGAATGTATTTAAAGTGAAATGCAAATGAGAGAGAGATTTCCCCAAAACCATGGAAATCCTCCCTTAAATAGGAAAATAAAATGAGCTCCGCCAATGGGAACAGCCTAGGCTTAAGTGCGATTAGAGAGATTTCCATGCAAGCAAGTGCCAGGAGTGGCCCGATCCAAAAAGAACCAGGGTGGCAGGGGAAGTGGCTCAGGAATGGGGCTTCCTACTCTGGGAGCGAGCTGGAGCAGGCAGAAGCAGGGCCTTGAAAACAAATCCCTGTTCAGACAGCCCAGAGCAGGAGTCCACAATGCTCTCCATTCCCGATCACTATTTACCGGCGGCTCTCAACTCCGTTAGCAAAGCGCTTTGCCTCCGTTCCCTTGACTCATCCACAGCCTAATCCAGACCTCCGCAGGCAAAGCCCTGCTGCATCCCAATAATGAATCCTAGTGGTAGCCCAGGACCCGTGTCTTCCCTAAAGGGCCTGACCCCTACTAAGCTTGTACTACAAGCTCCGTTCAACACAGAGATCAGGTCAGACTAGGATGTGAGACTAAAACTAATTCCAGAAATTAGGAGACGGAAGAAGAACGCCAAGACATGGGCTCTAGAGGAAGCATCCTAGCTCCCAGGTCGTGACCATGAGCAGAGCGTGGAGGGAAGATCTAGATCTAAAATCCTTCCCTCTGGAGAAAGGAAAGATTAGCAGGTCTCGGTGCTAATGTCAGCGTTGTGCCTGGGTCTGTTCTTTCTTAATGGTTAATCTGTTCAAAAAGTAAATTTGTGGCCAGTAGTCATTCGTGGATGTTTATCTAACATTAACTTCTGTTTCTTCTATCAGTTGTAACATGTTTATCTTTGTATACCGAGAGTTTCATGTTTGAGGATTAGAGATTAACCAGGGAAGAATGATACACTAACACAGAAACCACAAGAATCTTCCATGGATATTGGATATCCGTGTGCCTCTTCTTTACAGACCACCAGTACCAGTCTTGTTCACTGGTTTGGGGGGAGGTGTTTAAGGTAACTCACAACACATACTTAGTCCTTACAGCTTCCTGCTGAGATAAGTAAATATTGTGGATTAAGTAGCTATGGTATTTGGAAGTAACCCCAGGGCTTAAGAAACAGTTACCAGAATTTATAATACAGCAAGGAAGCGAGGAGGTGTTTTCTTGGGCACTAGCCAGCCAAATCACTTCTTCATCCGTGCACATCAAGGGATTCAAACCAACAAGGGTTTGCAGCGTGGCAGCTAGAGCCAAGTCTGGCCAGCCACACTTCGCAGACCAATTCCAAAAGGCCTATTCTGGAAGACCCCGGTGTGATCAAGCAATTCTGCTGCAATGCAATCGCTTGCACATTTCACATGTCTGAAAAATTTTAAAATCCGGATGAAAATGCAAGCCAAGTAGCATGCACTTGTCACAACTCAAGTCCCCCCAAATCAGGAGAGATTTTCTTAATTCTGAGTGATATTTGGTCTTGTTCCACCTGGCTTTTTGGCTTTGGGGTACATTCAGATCCCATTTTCAAGCTCTCCTCTGTGACCATGAGGGCAAGAGACTTACTCGGAAGAAACAAGAGCTTTCTGGTATCATCAGATGATATCTGGAGCTGGGGCAGCAAGACTGCAGTACAATAAAAATGCTGGAGTTGGCATTGCTGCCAAACCGGCCTTTCCACTGAAGAGACGAGACTGAGGTTTCTCTAACTTTCATTTTGTTTTACGGAAATTAGGGGCTGGCTGAAAATGCACTTGGTTGTACAATGGGATCCATCCGGTCTGGGGGGGGGGGGGGGGTTAGCGAGTGCTGAGATACAAATCAATAGCCAATGCCAGCAAAACTAAACAACTCATAACATTCAGCGCAAACTGTATCCACCTACTGTCCTGGCCAGAGTGACATCTGGACCATGCCCCCCCATTTCATTCTTCCCATACATGCTCTTGTTCCTTCCCAGCAGAGAGGAGAGCATTTCATGGTGGCTTCTAGACCTAAAACCCATGCCCGAGAGAGCACTCTGCTCCCCAGTGCCACCAATCCTGTCCAGTTCATTTCTAAACAGATGCTGGTCACCTGTAGCACACCCCTTCCAGACAAGGGCAGCAGACTAGGTGGGCTTCTGGATGCTCCAAAATAAGTGCCAATAAAGCGCTTCTTCCTCACATTAGAGTTCTGCTAATAAGCAGTGGAGCCAAAACCTGGAATTTATTCCCGATTTAGAAAGCAGCTAATTGTAAATTTGGAGGGGGACATTTTGGAAAGTGGTTCCTTAAAATAGCAATTCCCTGTCCCACCCTCCCTGAATGCCAAAAGTGGGGTCTGGGAATCCTGCTACGGCAGCAACAAGTCTTGGCACTTGGATCACCAGCGCTGCCCACCCCAGTTTACTGTGGATGCTGCCACTTGCCGCAGGCCCCTAGTGGTTCCCAACCACGGTCTGGTTTTTCGTACAGTGTGCAGGATGCCCTAGACTCTTTACAGACAGAGTCACCCTCAACTGGTCTGGACATCCTGTAATTTATGGGATTGGGGGTGAAGCTCTGTGGGGGTAACAGGGCACAGGTGAATGAGAAGCAAGCAGCACTGGCTGGGTAGGAAGGAGGTCTTTGGCTGGTAGATCAGTCCAGCCAGGTTGGGAGATTGCTCGGGATAAGAGCCCTCCTCCTTGCACACCCCATCCTTCCAGGCCCTGCTCCTAGCCTTTCACATCCAACTGCCTGGATCCCTGTACTGTTAAATCTTCTGGTTTCTCTTCAGATTGCATAAATCTTTCGCCTTTTACTGTTAAATCCTAAAAGCAGCAGGGCTAAAGGGGCCCCCAGGACATCATTTAGTCCAACCCTCTGCTCCGGGCAGGATCAGCCCAACCTAAACCGTCCTAGACAAGTGACAAGCGGATGGGATGCCAGACCCCATTAGGTCCATTTCACTAGTTAATTCCAATGAGGTGCTTCAATACTTTCCATGATAAAAACGTCCTTTTAAACTACTCTCCCATCTTGGTAACCCCGTCCCCCAACCTCGGAAATAAAAGGGAGCAGGAGTCCCTTCCCGGAAAGAGTTAAGCCTCGCAGCACAGTTGCTGACAACCACGCAGGGATGGCGGTTCAGGTTGTTCAGTACTTTGCTGTCTCTTGGCTTTAAAAAAAACCCCACCATAGCCAGCGGCAAGATTCCTAGTTAAACAATAGCCCAGCTCCAAGGAACTGGAGATGCTTTGAAAGTAAACCTGAAGATGAGCCTGCTGCAGCCCCAGCACCTACAGCAGCTCGGGTCTGAGCCATGCAGAAGGAAAGTTGAGAGTTGCCTCCTACATGAAAGGGAGGAGAGAAGGGGAGGGAAATCCCTTCAGATGTGGGGCTCAACCATTTTTCTTGCAGTCTAAAAATATATAATTACACGCCGCAGCCGCAGTTTAGGGAATAAAAAACACATGTCCCTGCACGAGAAGAAACTTGTCCGGGTTGAAAGTTTTGCTGCAGCTCGTACAAAAATAAATAGTGAGCGAGGAGTTCCCAGCTTCACTTTCCAGGGACCAAGATCATAGGGAAGGGGGGAATTATTTTTTTTTCTTCTTCCCTTTTGCTGTTTTTGGATCAGTGGGATGTTGAGCAGGTTTATGGCTGTGTCAGTGCACTTGTTACAGGCTGGGAGAGGGGAAAGGGGGTGTTGGGAACTGCTGGGGCCTGACAGGATCCACCCACCCCTAGCAATCCAGCCTGGGGTCAGCGCACTATGAGAGTTACACTTAGATTTGCACACACACACTGACACATGCACACCCACACACACTTGCTCTCACATTTTCACAGACTAACACAGATACACACACATACACACTTGCATGAATACTCACACGTGCACATTCACATGGATACTCACACACATACATGCAGACTCATACACACATTCACTTGCTCACACACACACTCAGGCTAACACAGATTCACACTGACATGCATACTCACATATGCACATAGACTCACATGGATACTGACACACAGAAACACACATGCAGACTCATACTCACACTCGCTCACACTCATACACTCAGGCTAACACAGATTCACACTAACATGCATACTCACACATGCACATAGACTCATGGATACTCACACACGCGCAGACTCATACTCACTTGCTCACACACACTCAGGCTAACAGATTCACACTGACATTCATACTCACACATGCACATAGACTCATGGATACTCACACACACACGCAGACTCATATTCATACTCACTTGCTCACACACACACTCAGGCTAACAGATTCACACTGACATGCATACTCACACGTGCACATAGACTCACATGGATACACACACACATGAAGACTGATACTTGCTCACATACACACTCAGGCTAACAGATTCACACTAAAATGCACACTCACACATGCACATAGACTCACATGGATACTCACACACACACACACAACTAACACACTCAGATTCACACTGACATACGCACACATGAATAGACTCCAGCGGATACTCATGCACACACACACACACACACACACAGACTAACACACTCAGATTCACACTGACATACACACACATGAATAGACTCCAGCGGATACTCATGCACACACACACACACATAAACACACTCAGATTCACACTGACACGCACATACACATGCAAACTCCAGTGGATACTCATGCACACACATGTTCACACAGCCACACACAGACCAACACACTCAGATTCATGCTGACACATCCACACACACCGAGACTCGTGTGGATACACACACTCAGATTCACACCGACACACACAGACACACACTTGCTCACACTCACATACACTCAGACTAACACACTCCGATTCACACCGATACACACACACACACACGTAGACACTCGCACGCGGCGCGGGCAGGGCGGTGCAGGAGCCGGCGCCCCGCGCTGCCCGGCAGCCTGGACGGAGCGAACAAAGCCCGGCGGGGCCGGGCCGGGCCGGGGAAGGACCCGGCCGAGAAAGTTTGCAGCGAGCGGCGCGGGCGCGGGCCGCGCTCACCTTGCACGAGTAGGTGTGGTGCACGGGGTCCACGTTGACGATCTCCTCCACCGTGCCCGTGAGCACCACGTTGGCCTCCTCCTCCCGCCGCTCCAGCTCCCGCTCGGGGCAGCCGCCGGCCCCCAGCGCCAGCCCCAGCCCGAGCCCCAGCGCCAGCAGCAGCAGCGGCAGCGGCAGCGGCAGCGGCGCGGCCCCCATGGCGCGATCAGCCCCCGCGGATGCGCTGCCCCGGAGCGGCGCGGCGCCAACAAAGCCGGGCTCGCATGGAGGAGCCCCGCGCGCCCGCTCCGGCTCCGGCTCCGGCTCCGGCTCCTTCCAGCCGGCGCCGAGTGCGGGAGGCCGGCGCTGCCCGCGAGCTGAGTGGCTGCTAAGAGGAGGCGGGGGCTGGGGAGGGAAGCCCGGCCCGGCCCGGCCCGGCCCGCAGGGACCGCCCCGCGCCGCCCGCCCGCAGCCCCGACGTGCTCCGACTGCTCAAGGTGCGGCCGCCGAGCCGGGCAGCGTGCGCACACACATGCACACGCGCCCGCGTGCACACGGGCACTGGCAAGCAGGCACACACACACAGGCCCTCGCATGCAGATGCGCTCACAGGCTCACGCACATGCACACAGACGCGGGCAAACATGCAAAGGCATACATACATACATGGGGACTTCTTACCGTCTTGTACCAGCTACACTTTTCCCAGAGCCTGACCAAGGGACTGGGAACCCGAAAGCTTGCAGAAAAGGGCAATTTTCTTGCCATTTTCCAGTTGGTTTGATAAACGGTATCGTTTTGGAACCAAGAGTTTCTAGTTTTTTGTATGTCTTTTTGTCTCAGACCAACAGGGCAACCAAGTACCCCCCCTACATACACACTCACACATGCAGATGCGCTCACAGACTCGCACGTATGCACACAGATGCTGGCACACATTCAAATGCATACAGACTCACACATACAGATCCGCTCACAGCCTCTCACACACATGCACACAGACACGGATAAGCAGACACACACAAGCGCTCACACGTTCAAATTCATACATACACACACATATACTCACATGCTCAAAAACACACACTCACACTCATACACACACATGCATGCTAACAAGCACATGCACAGGCTCATACACATATGCTTATACACTCACAGACTCTCATACACACATGCACACAGACACTGACAAACATACACACAAGCATTCATATGTACAAATGCATACATACACACATACACTCACATACTCAGAAACACACATGCTCACAAGCACATGCACACGTGCATATACACTCACAGACACACACACAGGCACTGACAAACATGCACTCACACATTCAAACACATACATATACACACACATGCATATACACTCAGACACGCACACTTGCACACATACACTGAGAAGCATACACATGCACTCACACATTCAAACACATACATACACACTCACATACTCAGAAACACACACACTCATAAACACACATATACTCACACATACCCATACACTCACACACTCATGCACACATATGCTTACAAGCATACACATACACACATGCATGCACTCACACATTCAAATGCACACATACATGCATTTATACACACTCACAAACAGGACACATATGCACACACACATGCACTCACATACAAATGTACACAAACACACACTCACACACACTCACAAACATACACATACACACAAGCACTCACACATTCAAATGCACACATTTGCACTCACATACAAATGCACACACATACACATGTGTGCACGCATACACTCATAAACACAAATACACATACATGCTCACATGTACACATATAGTCACAAACACCCATGCTCACAAACGTGAAGTAACAAAATTTAGCCATATTTCCATATTTTTTCTGGGAGAATAAGAGCTGTGGCTCTTCACACATCTACAAAGCTCCTTTTCATCAGCCACTTGCCCAAAGCCTCCTCATTATCATGATAATCCCGGGTCTTCTGGCCCTTGGGTGACATCCTTAGGACCATTTTGCAGCTGGGACACTGAGGCTGGCAAGCTTAAACAGCAGGATTTTCAGAGCTGCTGCAGAAGCTCTGGCAAGAAAGCCACAAGTACAGAGGCCATCCGTGCCCTACAAGACAGTCGTGTAGCAAAGAGCATCCCCCAGGGCTCCCAAGTCCTGCTCTGGGGCTCTGAACATGGGAAAGGCCACCTCTGCTGGAGCAGCTTGTCTCTGCCATGGGGTGTCCTGACCTCCTGCCCCTGCTCTCTCTAGTGATTGGATGGCAATTTCTCCAGATGTCATTTGCAATTATTGCAAATATAAAATGAAAAGTTAAGTGCTGCCAGGGGAGGGATATTGTTTCTTGCCTCCATAAATTAGCTATCCCCAGGGGACGTTTTACAAGGGTATTTTACTTCTCTGCCTCTAAACAAGTCATGTTTGTGACCTCAGCGGGTGAATTATTGAGCGCTGGGTGGATGCGTAACCAAGCCAGTGGGGAAGGAGGGTTCTCCGACTCTGATGTGCCCCGTTCCTTTCATTTCAGCAGCCTGACGTGTTAAAAAATCCTGTTTTGAAAACATGCTGATACCCCTTCCTCCAACTGCACTGATGTTACTTGCCTCCTCATTGCCATGCCTTGGATTCCTTTTAGTTTCCTCCTGATTATAAACAGCAATTAACAAAAGATCAAGCCATGTATCTGACAACCTTTAAAAAAAACACCCTGAAATTAGAAGTAAACTAATAATGCTTAAAACCCAAGCACAGCTTTTACTGGGAGAAGGGAAAAGTACTCAGTTGTCCATCATTTTTTTGCCATCCACCTGATTTTGCATGGAAAAGTGCTCAGCTACTACACCGATGGACAGTAATCACACCCAAAAGTAGGTGTTATTCTCATCCCAGGTTCAGATCTGGGTTCCTTTATTTCCCAACTGCAGTTTGGGGAAGAATTAAGTGGAAAAAAAGAATCCACTTTCAGTCCTTATTTAGGAACACACACAAGGCCAAGTTCTCCAAAGAGCTCATCTCCAGGTAGGACAGAAGGATGGTTGCTGCATCCAGCAGTTCCTGTTGTGACGCACGCAGCATGAGTTTCGGATACGCAGTGTGCTCAGCTCTTTAGAAAGCCAGGCTCAAAGTGTAGGTGCTGAGCCCCTGTGAAATACCAGGCCATTCTGTTTCCCACTATTCTGCTGACGGGGTCTGGGTTTGGCAACGAACCCCCTGCCGCTCAGTGGACATCAGAAATTTGGTACGTTGGAAGAGGGGGGCTCTCAAAGGATGCTAAGCTCCACACTTCCATCCAGCCCCCACAAAGGGGCTTCTTGTGAATTCTGTGGCTGGTTTATTTGTTTTATCATCATCATCATAAAAACTAATAATATTCATCCCCCATGAATCAGTTTATATCTTCAAAGCACTCGGCAAACACGGAGAGCCTGAAAAGTAGGTCCTAATTAAGAAATTCATCACTTCGCCCTAGCTGAGGCAACAGGAATGGCTCACTTGGGCCCAAGAAAACTCTGCTTCATGCTTATGAGGCACACATCAGCTTGGACCTGATATAAAGTTTTGCCTCCACTGGCATTGCAGGAGCCCAACCCCTCCCCACACCCTTAAGTCCATCATAATTAAACGTACTGAAGCTCGACGGCTCAGCAGTTTTACAGAAAGAAGCCCCTGCACCAGAAACACGTAGCCTTCTTGTGCTTATTTAGCCGTGACTGGGAGTCCTCAATCCTAAATGTCAGGACTTTCGTTCTACGTGTTTGGAGCTTTCTCCAGTTCTGTCCCCTTTCCACGTAGCATCTACTGATAGCTCAGAGGTTTCAGAGCAAAGCAACCTCCTCTCCTTGAGCGTAGAGGGAAATGTTGCACTTTAAATAAGGGGCACAAGAGTCACAGTGAAGATGGACTGGGAAGAATTCATGATTAGCCTGGAGCAAAGTGGGACGCCGGTCCTTTAGTCATCGTGATTGTTAGTCAAGGTCTAGCACAAAGGACTCCATTATTCCATTGCTGCTATTATAAACTCAGGCAATCAGCTAAAAATATTTCAAAGCCTGGCAGATTATTTTGTGATTTTAATTATTAATTTTTATTGTATTCTTCGAGTGCTGTGCAGCCATGTATTACGGAAAGGGACTCGACTCAGAGGTGGGAAAAACAGCTGTAACAACAGGCTTTGCACAGTGGAGAAGCGGGATTCTTTCCTCTCTGTTTGCTTTGAATTTACATTTATTATTTCCCTGCTTCCCTCCCCATGCCACCATCTGTTTTCCAGGCTGTGAAGTGGGAATGGGCTTAACCAGTCTTTCTGGCCTTTGGTGTGGTTAGTTTTTTATTTTTTTAAACCTGTGCGGGCAACTTTAGACGGTACCTGATGGAGCAGGTGTTACAAGTGAGTTGGTTTTCATTGATCCTGTTTGCTTATTGGAAGAATAAAGTCAAGCATGCTGCAGTCCAGTGGGCAAGCATCACTGGCTTCTGAGCAGAATTGGCATCACAGACAATGGCTGGCTCCAGAAGAGTCCTGTGCACTTGCAGCTTCTGAGTGAAATCATTACAAACCCTCTGTATCTGTCTGGATCAGGTCCCTGTCTCCACTGGAGATCCACCACTAGCAGAAAACAGCAGTGGGACAAGGAGCCCATGCTCAGTGAATGGAAGGGAATTGCTCCATCATGAAAGCTGATATTAGAAAGTGCCCAGAGAAGGCATCTGAATGGGCATGGCTTTGGCTGAGAACATTTCTAAAGTGTAGCTTGGAGAACGCTAGCAAAATGGGGTCTTAGTCTACAACAAGGGGAATCTCAGGTGCTACCATAGGGCACGTAATAAAGCAGAGTCAGCAAATGATCCTGAACAAAGGCAGACATGAAGCTAACTCTTTTATTATATACCTCGTGCACTTCATCCCAGCATTTAGACAGGTCGTGTACAATCCTAAATCTACAGCTGTCTCTGAGTGGTTTGCCACTTAATTCAAAAGAGTCAAGATTTCACCCCTCTGTTCAATGTCCGTGCATACTGACGGTCAAGAGGCAAAGCCAAGAGCCACCAGTGGGAAAAAGCACCTTTGAGTGTTTTAAAGTATCCTTTAATTAATTACCCTTCAAAAAGGTCAGTAAGTAATACAAGCAAATCAGTTGATCCTTTCAGAGGCTAAGTCCCCCTCTCACATCAGTTTCTTTGTAGCTTCAGGATCCTATCCTACTTTTAAAAGTTGTGTCTTCCTCTAGTTTTAAGTTGTATCTTATCCTAGTTTTAAGTAGCATCTCATCCTAGTTTTAAAAGTTGCCCTGCCCTTCCCTGTTGCTGTGCAAAAGATGCACACAGACAGTGGGGGAAACCAGCAGATGAACTGCTGAAACACTGGGAAATCAGTGAAAGGGAAGGGACTGCATCCCCCCACTGAAAGTTCAAAGTAAGTGAACAGCTTAACTCAAAATGAGATAAACAGGTGATGATCAGCCCTGTCTCTGACAGCCCTCTTCCACTCCAGTCCTGCAAAAACCCTTCAGAGTTGCCAATCCTGAAATTCAAATATCATGTCAGGCCTCTGCAAAATCATAAGACTGGCATAAAAATCATGGGTTTTTTGTTTTTTTTTTAAATAATAAATGTTGCATTTGTGATGTCCAGTTTCTGAGGCTCGATGCTGTCCCTGGGTTGCCTGTCCAAGATTTTCTCTGCGAGAGGGCTAGCGGCTCATTTCAAAAGATAGTCAAGTTATGATTCATGCTGTCATAAGAGCTGAAGCTTGAAGAAATACAACTGACCATTAATAAACCGGTGAGAACAGGTTTAACTGAACAGGCCTGGCAAAAATCAATGGGATTTCTCACGTGCTTAAATTAACTATCTGGATAAAGGTTTACAGTAGCAGAGTCTTTACTTTGAGATATAGCTGTTATAAAATTGTAGACAGAGCGGTGATTTTTAATGTCGCTTGAAAATCTTTTTGGCTTAAGCAGCGGGGAACGTGGGGGAAGCAACTTGTGCTGGGGTGGGTGATGCGGAAGAGGAGTGTCGCTTTAAAGATCTTTCATTGAGATTCTCTCTTTACTGCCGGTTAAAAGACAGTGGCCGCAGAACGACATGCCCAACCTGATAACCAGGTTTTTAAGCAGCCTTTTCATGTCACTGGAACTCCCATATCCCCCCAGAGGCTTTCCACAGAGACGCCTTGTTATAGCTCCAGGCCAAGGGTATCGCCAGGGACTCATCACTGTCTGTGTGCAGAATGAGGTACTTCAAGATCCCTAGTCTTAGAGGGTGGGCGCTCAGCTCTTTCTGAAAAGCAGATCCCTGCAAGGCATGTCAGGTTTGGTCTGAATCTCCCCCTTTCCCCATCTGTACCACGAGGGGTGCATAGCAGGACTCTTCATTCACCCTGACGCTAGCTTTGTGCCCTGGGGGACTTCCATGCCCTGTGCATAATGCCAAGAGCGGGTATGCCCTACATGCATAAGGCTTTAAGGCTATCCAAGACAAGACTGTGGTCCTTGGAGCATCCATCTCAGGCTTTACACAGAGCCTAGCGCTACCTGGGCCAGGATTTGGGGAGTGGATACTCATGCAGCTCCAAAGAGATGGAGTTAATAGCAGAGCACGTCTCATTCTCAGGTTGCAGAGCTTGGATTCAAGGAGTTCCCAGTGAGCTGGGATGCTACAGCAGTGAAGGTGCATCTCTGCTTCATGTGTCCCCCTACAATACAAGCACTATCAGAAGCCCTCGTTGAGCAGAAATCTTCAGGCCATTTATATGTACAGGTGTCTGCTTCCCCTGACCTTGATCAGAAATAGTCCCACCAAAGAGCACACGAGACCAGGCCCAGGCCCCATATTTCTTCCTGCTAGAGAAGCTCCTTGGCTCCCTCTTAGTGTGCCCGCATCCTGTTCTCCTTGCGCTGAACTGCCACCTCTCCACTAACTTTGAGACATGTTTTAGTGTGGGTTTTTTGTCCCCTCCCTTCTCTCTTTTAAGTGAATCCCTCTGGGTGGTTTCTGACACTGTCAGATGGCTTTTGTGTACTGTCAGAAAATCTCTTGATGTAACTCCACAGCAGCTGCTAACAAGTTGCCCCTGGGATCTTCCATCTCGTAGGCTGTCTGCTGGTATAACGATTGCCAAATAAGTCAATCTGTTAATGAGAGTATGATGGGAGCAGGGCTGAGAACCAGGGAGACTGTTTGCCGGCCACTACCACCTGCTTACAGAGGGGTTTGGAGATGGGGAGTTGTTACTGCTGGGGACAGCAAGGATCTGCGCCAGCTCTCCACTGGGCTCAGCTTGGGGGTGGCTGGCACCTGATGATGACACCTGGATCTCGCTTTTATCCTGAGAGGGATCTGGTCCGGCTTTGCTCCCTAGTTCCCAGCTGGATGGTCCCGTCAATGTGGCTCTGCTTTACATTTTTAGAGCTTACCCAAGTCTGAACTGTCCCGAGTGAGCTTACAAACAACCAAGGGAGGGGAATGCTCAGATCTGGGCAAAAGCCACAGAGGCTTCCAGCTCAGGGCCAGCTGCTCTGGAGGTGACATGGGAAGGGAATAAATGTGAAGTTTCTTCTTCTTGCATGTGACTTGAAAAAGTTGACTCCTCCAACCATGTAAGAGTAGATCCATCAATATTACTGCAATCTTTCAAACCGTTTGCAAGTTTGGGATGCAAGGCGTATACCTTCCCGAGGGGCATCCTGTGAGTAGCTGACATCCTGTGAGTAGCTGAGGAGTCCGTTCCACAGCGAAACGAAATATGTCATCGAGACAATTTCAGAGTTTGAATGTGAAGCTCTCACCTGCTTTGGGAGGCTGGGGCAGTGTGGGCACCCCTGACTGTTCAGAAATCCTGCACCAGTCTTGAAAGCACCCTCAAAAATCATGAGAGCCAAATGGGGGACACTTTTAAAATCTGTTCTCTTGGTCTAGACCATGCAGGGTGCCCTTGGTTCACGCTTCCCACTAGCTTTTCTCCACAACAGCAAGGGTTAGGAACTGGCATCCTCTCTATGAAATGAAAGCCAGGATGCTGTCTTATCACACGATTCCTGGAGTCGGGGCTTGAAGGAAATGCATCTCAGTGATCATGAGACAGAAGGTGCCAGAACTTGCTTTGCATGTTGGGAATATTGTAGAGCAGTGCTTGGATTTCACTGGGACCTTTTGTACTGTGTGTCCCAAGGGGAACTTCCCTGTGCTCCCCAGGGTCCCGGCAGTGATGAGTATCACCCCATGACTAAGCCTCTCAGCAGGCACTGGCTGCTCAGGCATATCGGGAAGCTGCTCTGCACTCTGGCAGGAGCACAGACCCGTGCTTGTACTGAGGGGGAGGAAGGTTGGCCCTGACCTTAGATTCATTCTCGATCCATTCAGAAACCCGCCATGGGGTCCTGAGTAGGTGGGTGCTTGTCCTTCTGAGTCAGCCCCAAGTCAGCACTGCTGTGTGATGCAAGGGGAAATGTGGCAGCTGGACACGCTGCCTGTGGGATGACACATCCGAACCCACATCCTGATCAATGATCAGGAAAAACCTCAGCCCATTGTTAAAGGGAGCGCGGGTGTTAATAACCCCCCCTGTCTGGGCCAAATGCTAACCTGGGTGAAAACATGACAGGTTCCTAAGAGTCCTCCTGTGCTTTCTATCAGATATTATTCTCATTTCCTGTCTCGCATGGTTGAGCAGCGTGGCTGTGCATCCCCTTGGCTCCACACCAGACAGGAACAGGATTGCCACTGTCTCTGCTGAGGTAGCATGTCAGAGCCTTAGCCATGGACCAAGACAGTGTTGTGCTAGGCACTGTACAAACACAGAGCAAGAAGATGGTCCTTCCACAGAGAACTTCCATCCTATCAAGAAGCAAACCAATTCGTATCTGTACAAACCAATTCCTATCCATACAAACTAATTGCTATCCGTACAGGGGCATTGGATGCCCCCTCCCCCTATGATATTTTATACAACACAGACTTCATCTTTGCATTTGCAATGCTTTTAATCCCAAACTCGATTAACACATTCCACTTATACTGACTCTGTTTAACTATTTAAAAGCACTTTACAGCATGTATTCAGTGAAGCCTATTGCCTGGGGAGTCATTTATTATTACACGTTGCAATACGTTAAGCCAGCTTAGCTGCCACTACATCTGGTTGCATCAGTTTTTGGAGTGAACTCTTGGAAACAGCTCAGGCTGCTTCCTGGGGCACCAAGCACCCCCTGGGATTGCAGATGCTCCAGGCACTTCGGGAAGTCGAGTCTGTGGTATATCATCTCAAAGACTGAAGTCATAAAATCATTAGCTCCTTTAAACTTAATGAGCATGCTGGCTGTAGATCAAACGTCAAGTCCTTGACATACCCAGGAATGGGACCCGTGACCCAGGACCTCCCATTCCTTTGGTCCAACATGAAGCATATGCCTTCCCTTTGGATCAAAATTACACCGGCCTCACTTCAGCCAGCTGTCATATGAATCAGCCAGAAGTGGGTAGAAGACAGCTTGCTTTCACCTCTGCCATGAGAACTGCGGTGGTGTCGAACACAAATAGTGCATGTGCATTCGCACAAGTCCTCAAATACTGCACCACAGGCGGCATCAAAGAATACACCCCCACATCCGGGTTCAGGGCTTAACCCCCCACAACCTTCTGGCTCAGAAGCAAACGCCTCCACTGGCCACAAAGAGCCTTTTAATTAAAAAGAAAAAAATTCTGCGTGAACTTAAGGGTAAATGATTCTCCATTATCAAATCCCATTTGAAAAGTACGCGGGGCTAATTGTATTATCTTGCTGGATTTCTGTGTCACCACCAAGGCTTCTTAATAGGGATTGATGGCATAAATCTGGTCTCCATTGAGGAAAAACGGAGCCCAAACCTCCAACATCTATCTATCTTTCCTTCCAGAAATCCCATCTCATCGGATGTCTCCCTAGGCTACTTCCAGGAGAAAGATGTCTCTATCCATTACCCCTGACATGCAGCAGCGAAAGGCAGCGAGGTCCGTTCGGATCTAATTACTCCCCCACTTGGATTTATTACAATTAGGCCTGGATTAATTGAGAAAGTAAAAATGCTTAGTCGGGTGATCCATCTTCCCTGAGTTACTTACCTTGTCACTCGCTAATAACTGTAAAATAAAAATGCCCCCTCTTTGCAGCAACTCAGAAAATGGATTTCTGTAATACATTGCTAGGACTCTTTAAAAGGCATTTGAAAGCAGTAAGGAGACAAATTGGATTAGCTGGGAAGAAACTGCAACCCAGGCTTTTTTCCCTTTTTTCCCCCTCCCTTACTATAAAACAAGAATTAAGACTTTTTTACTGTCTGGGGTGGGGAGAGGGGAGAGACGCATATGATGTAGCTTAGACATCCCAACTGAAGTCAGTGGAGTGACATTTATTTCCATCCATTAAATATCTGGCCCAGGTGATTTCTCCAAGTGAATTTTGGTTTGTTTTAGTGCTCATGAATACAAGGAATTAAAGCTGACAACTGGAGCCAAGCAGCTTTTATCACATGAAAGTGTCTGTAATAACCCACAGTTACGGGAGGCAGGCACTAATATTACCAGCTAAGATCAGACATGCTCCACTGAACTTTGTCTCCGGGGAAGAAAGGATGAGCATAGCCTCTTCCATCAGGCCCTCATTCTTCCCACCAAATGTATGTGGGGACCTGTTCAGGCTGGGATGGAAGAGCAGCCTGCCCCTAACAAGTCTCACCCCAAGCAAGGATGGTGACTGTCTGCTTCTAGGAATGAAGATTATCCTTCGACGTATGTGGGCAGAGCCAGTTCTTCTGAAGCAGACGTGCTCTGCTTGCTCGCACCCTGATACTCTACGCAGGCTTGATAACAAGGAGATTTGCTGGGGAAGCTTTGATGAGGAAAGGAAACCTGAATGACTGTTGTCCATGTAATAGGGTGACTAGAATTGCTCCCACTGGGGTGAGTCTGGGCATCATTGAGTCAGGTACAATTACAGCTGCTAACAGAGACCCCAAAGATAACACGTCAGCGAGTTAGAGAGAGGGGCGCAACCAGGCTGAGAAGATATTCAGAATGTAACACAAGCCACTCGCAATTTGGGGAGCTGGCAGTTTCCCCATCTGCCAGGATCAGCTCATTTTTGTTGCCAAAGGCGATGCATTTTTTGAAGGAAAGCAGGTCCTGCATCCAACAGAACCAGGCTGGGTGCTGAGCTGGCGTCTGATGGCTTCCCACCAGAGCTTGCAGCTGTTGTGCTTCAGATGTGAAAATGTCCTTTCTCTTCTAACAGTGAAGCTGGACCTTGCTGGTCACTCCTTTGCCCTGTTTCTGGCTCTGCAGGGCCCATGCACTGGCCTACACACACCTGCTCTGTGCTGCTGCTGCAAGGGGAAAGGATGGCATCTCCTGGGACTCTGGCTGCCCTGGGGAAGGGCTCCGCATGCCAGCCCTCCCTGGCGTTTCCATTAGGATGAGGCCCCGAGGGCAACCCCCACACTACAACCTGGTGCCAGGGTTTGCATGGTGCCAACACAGAAAACACCGCACTGCCTACCCCGGAGGAACTCCTCCTATGGGCCTGTACGTCCCAGCTCTGCTCCGGATGGGAATTATTTATCCTACCGCCAGGCTGCTCCCAAATTGCTTGGAAAGCATCTGTGCCTTAGAGTCCTTTGGCCCCTACTGAAAATGCAGGGAGCTGTGCAACATTTTTCTGTGGGTCCATGTGCGAGAAACTCACTCCCATGATGAGGAGCTGGACCACTTCAGTCCTCTGCTAGCCCTGCTGGGAGGGTGTCATTTGGCCTCAGACAGAGAGAGCCTTGGCTCAAGATGTGGCTCTCAGGGCTTCTAGGCTTGGGGGTTGCATATTCCAGGGGGCTCCCCCACCGGTGCCTTTGACCCCCCAGGAAAATCCCCACGACTCCCCAGGAGTGAGGCCAGACAGCTGCACCATTTAATCTCAGAAAAATCACCTTTCAGTGCTCCCAACAGGAGCATTTTGGAAACTCGAACCCTCCTTATATATTCTTCTGATTGGAAATGCCAGCCAAGCCCTTCCAACACGGCGGAGCTGCCCTCGGCAGGGCACAGGGGCCTGGCAGTGAGTCCTGGGCATGCTCCGGTGGAGCAGATGGCTGTGAGGCCAGGGCAAAGTCCGCTGAAGGGCTGGGTCACCAGTCCCAGCATCTCATGGCTCAGCTGGCAGCCTCCACAAAGGAAAGCAGCCTCTGTTTAATGGAAACACATTAAGGGTTCTGGGAAGCAAGATCCCAGTTGAAAGAGGAGAGATTAAGATTCAGGGCATGCAGGGTTGGGGCCTAAAAAAAAAAAAATTAAATAAAAGAGAGAAAACTTAAGGTTTGTAGGACTCCTTTAAAGGGCATTTGGCAGCCTTTGCAAAGCGTCTCCAGACTCCCAGCCCTCGGGTCCCTTCACAAAGCAGTGACGTGGTGCCCAGCTAAGCAGAGGGGCTGAAAAGTATACCGGCCTGAGAGGAGGGCATGAAGAAGGCTCCCAGCTTGTGGTTTCGCGGTCCTCTAAATCCATTTCCTAGTTAAAGGCAGGATTTATTGGGCCAGGCTGTCAGGGAGATAGAGGCTTTTGTGTTGAATTTTATCCAAACAGTTAATGCAGCTGCTGCCGTTGCCATTAGCGTGGGCAAAAAAAAAAAGAGGGGGAAAAAGGCATTAAAACGAATAGCTCTTAAAAGATAAAAAATCAATTTTCTTGAACGTTTACTATTCACAGGGAAGAGCTGAGAAATATTTTATCCTCCTGGTGCCAAGATGAAGGGAGCCGGCGCGGAGGGGATACTGCCACGTACTGTGAAAGCCCCCAGTGCTTTTCCCTGCATTCATTATTCTGTACACACACATGCACCCGCACGCACAGTGGAGGGATTTCAGAGGGGATTAACCTCTTCCTGGCCACTGGCACCTCCTTGAAGTCTGGCTGCCCCTTTGCCCGCTGCCGACAGCTTGAGGTGCGTTAGTTCGTCCTGACAGGTTGCTGGAGGTCAGTATGCAATTCAGTGCGCCCCGGTGCTAAGTCCCCTATGAGAGTGAGATAGCATTTTCCAAAGCAGCTATGCGTTTTGGGACATTTTGATGTGCCCTGACTTGCAGGGAGCACTGCGCGCTCTGAAAACTTGAGTCCCTTTTAGGGGCTCCAAGCCAGATACCTCAGAGTGAAACAGAAGATAACCTCTCATGCCTGAAGAAGGGTGTTTGTGCCCGAAATCTTGCAAAGAACTTTTTTCCAACTACTCATTTAAGTACTACTCATTTAAATCTAATAAAAGATATCACATCTACCCAAGAAGCTTGCCTGCCTATGGCCTTAGACCAATGCGGCTACAACCAAAAGGACTAGAGGACACCATTGCAAGCTACCCTCTCTGCTTTTTTTGGTCTCTGCATAGGTAGCCTTGTGATCTGACCTCTGTCATGATCTGAGATCATCTCAGAGGCAGTGCCCAACCCACAAGGGAGGATGTTTGGCTTCTTCCACTGCGCTCCTTCCTTTAGGAAGCTCCCGCTGCTCTCACTTCCCTTGTCTCCTTCCTGTTTAACAGAGGAATGGGCATAATTGCTTGGCACTGACCCTTATCTCAGCGACACCGAGCGGCCACATGGGATGGGACTGATCCCAGGACCCCTAGGACTCCAGGCCCAGCCCATTCACAGGACAATTGGTGTTGAGGGTGATGACAGCATGTGCTTTGACGGGATCCCTGGGTGAGAGGATACGGGCTGTAGATGTTTTTTGCAGTCTCCATATCTCGGCAGAGTGACTGGGGGATAAGGCACAGCTCCCACCTCTGGTGAAGGGAAGGCTTTTCCCTCTCCAGTTTCCTGCGATACTCCTGGAAAAGGGGGCTCTAAAATTAAGTCAGACCTGTCATACACTTTATCTGGAGCTGGGTGCCTTTGCATCCCCCGATACTGTCTGAGGCACATACCACACTGCCCATTCAAAAGGGTGCCAGGCAGCAGGTTGTATCTAGACCAGTGGAGGCCCCAGTATGTGGTTACTGGGGACCAGACCTAGCCACTGATTAGTCCCAGCTCAGCATCTCAGCAGGGACTGTGCCCCACTCTATTACCTGACTTGTGATCCTGCCTGATCCTTGGAGCAAAGCTAGGCATGGCCTTCAGGCATCGTTTTAGGTGACAGGAGACACAAGGTCTATTCTTGTCTCTTGCTCTAGGCAAGTGCCCGCAGCTCTTACTTTACCTTGGCTGTAAAACAAAGATAACATCAGCTATTCCATCCCAGAGGTGGGTAATGAGGCTTGCATACATGGTGCTTTGGATGGCTGCGTAGACATGCAAAGCATTATTGCTACCTAAAATGAGTCCTGCTCCGACATACTACCCTTCCACCCAGTTTGCTTCCCCAGAGTTTATTGAAGCAGCTGGGTGGGAGCTAATCCCCCATGGGAGGTCTCTTGCTTCAGCACATTTTGCATTGCTCCAAAGCTACCAGAAATTCCCGACTCCACTTGTTCCTCGATCGGACATTTGTGTCTGCACTTCCTGGGCAGAGTGGGCTGGGGCAGGCGCTGCTCTCCAGGAGTCCAGACGCAGCCTGGCACCTCCTTGCTTTGCTTGCTTTGTCTGCAGGAGAAGTGAGGAGCTGCTTTTCTCTCCCCCGTTTTTCCTTGATTACTAGCTTTTAAGAGAGATGCCCAAGTCAGCACATTATCCCGGAGGCACAGAATCCATCCTTCATCCTGCCTTGGAGGCTCATATAGGTCATGCTGAGCCTTTGTGGGTTTTACTTGCAACCACAGAGCCTTATTTATGGATCATCTGAAAAAAAATGACAGCCAGGCAATAAATATAAAATACAGCAAATGCTTCAAGAAGAGCTGAGATGACATTTTCCAAATATTTAGAGGGTGGGGGCTTCTCTTCAAGATGGGTAAGGCAGATCCTGGGCACCCGACTGAAACCACCATGGCTGGAAAACTTTACTGGCTTGCCTCTTCGCTTCCTAGTATCGGGATTTAGGGACATAGGCTTAGAAGGGACCATGGGGGCTGTGCAAGTTGCACCAATATGATTTTTTTAGTAGGGGAAAAAAATCACACTTCTAAAGTATTAAATCAGTGGAGAGACCAGGTCTTAAACTGGACTAGTTAAACTGCTTGCACCTTGTGTGTGGATATTCATACAGTGGTTTAAATCCAATCTCTGTTGGTTTAGCTTGTGCCATAGACACAAGGGAGCTGCACGCACGTATAGGTGTGCACCAAGGAATCCAGCTCTTCAGCTCTGTTGCTGCAACTATGTGTGAGGACCACTGGGCCCCTGGCTGGAGGACACTATCGCAATCTCAATATCGGTGAAAGAAGTGTGTTTGCAAAGAGAGGAAAACCATTAGCTTGGAGCTCCCAGCTCTGCATTGTCACACTCAAGCTATTCCCGAGCCCTGCCTCAAACCATTTACCACCCAAGAGCTGCTCCTGCAGCAGCGACTAGGACTCGAGAGGGGTGGAAACCGATCAGTCATCTGCATTGCTGGGATTCCCCTGCATTGCCTGTACCAGCACTGTCTGTAATGCAGGTCCAGGGTGTTGAGAGTGGCTGGACCAGGGGATAGGTAAGAAGGGCTGGGAGATCCCAGAATGAAGGAAGGAATGAAAGTGCCACCTGCTGGCCTCTCCATTTATGGCCTATGCCGGTCGTGCCTAAGGGTAAAGCCACTGGGGACACAGTGAGATAATGGAGCTATTATAAAAAAAATACCTGCCACCAGCACCGCCGATTGAGATGCTCGCAAAGGAGCTCGTTCTGATCGTTGCTGCATTTTGAAAGCTCGCAGGCAACCCAGTAAGCTGAATCCCGGGGCCAAGTGTTTAGGGCAACTGAGCTGTGTTAGCTTTAATGTGGGAAGCTGGATGCATGTGACAATGTATGGAGCTGTGCTAGTGCCAGGAGAAGGCCTCTACAGCCATCTCCTAGTGCCCTTCAGTCACATATAGCCAAAGGGCACTGGCAGAGTGATTTTTTCTCCCTCACCCTCCACCAAAATGCTGCACTTTTCTCTCTTATAGATGCATAGGCAACACGTTTAATCCTTGGCTCCGCTGACATTGCTGGCTGTAATGATGGCTTTGCTTTCAGCATAGAGACATGGTTAACCGCAGTTTCAGCATGTCACATATCCACTGGGGACTGGGCTGAGATGCACCCAACTTCTTTCATCTATCTCCAGCCATGTGGGTAACCCTTTTCAC
Source organism: Alligator mississippiensis (assembly GCF_030867095.1). Taxonomy (NCBI): domain Eukaryota; kingdom Metazoa; phylum Chordata; order Crocodylia; family Alligatoridae; genus Alligator; species Alligator mississippiensis. The sequence goes on from NC_081836.1 coordinate 9,253,739, forward strand.
TGCCTTCTGGTTTAAACCTCAGACTTAGCAAAGGAAAGCTCCAAAGATGCCCCGAGTCCACACAGCCTCTTGCACCGAGCTGTGCACTTGGAGGTAGTGACTCAAAGTAATTGTTAAGCTCGAGAGAACCAGGCCCTGTGAGGGTAACTGTGTGCCATTGCAGCAAGCACTTGTCAATGCAGGATCAGGTGCTGGGGGCTTCCTCTGCCTTCTCTCGCTGCATCTGGAAGGGAGGGCAGGTCCAGGCCACACTTAAAACTGCGGGAGTTAGCAAGATGAGTGCCCCCAAGAAGGTGTCAAAATCTGATGTATGGTTTAATAAGAGAGAGCAGGAGACCTGTTCCTGAGGACGCTTCATGTCTTGTGCCCTGCGGGATGGGGCCCACGGTAATGAGAAATTGTTCCTTAGGAAATGCTGCTCTGGCTAAAGCAGGCTGAGAGCATGGGGATAAAGGTGAGTTGTTCCCTGGACTGCACTGTCCTGCAGAGAGGCAAAAATAGAAATGCTGGAGCCTGCGATGGAGGACGTAGTGCAGCGGTGTCACCCTTGCTGGGTGTGAGGCAAACCAGAGCAAACCACTCAAGGCAAGTTCACACCACGGTGGAGGCTGCCTCCTGGCGGGTCCAACCTTCGCAAACCCTTTGGAGTTCAGTTATTTTTCCCTGCTTCCCACTCTTCCTGGGCCTCTTTTCATGCAGCAAGTTGGCCACGAAAATATGGGGGCAGAGCCATCCCCCCAGAGCTCTTTTCCACCAGCTCTCCATCCACAACAGCCACTGCAGACAGTTTGAATCCAAATCCATGTTCATTGAAAAGTGATAAGTGGGGAGAATAACCTGGCTAAACCCTGGGCCAAAGGATTCGAGGACAGCTGCCTGTTGCCATGGCAGGGCTGAACAAGAAAGGCAAATGGACGTGGGACAAGACCCCAAATGCAGTCCTGTCACTCTCTCCAAGACCCTGTCTTTCTGCAATGGTCCAATTCCCAGTCTACGTACCCTAGTTATAGGACAGTCCATTGCTCCTCCTCATCACTGCAGTATCCATGTGCCTTGCTTGTCCTAATGCCTTTTGCCTCATAGCACATCTCAGAACGACTCCTCACATCCCCCTTTTACACAACAAAATCAATCTAAAATGGGGTTATAACTAGGGAATTAAGGCTCAGTGGAGCTAAGGGAGATGCCCAGCGTGATGAGGGACGTCGGTGGCAGAGTAAGGAAGTCAGCTCTCGTTGCTTGTACAATAAACTAGCTCCTTGCCATTCAGCCACCCCTTTGCCCTCACCTCAGTCCCAACCTCCAGGCTGTGATGAAGTGGGAAAGATGCCCTCAATCAACAGCAGGTGAAACCAAAGTGAAGACAGTCATGGGGATAAAAGGCATGAATGTTAGTCTCCAGGACTGGAATGTGGCTGTTTCCAAGTCCAGGTTTCATATACCACACAGTTCCCATTAGCCCAAATTCTGCTCTCTGCAGCTCAGCCACATGTCCTGACATCTCTTACTCCCTTAGCAAACTCCAATATTGCTCCGTTATCTTCCTCGTCCCTGCCCCATGAGCATGCTCCAGGCTTGGAGGCATTGCAAAACCTGTCCAAGGCTGCACTCTGTATACCAATGGCCTGGCCAATCCTTGGAGCTGCAGTTCACAAAGCCGAATAGCCAGAGCTAATCCCAACTGAGATTCCCCTTCCATAGCAATGCATTCAATCCTTGACCTCTGTGGAGAGGCTTGCTGCTATTTTAATGGCAGGGAAAGTGCCACCTCCTGGTGGAAAGCAAGCATCGCCCTAGAAAAAAAAGCAGCCTTGCTCTTTTGGAGATATTTCTTTTTACTATCTCTACAGGGTTTGTGCTTTCTCCAGGTGCACAGACTCACATGGGCCGGGCTAATGCATTCTCATGGAAGACTAATGGCACTTACAATAGAGCAGATCTGTCACATCATCATGAAGCCAGGACCTCCTACCCTGTCAAGTCACCTAGCACAAGCATACCGTACCAATTAACTCCAGACTCAAAGAATAAAGGGACCCTCCTTCTGAGACCAAAGGGACAAGGGACAGAAGATATTCTGAAGGGGGAACGATTGCAGCAGCTGAGCTCAGGGAGAAAGCTTTAGCCAAGGTGTTGTCTGTCTTTCTCACGACTCAAAGGGCAAACCCCAGGAAGAGGGCATGTTTGGACACCATCCTGAATGCTTTAACAGAAACTCCCACCGCTAACAGCTGAGAATGGGAAGTCTAACAGCCCCTGCACTGTTAGCTCAAAGTCCCAGGACCCTCCTTCTTCCCACCTTTCCCAAAGTAAAAGGTTATTTCTGAATGGGCTGCCCAGGAAGCATAGATAGTTATTAGTTATACATCAGGTGCCTTGTTGCTAGACAGGCCCAGGGCACAAGGCCCCTCCCTGCTGGGGGCTAGTATAAACCCAAAAATCATGGCAATGGCACAAGTAGGAGGTACCCAGTGCCAAGTTGCAACTGTGCAAGCACTGCCCTGCCCAACCCTCCTCTCAGAGAAGAGGAGAAGCAATGGTCTCAAGCTGCAGCAAGGGAGGTTTAGGTTAGGTATTAGGAAAAACTTTCACATGAAGAGGGTAGTAAAGCACTGGAACAAGTTACCTAGAGAGGTTGTGGAGTCTCCATCCTTGGAGGTTTTTAAGGCCCAGCTAGACAAAGCCTCAGCTAGGATGATGTAATTGGGGATGATCCTGCTTTGAGCAGGTGGGTTGGACTAGATGTGACCTCCTGAGGTCCCTTCCAACCTGAATTTTCTATGATACTAAGAAGGGCCCACTTGTAAATAGCAGGCATGAATCAGGCCCCAAGCATCTCGCGGTGAGTCTCTGATGTGGTGCTGAGGTGAACGAACACATAGAAAGACAGCAGCCACATTGGCTGCATCCACTTGCTTGCAACTTCAGTGATGCAGACAAACATCCACGTGGGACTGGGTGCTTCAGAAATGCATCTCGCCTCCACTGGGACGGGGGTCGAGGATGACATTCTAGACTCCAGAATAGAAAAGCAAGAGCTCTAACCTCCTGCTCCCCGAAGCCCATCTTCCAGCCCCCTGATCTCCCAGACACCTACTGCATCCCATCCAGACTAAGAACCAACCCCTTGAGTGCCGGTCTTAGCTACCGTGTTGCTCACAGGAGCCTTGCTGGAGACTCCTTAGCCCCAGTCCGGCAAGTGGGTGATTGCCCATACAAAGGGTTGGGCTTGCATTGTGCCCTAAAGTGACAAGATGGGTTCCCTCTGACTCAAGTAGTAGGCATCAGCTTTGTCCCAACACCCAGGAATTGTCATGCTGAAGACATCTACCTGCCGGCGGCTTGAGAAACCGGGCACTGTGGCTGACTGACTCAACCCAGCCAGGTGTCCCCATGCAGCCAGGCTCGGCACGGGCTCTGCCACGGGAACATCTGTGCAGCAGAGACTCAAGGCAAGGTGCAGCTGCCTGGCTGGGGATGTCTCAGCTTACTGCAGGGCATGGGAGGAGAGCCAGGGAGCCGATCACATTACTTGCAGCATGATCGGGCCGGGGAGCCAAGCCTCCATATATTGTGCCGTCTACTTAGGGCCTGTCAGGCGAAGCACATTCCAGCTCCCCTTGGCACCCTCCACAGTGCCTTTCAATTAAATGAATTGCTCCAGTGAATTTCCTTCTCATCCATTAGGCCCGTCTGATTCAGGCTCTCACTGTCTGGCTCTTTCTCCAGGAAAAACTTCATTTGTGAAATTGGTTTTAAAGGGAACACGAGTGAGGGAGAGGGGGAGGGCCTCACGGGCATGGGCCCAGCCTCCCCTCCTTGGCTCTTGGCATCATATTCAGATCAGCGAGGCACCCAGGAATACCTCTCTTCACCAGATGCAAGGGGCAGGGTGGCAAAAGCAGATGATAATAACAGATCCATGTGTGTGTGATCACACGTACCATAGAGCATAAACATACAGGCAGGTGTGGATATAGCGCTGGGCGACCGTCCTCATTCAACTCAAGCCAGATTGGTGCATTTTCACCATGGTTTCAAGCAAAGCTGCCTTGAATTTTGCCTTGTAGCATGGTGGCCATCGGGCCAAGTGCCCACACAGGGAATGAAGTCAGACTGTCATACCTCTGGGACTCTGCTTAGTCCTGGCATTGTCACTACCCCCAGGGCAAAGGTGGTGTAGAATGGGCGCATCCTGATCTGGCAGCGCTCGGATACACCAGTGTCTGTGACAATGTGGAGGTGGTGGTAGAGTAGCAGACCCATTGCCTGACCCTGAGAAGACAAGCTATTCTTGAGTGAGATGGTCACTAAAGGGGGAAAATCCGAGTTTCTCTGGGTTCATCAAGGTTTTCTTGGTTAGGCGGTAGCTCAGAAACAGCTGCTCCAGACTTGTTCAGGCACATGATCCTTGCGCAGGAGCCAGGCTATTTACAGGGGTGAACAAATCTAGGTTAAGATCTCAAATCCTAGCTGTAGGAATTACTCAAAGATCTCACATCTACACAAAGAACCTTGCCTGACTGTGTCCTTAGACCAACATGGCTACAACCAAAACCCCAGCTGTAGGAAGAGGCACACAGACACATGACTTAGCTTGAACTGGGCCTCCCCAGTCCTGCCCCTGTACATGCATGTTGTACGTGTACACATTAGCATGCAGAAAAGCAGGAAGTCTCCCTGGGCCCACCTTGGCAGGTCATTTCTATTCACCCACGTCTGTACGCATGCACTTGGCCAGTGAAGCAGGGAGCTCATGAGGCAGGAGGACGGTGTGGCCAACAGTGAGATGCAACCCTCAGTGGAGTTTCCTAGTCTCACCCCACTTGTGTTGGCTCGCCCTGCTCCTCCCTTCACCAGCTGACTTCAGCAGCTAAAATCCTGCCCCTGTTCCAAAGCAGCTGGAGCCTTAGTCCAGGCTGGCTGTCCCTTTGCACCCATCCTGACTCTGAGTGCTGATCAAGAAGCTGTATTATGAGAGGGTGGCAAAGCTGATTTCAGCCCAGAATTGTTGACTTGGTGGTAAAAACTCTCCCTTGAGTAAAACTTGGCAAAGGAGTGTAGAAATGGACCAGAGCCACGAATTTTGGATTAAAACCCAAGCAGTCCCAGCACCTGGGGGATGGATATTGGATCCAGCCATCTGGTTTAGCCTATTCCAGGACGGTGGACGCACGAGACCCACAGTTCAGGTCCAGAGCTGGGGTTTTGGCTTGTGTTTGTCTCTACTCTTGACAGGGAGCAAATTTGTTCTGTTTTAGGTATTTTTTAATTTAATCGGTCAAGTCTGCATCTGGGATCCCAAGAAGAGCCCTGGATTTGTTTGCAGCCAGCGGGAAACCTCACTGCCTAGAGACCCATTCATGTCATGGGAGCACCCAGAGGAGCTCAGTGTGGTTTGAGAGCCCTGATGTAAGCCGCTGGTTTCTCTCTGGCAAAGTGCTATGATTATTCATACTTATTCCAGCAATGCCCAAGGGTGGCGGGGTTGGGGACCCCATTGGGCCACCCATTACACACCCACAGACTTGTTGATTTTGGAGCTTAAAAATCAAATCATTCCACTTTCGTGCTGGCACCATTTTAATTGCTGCTGCGTTCAGGACCTTGCTATGCCTTGAAACCAACCTGTCACCCCAGTCAGAAGCAGCTTGGACACCCCGCCAACCCCTGGTTTCACATCCCATTCCAGCAAGTGTTCATCTCTAGCGGTTTTGCAAGACATCAGCTGTTTCACTCGTCCGCAGAGAAGGGGAAGAGTGAGAAGAGATGGGCTTAGCTCCCACCTTACTGGTATGAGACATGCTTCAGCAGGACCAATATACACATTTCAAATGACTCTTCCCAGCTGTCATCTTGGACTAGAGAGCTGAAGGGAAGCATTATGTGCTTTGCTTTACAGTGGTCAGACATAATGAATAGTCATAACTAAAAGCAGACACGATTCTCTCTGCCTGGGCTCTGCTAAAAGAGGCCTTGGCATAACTCTGGTACAGTCTGGACAAGCCTATATGCGTTTCCCTCTTTGTGAGGGCATTGCACTTTCTTCTTTGCTGGAGAGAATAGTAAGTTCCTGGCCCCTGAGAAGATCTGTCCCACCTCTCAGAGGTTGCAGATCTTCCTAGCGAGTGCTTTTATTGGGTCAGCTAATGCCATAGTCTTTTTATTTCCCTCTTGCAAAATTGGAGGAAAATCAGGGCTGAATTTGCAAAAGTGAGACAGAAAAAGAATGTGCAATTAAAACCAACAAAGCAAGCAAGCCTGACTCGGAAGAATTAATACCACTAAAGTAAAGGGCTGGCTTCAGCCTCTGGCCCCATTAAGGCTTCTATGAAATGAAATGCAATAAACCTTTACCAAGCGGGGAACACGACTCATGCCAAAGAGCAGCCCACGGTTAATTACTCATGCTGATTGAGATATTGACCCACTGTTGCCCGGCAGCCTTGCTGAGAAAGAGGAGGAAACGAGGAACCCAGGGAAGGCATCCGTCAAGTCAGTAATGTGTTGGTCCCAGGGGGCTTGGAGAGGGTGGCTGCAGGAAAAGCTTGGTTTTGCCCTCTGCTCAGGTGGGCAGTGGTACCTCTGTTGTTTCCATTCTGGGCAACAAGCCTCCCAAAATTAACCTGATCCCCAGATGCTGTTAATATGGGCGCTCTTCCCCCAGCACAGTAAATCCCTTCCCTTCTACAACCTGTTCTCCCATCCATTGGCCTTTTGCTTAGCTCCTGCTTCCTTGGGAGTAGCACCCATATCACCACCCTATGGAGGCACTTGGCCAAGTTGATGGTAGGACTGCAGAGACGGTGTGGAGCTTCCCTTGGAGAGTTAATGAGAGCCGCTGTCCCCCTCACCACCCCCCCCAGGTCATTTGCCTTTCCAATTAGAGTAATGAATCTGTCCCCTTGCCAGGAGCTGAACCTGCAGCCTGTCAAGCAGCTGATTTCTGAGGATGGCCATTGTGCTCCAAACTGTTTGCTCAGCAATGCATCCCCCAGCAGGAAGCCTCGGGTTGTCTGTGGGCTCTCAGGGGGACCTGATTTGCACAGGGCCCGGCAGCTGTACCCTCCTTGCTATGGGGTGAGGTGAGAGCACCACACCCACTGCAGGATGAGCTGGGACACACTCAGGGCTGCTGCCAAGTGAGGAAGGGGCTAATGGCAGCTCAGCTTCCCTGCACATGTGCTCAGGGGAGTGTAGAGAAGTGGGTGCTTGGGAGACAGAGAAGGGACACGATCTTTAGGGAGGACTGGGACAAACCCACCCTGGGGTGTTTTCTGTTCGCTTTCTGATGTCTCTTATTTTCCTTCTGTGTCGCTTCCCCAGGGCACAGGCCTCGCTGGCTCCACTTGGCACTTTCTTCTCAGCTTGCAGAGCCCCATGCAAGAAAGCAGCACCATGGCTGATTTAAACATGGCTTGAGACATCAGTAGTGAGAGCCAGCTCCCAGGTGCAGCCTGGTCTGTACTCAATGCTGGAGGGGCCAGTCCCATCTCTGGTACGCAGGAGTCTACATCCCCCAAAGACACTCCCACAGCTGGGGTTATGGCAGGGGTGGGCAAAATACGGCCCAGGAGCTGGATCCGGCCCACCAGGCCATTCTATCCAGCCTGTGGGGCCCCTAAAAAATTTAGAAAATTAATATTTATTTGCTCCTAGCTGCCTGTCAGACATGACAGGAACCAGGGGCAACAGGACCCAGAGGAAGCTGGTGGCAGGACCCATCAGCAAGGCCTGCCCAGCTCTGCCCCCCCCAACCAGAAACCCCTGCCTAGCAGAGGTTTCTGGCCTGGGACAACGGGGCTTTTCCTGCTTCCCTGCACCGGAGAGGGAAATGTGGCCCTCAACAGCTCAAAAACTTGATAAGTGGCCCTCTGGCCGAAATAATTGCCCGCCCCTGGGTCATGGCCTCAGCAGGGAGATCAAGACCTTCCTGGACCAAATGGGTTGACATAATTGCTCCCTGTGTGGATGGATCAGGGCAGAGTGGTGGGGCAAGCCTGCCCTGGTGGTGCATCCACTCCATGCCTTCTGAATGCAGAGATCTACTCTTCTGGGCTGACAGCCTGGGAGCACGGGATTGAGCTCTTCTGATCTCACTGGAGGTCACTTATTGGGCCAACTACATTGTATCGTGAAGCCAGGAAGTCTGTGCAGTCATGGCAAACACCCTGGCACTGGGGCAGGCACCTGTTAGGAGCCAATGCCAGCATATCCATGCTGGCAAAAATATGTTGGGACTATTTCTTGCACACTTCAGGCTCCTCCAAACTGAAATGAACCTGCCTGATGGCTGGGAACAGCCTCCAGTGGGTTTAACCACTCCAGGGTTCATTTGCTGGAGAGGCCCCTACCCTGGGGCTAGCTCCTCTTGCTTTCCATTCATTCAGACAGATGCTTCTCTCAAGCGCGTGCCCTCCTTCCTTGATTCAGTCCCTTTGGGGTTGCCAAGAGCTCGGCTGCGGCTGCAAACACTACAGCCAAGTGGCCCCTGGTGAATAAAAGCTGTGATGTGCTGCCAGCTCCTGGCTCTGCAAAAATAGCTGTGGCAACTCCCAGCTTGAAGCACTCGTCTCCAACCCACAAGGCTTCAGATTTCAGCTAGACTCACACAGCCACCAGAGTCAGTCCAGCCATGCCCATAGGCATAGCCCTGCAGGGGAGTCTAGGCTGGGGTTTACAGTGTCAGTCACTAGGGCTGCCCAGTCTGAGCCTCATAGTCAGCAAGGTGATCCCCCGTACAGCTCCTTTGGGCAATGCCGTCAGGAATGCCAACCTCTGGCCCCCCTGATCATGCATTCTCTTGCCCACAGTAGCCTTGGTGGGTAGGTCAGTGGGATGCCAGGTTAAGCTAGTGTCCTGATATAATAACATAGAAGGACATAGCTCCAGAGCCTCTCCTCCTGTGAGATAAGGCCAGCAATAGCAAGGCAGAAGCAAGGCCAGTGCATTCCCTCTCTGATTTCTGCCCCTCCTTCCCTAAGCAGGATACAGATGCCCACATCTGTCTCCACAATGTGGAAGCACTGACTGCACAGAGTTATGCCAGTGTGAAACTGGTGAATGCAAGGGGACTTCCAACCCTATGGTGTCTCCCTTCTGATCCCACCTGGTATAGCAGCCTCCCACTGCCCACTCCAGAATGGATTGAGGTCTTGACAGAGTGAATGAATAGGAAAGGAATAAGGAGCCCTTTGTATGGGGACTGCTTAGGATCCAGTCCTGGATTCAAAGCAGGGTTGGTGTTTCATTACCCACTACTTAGAGGTAGAGGGAGAACCCCCCACCCCCCAGCCAGTCACTGTTCTCATTTCATACCCAGAGTGCTACAGGGGCTTGGAGGAGGGAACAGACCTACTATGGTCCATCCTCATTGGCAAGAGAGCATGGGGCAAAGGGCTTGTCTGCTCAGGGGCATTCATGAGCGTTCACTCAAATGAGCTGAATGTGCAAATCTAAGGCAGATGAGTGAAATCATGCTGAGCTCAGGCTCTGACTCAGATAGAAAGTGGCTTCATTTGATTTAGCATAATTTGCTTTTAGGGTAAATTGAGCTAAATTGCAAGAAGGCCACTCAAATTCTGAAATTAATTCAGGGATTTAAAGCAGTTTAATCCCTTCTAAAGTTAATCCACATTAATTTCCATGAGTATCCCCGTGCGGACAAGTCAAGTTCCAGTTGACTTAGCAACATCCCAGTTTAGAGACTCCAGGGCATCCTGGGCCCAGTGTGTGGGAGCCAACTGACTGGGGACAGCAGAGGGAGCTGGCCATGCCTGGGCCACTCTCAGGTATTTGCCGGTGTCCTGCTTGCTGTTCTTTGTCCTGCTTTACCTCCCCTCAGCAGTCTGATGGCTAACGCACAGTGGATGTGTCTACACATGCAATGAATGCACAGGAAGGTTACTGCTTAGTAAAATAAGGTGCAGTAAACTGCTCCCGGGAATGTATCTACACATGCACCCTGTTGGGTGCAGATTTGCTCTCAATGGCAGCACCCGGTCCTGGGCTGTTCCTGCCATGCTCTGCCACCTTGCCAGAAGGAGCTCCAGGTTCCCCTGGGTGCCAGCCTGGGCACTGACAGTGGCCACAGTGGCCGATCCCAGTGTGCATGGGACCAGAAGAGCTGTGCCGGGTGCAGGGGTAGCTGTCTCCTGACCCTGTGCATACGGGGATAGGTCTCGATGTGCGTGGACCTGGGAGACAGTTTCCTTTGCAGTTGGCACAGCTCCCCCCAGGTGGGGTCTTAGCCAGGCAGCAGTGACTCCCTGGGCTGACCAAGAGCAAAATTGTTCCTGGTCAGCATCTACACATGCAGGACTGGATTTCACAGTAGCTGCTGCACAGTTAATCTACTAAATATATCTACAGGTAGTAGCCAACTGCACAGTAGATTAATTTACTGTGCAGTAAATGCCATGCATGTGTAGACAGTGACTCTTTACTGCACAATAGAGTTACTGTTTGCTGCACAGTAAAGCATCTCATGTTGTGTCCCCCACAGACATCTGCAGCAGATACAGTGTGATGTAATCTGCCTTGAGACTGGAGAATAAGGTTCATGGACCCCAGTTCATCAGTGGGATCTCTGGGGCAGGCTCAAAGTCACACTGCAGGTCCCTGGCAGAGGCTGGAGAAGACTCTACCACCTCTGAGCCCCACTCCTGGACTCCATGCATATTCTGTGCTGCTTGTGGCCCCCCGTGCTGCAGTGTCCCCTCAAGGCTACACCATAGACAAAGTGGCTGCACACCTGATTGTGATCCTAACTAGGCTGCTGGGTTGCAGCAGGCAAAGTCCACCTCTGAAGAGAGGCTGACAGCTCTGTTGTGACTGAGGCCCGTGCTTTTTCCAGCAGCCTCTGCATGGATCGTGCTTGACTGCAGCCTTCCAGGCTCCACCTGGAGAAGCCAAAGCCTGGGGGAAAAAATGGATCGCAATGTGATTCAGAACCAAGCTGTTCATTGCTTAATGCAGGTAGGGCAGTAAGGTCTGCTCATCGACATGCACTAGTCCCATGGTCGATGCCCAATACAATGACTCCTTCTTCAAGACGAGAGAGCAGCTTGCTAGCTGAACGGGAGTCATTTTTCTCCATGGGTCTGACGTATCCTGACCAGAAGAGGGCAATAGTGCTTCATACACACTGCCGGGAAAAACCCCGGCGGGCTTCCTCAGGCTATTGCATCTCCCACTGGGCTGGGTTCCCATCAGGTCTCCCAAGCCGAGCAAGGCAGGTGAGTCTGGTTTTTGCGTGGAGAAGAGACCTAGAGGGAAGAATCTGCCAGTTCTGCAGGACAAAGGGATGCTCAGGCAAAAAAGCCAACCTCCTCCCTAATCCAGGACTGAACACGACCATCATTGAACCGCATTGCTCTTTGCTGCCCTACAGCTGCCATGCTCCACCTCAGAGCTGGATGCTCACCTGCGTGTGTAGCTCACCTAGGCACAATGCTTTGGAGGGTCAGGACAGAAGGTTACGGTGTTCACCAGGAGGGGAGGAAGAGCAGCCAGAAAGGATCACATAAAACATTAGGCTATTCATTCAGCCCCTCAAAGTACCACATTGCATTTTACAGCCGCAGGCAACCTGCCCCGAGGACCCGCATCCATGCTTTGGGTTTGCTCAGCTTTCCAAACAAGGCAGGCATGCAGGTGCCAACCTGGGATTAGGGAAAATACAGGCCAATTAGCTGTCTTGTAACTCCCTCTTTGTTCAACAAGGCCTCTGCTGGGTTTACTTAAGCTAAAAATAAAGAGCTTGCTGCACAGGGTGAGTTTTTGGCTCCAGCTCCTGGAAACCTGCAGAGACCAATGCAGATCATCTCAAGGCCCTCCCTCAGCTGTGAGGGCCTCAGAACAGGAGCTCAGTCTGGACCTATTCCTCTGGGCAGGGTGTAGCGGGAGTGTGAGGCTCGCTTGTCAGACGGAGATGGGCTGGCGAGCAGGAGAGGCAGGGACCAGGTCTCAGCCTCATCTTGCATTTTGCAGACTCCCTCCTGCCAAACATGCATGCTCTTTCCCCTTGACAGCTTTGAGAGGGGCCCGGTTGTGCTAGCGTTCCAGCCTGCTTTGAAAAGGATTTTAGCAAAGCTGATATGGAAGCTGGTTAGAAAGCCTGGGGAGGAGGGTTTCCAGGGTATAGCCCTCCCCTGGATTTGGGCCCAGATGAGCAGTAGGTTGAAGCTCACGGCTGTATTTGAGCGAGGGACAACAGAGTCCAGAGGTGTTAGAGGAGCAGAGGTACTGCTCCATGGTTTACTGGTGGTCAATGGGGCCCTGGTCTGGAGATGGCACCAGACAGGCACCCGGTGCCCTCCGTGTTGCAGTTAAATATTGAACGAGGGTGACCAGGAGAGGGGTTGACATCGGTTTGTTGATCCCCCGAGTTTTGGGAGCCATTGGAGGAGATGCAGCAAGATGGTGAGATCCAGGTCCAAGCAGCAAGCTTGGAGCATACCAGACCCAACCCCACTTCTCTGACCTTGCAGCAGAGGATCTGTGGAGCATGTGGACCTGAATTGCTGTTACCTTGGCTTTTGCACCACCCTTTCATCCATGCAAAGAAGGTGTGCATGCCTACCCTTCTGGCTATGAGCCCCCAGAAAGCACCGTGCACTTGGTCCTTAGCAGTCACGTATACGGGCCCAGCCGCTGAGATGTTTCAAGCTGGGTCTGAGTCAGAGGGACAGCCGGGTGGGACGATGAGGATGGTTAATGAACAGAGCATCACTGTAACCCAGAAACACTAGTTCACCAAGCTGGACAGTTGTGTTCAATCCAGAAGTGCCTGCCCAGATCTGACTCTGCAAGCGGGGGAAACTGGTCTGAACAAAATGGGCCGCTCCTCTAAGCAGCCTGTGCTGGGGACGCTGCACTGATCCCCAATCCCAGGTCACCCGGCCCCTCCCAATGCGGCTGGCCCTGCTATTGTCCACGAGAGGGAGGGAATCGGGTTCACAGCGAATATTTTCCTGCTGGCCAAGATCCATCAACTTGGTGACTTGCCCCAGGACATAGAGTCATCAAAAGCGTCCATCAGAGCTAACCAGCATTGTCGGCCTCTCAGCGGGAACAATGGGGCCATCGCACTTATTAATCATATCCCTCCCCATTGAACCCAACCCATCCATCAGTCGCCTCGGTCTCGCACTTTGAATTCGCCGCCCTGCCGGCCACAGATCCCAGGGCTCGCCCAGTGGGGGACAGGAGAGAGGGACACCATGTTGCTGCGGCAACGCTTGTTGCTGCTTCCTGTTTCTCCAGATGTCAGCCATGTGTTTCCATAAGAACCGGGATTGTCCCCCAACCAGATGGAGCCGCGGGGCTCTTTCACAGGCACCACAGCAACAGCAGCAGCATCTCAGAGACAGATGTTGTCTCGGGTCCTCTTTTCTTGGCTGCTCCCGTCTCTTGGTGGCTGCTGCTCTCAGCCCCAAGGATTCCCATGCACGGCGAAGATGGATGGTAGCCTCCCCCGTTGCAAGTGAAGGAGCTCGGTGCGAAATCCCTTCCCAGCTAGTGATCAGATCAGAAATAGATACCTTCACTGAGTGTTTTAGGGGGGGAGAGTAAAAGTTCATGACTCTGCCCAAGCCTGGAAGCCATCCTCAAGATCTTTGCCTGTTCCTCTACCTCCCTGTGGCTGTTGTACGTGCTACCGCACCTCTACGCTCACCCATCCACCCAGAACAGCTGCCTAGAGTCTCGCCTGAGCTGAGGTGCACACCTGAACTGAACGGATACTGGCCAAAATGTCCTTGGGGAGTTTGAACACTGGGCTCTGTTCACTTCTGGCTCGGACCCAGGCCCTGGTCTGCAGAGCTGACTCTTTCCTACACTACCATTTATGCCTCATTTCTGTACCGCTGGCTGCCGGAGAGCAGTATTCGGAAAGGAGACCCTCCAAAACAGCTGCAGCTTATCAGGAGCTGCAGCTGGGCTCCTGCAGATGAAAAGATCTCCTCTTCTTCTGCTTTTCAGCTCGGGATCTCCAAGCACTTTGCAAGCCCTGGCTGATTTAAGTGGAGCCGGCCGGGAATGAGCCAACAAAATGTTATTCGGTGAAAAATGTGGAAATCAGACTATTCTACAGGGAAATGTCAAATTTGGCCATTTCCTGCCCTGTTCATGAGGACCCCACCTAGGCCAGCCAGCATCCCTGACTCTGGGGCAGGCTTTCCAAGCCGGCTGTCTTCAAGCTGGTGCTGTCGGGTCTTACAAGGCCATGTACCCTCAGTAGTTTGCCAGCTGGGCTTCTAAGGCACAAGGACCCTGGGAAATCCAGAAGACTTAGATAGCAGTGGGCCAGGAAACAATGTTCATGTATTGCTCACATTTTTTCCCCCCTAAAACATTTATTCCTGACATTTTTTGCAAAATGAGTTGTTTGAAGAGTTTCTCTCCATTCTTCTGCTTCCCTATATGATGCTGCATCATATAGCACTGAGGGAGCAGCAGTGCAATTTGACATCCAACAGAAACGTGACCATATCTCTCACTTGGAAATGGAGGGAGGTTGGTGGAATTTGAGTTTCTTCCATTGCTGGATCCCACCTCCCAGGCTGGAGCTGGCCCATCCCCTCCCCACAGTGCACAAGGCTGTGAGGCAAGTCTAACACTGAAGGTGAGAAGTATGTCGTTCCTCTGGTTTAACGTGCTATTAACCCAGCAGCCAACATCAGCCGGGGTCCACGTCAGGCATGCGTTTGAAACATATGCCAGACATTGTATGGGAGCTTCCCACAAGTGTCCCATATGCTCCCCATCTGGACAGCTCTGTAACTCCATGGGGACATTAGAGTAGCAAAGAATGATGCCAGGGCCATAACTACCCAGCCCATGTGCCACTTGATGTCTGAGTTCAGCTGCAGTAGAGTCGTCTTCACCCAGCTTTGTATTGAGAAGGAGCAACTTCTTTTCCACTCTCCCGACAACCTTCCCTTGCCATTTGACCTTTGGGCTGCCAAGGCCACCAGAGATCCCTGGTTCAGAGGAGGTTTAACCTTTGCTTCAGGAGGGATCCTGCAGGCAGCCTTGCTGTGCAAACACGCAGAGAGGGCAGGAGCAGGGCTGCAGGTCAGAGGTTGAAATGAAGCATCTAAGATAAATAAGAGTCAGTGAAGGCAGGAGTGGAGGGAGGCGGGTGGGCTGGGAGAAGCGTTTGTAGCTGAACCTGCAGCCTCACCGAATCGCCCCTTCTGCTAGAGGCCAAGAGATCGGCCCTGCTCTGCAAGTGCTGGGTTTGAATAGGACCCCACGGCTCTCCCCGCAGTCTCGGAGCCCTGTTTCTGAACCAGGCCAAACCAAAACCTGGGCCAAACGCTCAGATTTGAGGAAGATCTGCCTCTGGGTCCACGCATTGCATATGGTGTCTGTCTGGAAGCAGAAGGAGTCCCAAAACTTCACAGGAGCTTCAAACAAACCTGAGACTTGCTCGGAAGTGATTCTGTCTGTCTGCCAAGCCCCTTGGCCAGCTTGCAGTTTTGCATCTTGGTCCCACAACACTCTCTGTTGCCCAAGGTTTCAGTGCCAAAGCAGGAGGAACTCTGCTTTCAAATCCCTTTTCCCCTACTCCACGTGGGTTGAACTCACACTTTCAGGGGAATCTCAAAGGAGGGAGGTGAGAGCCCTGTGCAGACTGAGACTGGAGATGTAGGCTTCAGGGCCCCTTTGCAGCAAGGACCTACTATAGCTCCAAAACCTCAGTCAAAAGATGGGAAAGTCTTGCCCTCGGGAGGCCTATTAGTAGCCAAGGTGAGGCTGATATTGCTTAGGAGCAGAGCTGGAAACAGTCATCGGTGGCATTCAGTCAGGGAACCACCTAGGCTAGACCTGCATCCTGGACCATCTCTCACAGCAGAGATAGGACTTGGCTGTCCCGGATATAAAAAAGGTTCCTTTACTAAAGCTTTACCAGGCAGACCCTGTGGTTCTCTCTGGCTTTTTAGCTCCCACGCAGGGGTGCCTGCCTGACGCACTGGTCTGGAAAGCAGACGGCAGTGCAAGCTGGAGGCTCAGCCTGGCCCTGTGCCCAGATGGAGTTTGTTTTACTTTCCCCTCTCCCCCAACCCCAGCAGGAGGGCAGAGCCAGAGGGGCTGGCTAGGGTCACCCTATCATACAACTGAGGAGTCCTCAATATTATAAGAAGCTGCTCTTGCAAGGGACGGCAGGGTGTGCAAAAGGAGACTGAGATGAGCTGAGAAGCTGCCTACATGGGTCTGGGACAGAAGTTTCATAAACTGGTTTGACCCAAATCAGTTAAGTCTGGTTTAAGATAAACCTGGTTTAATATAGTATCAGCTTCAGCCATTTTGAACCTGGCACTAAACATCTGTTCCGTTACAGGTTTAAACCAGTTTACATATAACATGGTTATATGTAACTTCTGTCCACGCCAGCACCTGCACACTGACTTAGCTCTGATTCGTCAAATGCCTCTGTATGACCATGGCCATTGGCAAACACATCCCGCCCTCTTATCCGGGGCCCATATACCTGTTCCCCCGCAGATCCCTCTCGCCAAGGTAAGCCCCACTTCCCCCCAGTCTCCACATCGCACCCTCCCCAGGTTAACCAGCCTTGTGGTGCTAATACAGCTGAAGGCCAGTGGAGCGGAGCCAGGCCCTGATCTACCAGGAGGATTAGGGGAGGGAGACAGGTGGCTAATTCCCTGCCGCACAATGCCATGTGGCAGCCTGGCCAATGGTGCCGGTGACCCAGGGGCCACAGGAACGTGTTAACAGTTTCCAGGTCAGTGGAGGGGAGGAATGGCAATTCTTCTACTCCAGAGGATAACCGGATCTGAGTTTTATGGCCCCAACACGCCTCAGAGGCCAAATTCAAGGCACAGTCATATTATCGTCCTCCCCTCATCTGGGTTTCACAGAGCCCCCCCCCCTTCCTGCAGGCTCCATCACTGGAAATGCTTTGCCTCTCCTGAGCGGCTGGGCCATGGGTCCTGGTAAACCCCACACAAGTCTCTGTGGATTTGTGCTTTGCTCTTTGCCAGCAGATTTCCAGCTGTGGGCTCTGAAGTAGTCTCCTGGCTCACCAGATGAGCAAGTCCTTCCCAGGTCCTGCCCAGACCTCACGCATGCAGGACCCAGCCATGCACCATCTCCGTGGAAGCATCTTCAGGTGACAGCCGTCCAGCCTGAGCTCATGGGAGCTCCTCCAGCTTTGCTGCCCTGTGGACACCCTGTCCCATGAGACAGCCACCTCCTGATCCTGTGACAATGTCAGGGTGCTGGGGTGTTTGCTGCTGTCACCCTAAACATGGCCAAGTGCCTGCTAGTCCTGGCTGCTACAGTGAAGGTGCCTCCTCCCATTGCTCAGACCCCAAGGGAGCATGGTGCCCCCAGCCCTATGTGATTCCCAAGGGCTGGAGAGACCGATGGGGTGAGGTGGTGTGCTGTGAAACCTCTCCCTAGTTATCAGGGCTCTGCACTGTACTAGCTCCACCAAGTCTAGCCCAGGTCTAAGCCTTGGATAAGCCAGCTCAAACTAGACCTGACTTGGGGTTTGGGATGCAGAGAAACATCCACAGACACTGGGAAATAGCAACATGCGTGATCATCTCCAACCTTTGGAGGGGGAAAGGTCAGGCCAGGAGCCCACTGCCCATGAGACCCTGGTGGGTTTTTTTTAATAACATTTCTTTTCCAGGGCCAAATTCAGCTCCAAATTTTGACTGAGCAGAGCTCAGTCGTTCAAGTCTGTGTGGCACTGCCATTGATGTGTATCCTCCCTCCCAGACTCTCCGTCTGGGGCTTCAGATACTTACCTGGCGGGGGAGATACCATCTTTTTGGCCTTGAATGACTGTGACACTGGTATCAGAAAAGGAAGAGGCCTAGAGAAAAAGGTCCACACTGAACTGTGGGCAGAGCAAGGTCCAGACCAGGGGTGGGCAAAATGCGGCCCGCGGGCTGGATGCGGCCCGCCAAGCCAGTCTATCCAGCCTGTGGGGCCCCTAAAAATTTTTTTAAATTACTATTAATCTGCCCCTGGCTGCCTGTCATGTGGCCCTTGATGGCTTGCCAAAACTCAGTAAGCATCCGTCCGCCTGAAATAATTGCCCGCCCCTGGTCCAGATGCTTGCTCTGTCTACACCTAGCTTCCTTGCTGGGGGCTTTTTCCACTCATGCATGGTGCAGAGAGAAGAGAAGGACTGGATAAAGGACTGATGTATTGCTCCTGTCTCCATTTCTGACCTGCTGTGTGACCCAGGACAAGTCCTAGCCCTACTCTGTGCCTCAGTTTTCCCAGCTCTAAAATAGGGAGTTCTGTGGCTCTCTAAGAACAAGGCCCCATTCCTGCTAGCTGAGACTCCATTCCCATACACAGCCTTCCATCTTTCCTGGGGTAATCTCTCTTTTTTTTCCCCTTAATGAGATTAAGTGAGAATAAATTATTCAGGAAAGGAACCCTCCCCGCACTCCCCACCCCGGGTTTGCATGGAGGCTGCACGGTGAGGTTTCTAATTAGCATCATTAGTGGGCGGTGGGGGCGGTCTTGCTGCTGCAACCCCGTTAACAATCAGAGCTGTCAAGTGGGCTGTTGGTGTTGTTAAAATATCTGAGAGCCTTTGTCCACAGGGGAAGGGAGCCTGGGACTTACAAACCATTCCCTTGTCTGTTGGAAGGCGGGCAAGGGAGGAGGGGTACATGAGGTGGGGTGCAGTCTGCCTATGCCCCCCCTCACCTTTCCCTAGCTTGGTCCTGGGACCACCAAGTGAGAGCATGAAGTGATGCTACTAAGACTTCATCACTGGGGTGGGGAGAAACCCACCGTGTCAGGTGTTGTCACCTGCAGAGGCTTCCCCAGCTGCCGTGGAAAGAGGCATGGGGGAGATGCTCTGGTGGGCAGCTCGGGATGGAGGGCAAGGGATGTCTGGGGGTCTGTGTTTGCCTCTCTTCTGCCTGCTGCCCTGTCTCTCTCCAGACCTTGGTTTATTCAGGGGATTTGTAGTCAGGCTTGGCCTCTCTGGAGAATGAATAAAAGCAGGTGGCCATTATCACTCATGTAATTCCCTCCCCCCTGCAACGCCCCCCCCCAGCCTCACCACCCCTGCCATGAATAGCTGAGAATCCTTCTACGCGGGATGGTGGGGGGTGGCACTGAAAGGCCAACCAACGCCTCTAATGAGCAGCCGAACAGGGCACGTCAGGAGCGGATGTGTTAACGGTTTCTGGTTCAATGGAGGGAAAAAATCCCCACAAAGGAAGGTGTACAAATATTGTGGGAAATCTATTGGCCCCTTAATATTTCATGAAGCCCTGGGCCATTCAGCCAGGGTGAATTCCACAGCAAGGTCTCATTCAGCCGGCATCAATGGGAAACTTTTAATTGAGAGGCACTTCATTCAGGGCCCGTGGGTCATTCAGTGTGAGAGCTTTTCAGGGAGAACAGAGAGCCGTGTCTTTCCAAGCTGCACCAAAAGAAAAGCCACTGTTACCAGCGCTCGAAGCTTGAATGCTAAGGGCCTTAATCCCCCCAAAGGGAAAACTGATTCCATTTTTTTAAAATTTATTTCTCAAAAAACAACACAAAAAAAGAAGTGGGGGGAGGAGAGGTGAGGAGTGGAGGACATTGTGTCTAAGAGAGGACAGCTCGCATTGTTGGGGGAGAAAGGGAGGGGAAGAATGCCTCGACACAACCCTCCATCACCCCGCTCCCCAGGCGCGTCTGGGCCGCTGTGTGCCTCACGCTGGTGCAATGAGCTCTTTGGGTCTGATCCACTTTAAACGTGACTCGGTAGAGATGATCTTGTGGGGTTCCCTCTCAGCAAAGCCCACGTACAGTTGTCATGCGCTTCTTGGCTGATTTGGTTTGCTTTGCACCCATCAGAGCTGGAAGCAGAAACTCCCCTGCTCCAAAATATGAAAGCCTGGTGCTGCGCTCTCTCACCGACAACCTCCTCCTTGGCGTGAAGGACGTGCCCGTGGGAGTGGATCGGATGATGCTTCTGCCAAGAGGGGAAGGGGATGGCACTCAGCTCTGGCTGCTCACAGGTTTATGGTCCTTTTATCCCCGCACACATCAAAGTGAAAATGCTCCTGCCTTAATCAGCTTTTCTGCCCAGATGCCAAGAGCTCTCCTGGCCCCCACAGGACTAAACTGTGCCTGGCATTTAACAATCAAAGGAGGGGTTTTCCCTTTTGCCATGCTTCCTGGGTGCTACTGAGCCAGCTGGGCAAAAGCCCTTGGTTATTGGCACTGCAATGGGCTTCCACTTCCCCATGCCAAGCCCCAGAGCAGAAAGAAGGCCATGCATGGGACTGGGCTATAGCAGGGAGGGAAGACCCTGTAGCATACGCAGTGATGGGGTCCACTCTTGGTCATTGTGAAATGACTGAGATAAGGCCACAGGGCCAGACCTCAGAAGGCAAAGTCCCCTTTGCCCCTCCAACTCTCCCCATCTTGGTTTCAGTTAAAAGACATCCCCAACACTGACCGCACAGCGGTAGCCTACAAAAAAATGCTCTCAAAGCAATCACTTCACCTGCCATCACGCTGGCTGGCTTAGTCGGACATGGGGGGCTTTGGAAACTGGTTGTTCAGTGTGAACGGTTGGCTTCTGGTTTTCATGGAGGGCCTCCGTTACGGTGAGCACAATATGGTCCCAACCTCCAGTTGTGCCCACTATCACTTGCAGGCACTCCAGATGTAGTCCGGCTTCATCTGACTCCCTGGGGAGATCAGGTTAAAATACACCGCCGCCCCCCCCCGGCCAATACACAGGCAATGAACTGAGGGTGGTTAGGTTAAAATACACCCCCCAGGCCAGTACACAGGCAATGAACTGAAGTCAAGGAAGTGAGCTTATAAAGCCAGATGCCCAGATAGAAAATAAGAGCTTTCAAGTAAAAGCTCTCCTGCGGAGAAGAGGAATGGTTGTGTGGGTAAGGCCATGGAGAGAGACTCATCCTTCACTCGGTCACCCACTCCTTGTTTGACCTTAGGCAAGTCACTTAGCAGCTTCCCTTGGTCTCTCCTGTGTGATTCTATTATAAGTTCCCTGGGGGGGTTTCTGCCTCTCCCGTTGTGTCTGTAGCAGCAAGCAATGAAGGGTTTTTGTCTCCCTCTAATGTGGGCCCAGGTGTATCTGAGCATGCATTAGCCAACCACTTCTCAGCCATTGCAGTGTCAGGGCAATGGCAGTGCCGTTGTCCTCCCTACTTTTCACCTCTGGCGCATTGTAGAGTGGTTTAGGGTTTGTTTTCATGGGGAGCTTCGAGGCTGCAGTGTATGAGAGGCTGGCATGGACCATTTGGCTGCCAATGCAACAGACTGGACTCCGTGGGTCTTGGGAAGCTTCTTCCTCTCTTACATTTTTGCTTTCTACCTAGCACTGTAGAGCCACAATCCCAGTGAGGATCCCTAGATTCATAACCCAGACTACAAAGAAAAAGTAATCAGGGCAGGGAGTGATGAGGGCCTGGATGAGAGTGATGTGATGCTGCAGATGGAGAGGAAAGGTCATTTCTTACAACCATTGGTGGAAGGGAAGCAGCAAGATTTGGCCACTTGCTCCATACTGTGCATGGAAGTCTGGCTCATGGAAGGAGAGGTTGTTGGGCTTTCACCAGACCGAATGCAAGCTGCAGTGTCTTCTGGGGCAATGCAAAGAACTTTGCCCTCTCTGCGGTGCTGGAAAACCCAAACCTGAGGCTTCACACCAGTATCGGGGCCATACAGACAAAGAGACTTCAGGCAGAAAGTGAAACTGGTCCATCTCCTTTATTCTCCAGACTGCTGCAAAACAATCACCAAGGGCTGCAGGGAGGGAAAGCATTTTTCTTATTAAATCTAAAAGATTTTAAACACTAAAGCATTCTAATGGGTAGTTGCAGAGAAGCAAAATGCATATTGTTTAAAAAAGAGATGGGTTTTTATCCCAATGTGCCTCTCTAACCTGAATGTACCATGCTCCATTGAGCAGTGCTCCCAGCACTGCTATCTTGCATGGATTTAGGGTGCCCCAGGGTGCGTGTGTAGGTTCATCTCTCCTTATCCATCCCTCCTCTCCTGACGTACACTCTACATTGAGCTGCATGGGTGGCTTCTGTGCATGTAGCAATGCATTTCACTTCATTGCAAGGGTGGAAATGCGAACAGACAATGATCTTCCCCATGCAGCTGTCCCCATAAGTGAAGAGTGCTCAGTTCTATCTATCTATCTATCTATCTATCTATCTATCTATCTATCTATCTACACACCTACCCACTCACCTACCTACCTGTTTCTAAGGCCCCCCCAGCATTGTAGCATCTGGATGCCTTCCATGCTGAGCTTCTCAGCCTCTAATCACTTTAGGTCGCCAACACTCGTTGGGTCGTGGATTCCATAAACACCTCGAAGGTTCATCTTCCTGGCAGCACAAAGGCCGAGGAGTGTGTCCTGGTTAAAGGGAGGTTGTTTCCCCAACCTCCAGGGTCAGCGCTGACATTTGTCCTTTCGTAATTGGACAGAAGGCCATGGCTGCATGTGTGGGGTGAGGCTCCTAATGGCTCGGGGACCCCTTTGGTCGAGTGCCTCTGCCAAGCGTTTTATTGATGCCACAATAGCCCCCGCCCTGACCCCGATGTTGCCTCTCACTCTCTTGCTTTCTTCCTTTTCACCACCGACGACAGGAAAGTCTGTCAAAAGGCGGAGCGCACGGCCCCACACAATGGAGCGGGTCAGCGACCCCATGCCTGGTGTACGCGATCGTGCCTTTGTTCCCGAGGCAGGCCGTGCCCCCCCGGGGGCGGGTGGGTGTTGCTGGCTGCAGAAAGGCAGAGGGATGTTCCTCTGTGAGGGAATGTTTTAGCTTCCCTTTAATCTTTTCTTTTCGGGGGGCTTCAAAAAGCAAGACCGCGTTTACAAGGGGCGTGCATGTAACGGGCAGACCGGGATCCCTCAGACAGCATGGCATCTGGAAGCAGCCCATACGAGGTGTGGAGGAAGCAAAGGGCCATGCCCAATGCCCAGCCTATGCAGGGAACAGCTCTGGCACACCCACATGTTATTTTTTGTCTGGCAGCTTTTTAGGATTCACACTCAAGTGCTTAAGGACCTGGAGCAGGAGCGCACCCACTGGGGTGATGGCCCTCTTTGGCAAGGAGCCCAAGAAACACTGCTTTCAGTATAGACTTCCCTGCAGGCCATGGGAAGTCTAGCCAGCCATTTCTGGGAGTGCAGGGAAGGGCATGGACTGGGCAATATATTTTCCATGAAGCCCATCTCTGCAGCGTGTCTCTCTGCTGCAGGCTCTGGCATTGGAAACAGTCAGGTTTGCTGATGGGATTTGCTATGTGAACCTTTTTCTCCTGTTTGCTCCACCCAGAAATATTTATTAGTCTCCCAATAGCCTGCAGAGAGGCTGAATATAAGCTGGAGGGATCACTTATAGGAGAGAGATGGGTTTGCTTTGTGGGGCATCTGTTCAGAAGCCAAACTGTCTTGGCAGGCTTCCCCCCTGCTTTCCTGATGGCAGCTGTGACTGGGAGCAGGCACCTACATTAAAGTACCCCCCAGCTGGTTTTATTTAGCATCTCGGCAAGCAGTCCCAGGTCAGACTGACTAGGGCATGGCGGTATAGTAGCACTAGCTTCTCAGCACTACAAGATACCTGCTGGGCTCAGGCATACTGGTGTTGCAGGCATACTGGTGTTGCACTGCTTTTGGCTGCACCTGGCCAGGTGATCATCAGGGCTGCCAACGACATACTGTGCTCAGACACTGGGCCTAGAGGTTAAAGGCTTAATCCCAACCCAACTGGCATCAGTAGGAGTCTTTGCACTGCCTCTGTTGGGCTTTACAGCCAGAGTTGTGCAGAAATCTCTGTGGGGAGCATGCTCACTGCAAGGACCAGAAGGCCATAGGAAAGCAGGGCTGGAAGACACCTCACAAGGGCATCTAGTCAGCCCCCTGCTCAAGGCAGACTCATAGATTCATAGATGTTAGGGTCGGAAGGGACCTCAATAGATCATCGAGTCCGACCCCCTGCATAGGCAGGAAAGAGTGCTGGGTCTAGATGACCCCAGCTAGATGCATATC
This sequence comes from Alligator mississippiensis, assembly GCF_030867095.1. Classification (NCBI taxonomy): domain Eukaryota; kingdom Metazoa; phylum Chordata; order Crocodylia; family Alligatoridae; genus Alligator; species Alligator mississippiensis. The sequence continues at coordinate 9,277,785 of NC_081836.1, forward strand.
CAACCTCCTCTTGAAGACCCCCAGGGTAGGGGAGAGCACCACCTCCCTTGGGAGCCCGTTCCAGACCTTGGCCACACTAACTGTGAAGAAGTTCTTCCTAATGTCCAATCTAAATCTGCTCTCTGCTAGCTTGTGGCCATTGTTTCTTGTAACCCCCGGGGGCGCCTTGGTGAATAAATACTCACCAATTCCCTTCTGTGCCCCCATGATGAACTTAAAGGCAGCCACAAGGTCGCCTCTCAACCTTCTCTTGCGGAGGCTGAAAAGGTCCAGTTTCTCTAGTCTCTCCTCATAGGGCTTGGTCTGCAGGCCCTTGACCATACAAGTTGCCCTTCTCTGGACCCTCTCCAGGTTATCCGCATCCTTCTTGAAGTGTGGCACCCAGAATTGCATGACTCATCCCTGACTAAACCATCCCAGCCAAGTGTCTGTCCAACCTGGTCTTGAAAACTTCCCGGGATGAAGATTTCACAACCTCTCTAAGCAGCCTGTTCCAGTACTGGACTATCCTCCTAGTCAGAAAATGCCTCCTAATCTCCAACCTAAATGTCCCCTGCTGCAGCTTGAGGCCCTTGCTCCTAGTCCTGTTCCCAATGACCACAGAGAGAAGCCATCTCCATCCCCACTATAATCACTCTTCAGGTGTTTGAAGACTGTTATCAAATCCCCCCTCAGTCTTCTCTTCTCGAGGCTAAATCACCCTAGCTGTGGCTTGCCTTCCATGTCTTTTCTGCAAGAACAGCTGACTCGGGAAGTTTACTTATGTAGCATGAGCATGCCCTGGCCCTACGCTGTGTTTGGGGTACTTGTACATGCAGCGTAAATGCACCCATAAGGCACGTGTATGTGGGCATATGCCTGTGTGAGGTGTGCATATAGGAGTCTGTGCTTTGCAGTCAGGAGGTGGGGATGCAACACAATCTAACCACTGCCAGTTTTCACCTAGGTGCCTTGGGCAGCAGTGAAGGGCTTCAGCAAAGGTTGGTCCAGTCTGCTGGGAGGGAGCATGGCAACTTGAGCAGCCAGTCAGCTCTGAAATCCATGTGGCCGCAGCCACACTGCTGTTGATGCCCGAGCTAATGAGATGGCAGCTAACAGGGAAGGCCTGCATATATTTGCAGTTAGCCCTACTGAGATCTGTATAGATGCACACTGAAAGGGAGAGATCTCCCAGGTGTGTGGGAGCCAGGCAGTCTAGGTAGGAGTGTAGTGTGCATCTGCTGTGTGCAACCTGTGCATCTATGTGCGTGCATGGCCTGCCCGTACCTTAGATACTTATGTTGCCTTTATTGCTGCAGGATCAGAGTGCCTTTAATGCATGTATTATTGCTCCCGGCATACACGTGAGATAGGAGCTCCCTTCTTCACCCCCACTGATTTTTCCAAGGTCTCTTCTGGGAGAGACGGCATCCTTTCAGTGACCTCCCTTCTCTTACCTCTCCCCCCTCCACTCCTCTCCCCACCCCAGCCCAAGTTTCACCAGGGGCATTGCAATAAGTCACTGCAGCAGCTGTGCAAAACTGTCCTTTTCCAGGGCCTGGTGTCATAAACCCACAATAGCTTCAGCGGAGGAGGACGCCCCCCCACAACCCCCAGTTGTAAAAAATAAATAAATAAATAAAGATGAAGAAGGAATTCAAGGGCCCTTGCAGGGGAGAAGCACTTCTCATTATGTCTCCTAGGCCGCCGTTTCCAAGGAGACAGCTCCCAGCCCTGCATCCCTCTCCCATCCCGCTGTGGCCCTTTGCAACTTACAGTATCCGCGGCTTCTGTTTTCCCTCTGGCCCCAGCTGTCTCCCATGCGCTCTCCCAGCCCAAGGTGGGCTTGACACCATATGGAATAGAAAAGAGTCCTCGGGATATATGACCTGCCATGTTTGCATGGTAGGGGGAAACGGGGCCGTGTCTGTGTCATGTGTATGCCTCACTAGGGCTCGGGGAAGGGTGGGCATTTTGACTAGCAGGGAATAACCCTGCTGTTCCCCTTTGTGTCTGTCTGCGCACAACAGACCTTTAGCTCCTCTGGTGTTAGGCACTCTGAGTCCGATCCCAAACCATTGGAGTCGATGGAAAGACTTTCATGGAGGCCAGGTGAGCTTCAAATTGGGCCCTCCGTTGTGATAAAGGCTATAAACCTCTTCTCTTTTCCCTACAGCCCTCAATGCTCTGTAAATGGGAGGTAAAATATCCTGCAGGCTGCATCATCTGCGTGGTAGAAGAGACAGACCCAACACAGGGCTCTAACCAGGTCTTCAGGCATGGGCTAGGCTCCACATCAGTGTCCCAGGTAAAACCCTTCCCTTTGTCATCCTGGTTCTGGGCTGGAAGGGGCCTATTGCCAGCTTCTAGTTCAGCTACAGCTATTCCCACGAGAGTATGCTCCTGTGTAGTGAAAAGCTCACAATAACAGCTGGTTTCCACTTCCTGGAAGGCAGGACCAGGGTTTCTGGTGCTTGGTGGCTGGGATGTGTGAGATGGGGTGCAATGGAGGATCCTGCTGCCCTTGCCCCTTTTCAGCCAGGAGATCAGAGCAGATCCCTTTTGCTTCCCCTATTCTTCCCTAGCACCATCAGTTCCCGTTAACCCTCAGAGGCACAGCCCCTGACCTGGCTGGACCAGGAGGAATCCCCTGCAAATACCCTTGCCTGTACTCCCCAGGGGGATCTGAAGAAGTTCAGGTGGCTCCATCCCCTCCCAGCTCTGCGCAGTTGTCCCCAGAGGTAGTTTGCCTGAGCAAGGGGAGCGTAAAAGTTCTGGCCAAGTCACATAAGAGTATTTTGGATACTGCCTAACTTCTGCATCCTCCAATGCATCTAGCACTGCAAGACACGTACATGGGAGTCCTCCCACGTGGAAGGCCAGCTGTGCTCTGCAGAGCACACACCCTCCACCCTCTTTGGCAGCCAATTCTCAGATTTCTCAGGCCTTCAGGTCATTTTGTTCCTCGTGTCTTTGATCATGCTGCTGACCTGGGAATCTGCTTGAAAATCAGCTTCATCACTGCTGGATAACAACAAGACAACAGCCAGGGAATGGGGGCCTCAGCCTGCAGTTGCTATGCCAGGAATCAACTGTGCAATGCATTTATTTTTTTGCTCATGCTCGATACAAGGGTCGGAGGCTGTTGCTGGTGACTCGCCCCTGGGAAGTGCAGGGCCTGATGCAAATGGGGATTGGATGGGGGCGCCGCTTTTGTCAGTGAGCAGAAGAGATACCATGATTGGTGTTCGGCCCAGGTGGTTTTATTTACCTGGCACAGGACAGCCCCCCCTCTCCTTGGCCTTGAGTGACTCATTGTAGTTAAGGGTGAAGGCCTGTCCCTTGCACTGCAGGAAGCCTGACCCCTGCAAGAGTCTATAATGCCTCCAAATGTGAGGATCTCAGTTACACAATTTATGGTGATGGGGGATTGCTCTTGGGCTTTCTCCCTAGCTTGCTCCTTCAGCCTGATGGCTACAGGCAAGTGGGACTAGGGGGCAACTGAACTCCAAGGCCTCCGGGCTTGAGGCTTGTACATAGGATACTTGTCATGGATTTGGGAGTGTCTGAAGCCCTGGACTGATGAATATGGGAGGTAGGATGCTTGCCACCTGGTGGTAGCATCCCACAGACTTGAACAATTGAGCTTTGCTCCATCAACAGAATTTGGAACTGATTTGGCCCTAGACATAAAATTTTTAAAAATTAAACAAAACAAAAAACCCCAAAAAACCAGTGGATGGTATGTTCCTCCTCAGCTGATGAAAGGGAATAGATGACACACATGGTCTAAGGCAAGGGTAGGCAACCCTCAGCACAGGTGCCAAACCGGCACTGAAATGCCTCTGTGTGGATGGTGGGGAAGGGGCCAGGGCTACACGGCCACAACAAGGATCAGGCCCCTCGGGGCTCCCCCACCATCCACCCCACCATCTTATAAGTTGAAGCTGCGGATGTTTCTGGCACTGTACCCAAAAACATTGCCGGCCCCTGATCTAATGGTTCACGGGCAGGGCAGGACATGGGGACTCCCCCATGGTTGTTCTGCACCTTCCATCATTCTCCACACTGATGCAAAATGCCTAATTAAATGCAAAGGGAATGTCATTAACTGTCCTCCATGATCTTTACATTGCAATTTGGGCAGAGGACAAAATTCACTCCACCAAAGAAGGAGCTGACAGTAAATCAAGTGGTGCATTCGGTGTACAGCTGTAAGTGGCCACCAGTGGGTTGGGTGCCTTGTAGATATGGGAATTTAACTGAAATCATGCTGGATTCTTAACCCAGAAGATGGCCACGGGAGGGAGAGTCTTGTCGGGTAGGTTTCCCTGGGCTCAAATTCCCTGTGCAGAGCAGTTGCTGAAACACAGTTGGATTTTTTTCCCTTTGCTGCTACATGTGGGTTTTTTGTGGGTTTTTAGGGGTTTTTTTTGGGCGGGGGGGAGCGGGTTGGGGGGGTTGTTTTGTTTTTTTGGGGGGGTGGGGGTGGGGGGGACTGTATTTGTTTTTAAAGCCTTCCTCAGAAGCACTGGATGTTGGCTGCAGCCGCAGCTGGGGATTTTGCCTGGGCTGTGCCAGTGCTCCTGCTGGGACTTCAACCCACAGGTTCCTGGCTAGAGGGCCTTGCTCCTCTGCTCAGGGTCAGATCAATAGCCATATTTAGGGTCGAGAAGGCATTTTACCCCATAGATTGGTATGGATTGTGGGGGGTTTTGCCTTCCTCTGTAGCGGGCAGGGGGGGCATGGCCCTCTTCCTAGGCCTTCTCAAGTGTATCTTAATAACCTTTACAGCAGCGGGATGTCGGCTGCCATGGCCCCCCTGCTTCATCTGTGGCAGGGTAGGGTTTTGTGTCAGGGCTGACTGTGTAGTTTTGCCAAGAGGTTAGACAAACGGATTTGTATGAGATGGCTTGGATAGGGACGATCCTGCCTCAGGCAGGGGGTTGGACTAAATGATCTCTCAAGTTCCCTTCCAGCCTGTCTTCTCTCTTTTCTATAGGTCTATGATTTCCCTGTGGGATGGGTAGACTTTTTCTGATAACTGCTTTTCTTTCTTTGCCACTTATGGAATGTCTCATGTATCTTAGAGATACCTAAACTTGCTTTAAATTAGCTAGCTCAAGCTGAGCCTGAACTGAGCTCTATGCTACAGAGGCTAAGCCATTGCCTGTACCTTAGCTACCTAGTTTAAAGCTAATGTGCATCTCTCTATACTATATTACAGCCATCCATGTGACTGTGGTGGAGATGTACTCATGCCTTTTATGCCCATATTACTAAACCAATAACAAGCATCTGTTTATATTAGTGAAAACAGTTTTGCTTCTGATTTTATAAGTATATGGATATATAGACACAAGTGTGTGTGTGTAGCATGGGTAAAGCAGCAGTGACAGGCATAGTTAAAGTCTGATTTATCATAATGTCACACGTGCGCATTCGTATTTATGAATTTATAATAGTCGCTGTCTGAATACAGTGGCTTTTGATTTATCTCACACGTGTGTGTCTATGTGTGTGTGTGCGTGTGCATGTATGTGTATTATAGGCACAGCGGTAGCCATGCTTATAGGTGAAGTATGATTTATCATGTAATAAATCTACGCATAATAGTTAATCTGTATAGATTACAGGAAGAGAGTCCTGACACCCATACTTTGGGTGACTAGGACTGTTCATCCAGAACTCTCTGTGCTCAGTTGCTTAAAACTTCAAGAAGCTTCTTGAGTTAAAATTTTCCAGGCTTGGCGTGTGTCACATTGAAAAATGGATCTATTTTTCACCGTGTTGTGAGGAACAGCTGCATCCTTTCGCCTTAAACTTTTTGCCCAAAATCCACAGTTCCATTTTTTCCCTGCCTGCGTACAAACTGTGCCTCCAGATCCAGACACGGCGCTCTGTTTCCAAGTCCCCAGCTGCGCTGTTTGAACAGCTTTGTCCAGCCTTTATGCTGCTCTGCTTTTCTTCCCCTGCCCCTGAAACACCTTTGCCGCAGCCCTGCAGACAGATGTTGGCTTTATCTTCTCTTTGCGGACGCTTTGTTGGGGAAGATTTATCATGTCTCTTTCTGCCTTAGCAGGAGCACGTGCCATTCTCCCCGAAGGGTCAGCTGTACAGCCCCACCGGACATGTGTTTGCCCACTCACTCAGTGACCAGGTCAGCCTGGGTGAAAGGGGCTTGCAGCTTTAATGAAGTCAAGATTTATGAAAGTTAATCTAGAGGGGACCTGGCTATATTAAGAGGCATGATTTACAGCCAGCACCTCCCATAGCCCTGTTTTATCAGTCAGCAGGCAGGACCTGTGTAGCAATCCGGCTACACGAGGCAGAGAAAAGACCCCTTATGAGGAATAAAGATTTGGGCTGCGATCCAGGGAATGACTACGGGCTGATCTAGCAACCAGTGAATGCATTGGTTTTAATGGGACTTCTCTTTATGCTTAAAGTTAAGCATCTGCTGAAATGCTTTGCCTCCTTGCAGTAGCTGCCCCAAGACCCTCAGGCTGTGGTCATTCGGATAAAGGGGCTCTCAGGAAGCAATGTGAGAGATGTTAAAGGTATTGCTGATAAATGCAGCACATCCCCCAAGGATGAGAGCAAGGCCTTTCTGCAAACTGCCTGATCCCCAGGGAGGGAGTTCTCCCAGCCCTGCTCCAGCCAGGGGGTGTGCAGGGAACCAGAAGATGTTGCAAGCCCTGAAAGTTTTATGGTTCATCTCTCACTGGCTGTCCTGGGCTCCTGGAATGGGTGTTGGACCCTCTGCTCCAGCATCCGCTGTAAGGCCAGAAGTGAGCTCGTTCCTGTCCTAGTGAAGACATCCATAGCTAGAGCTTGCTCAAGTGCAATCACTCTAGAACCTGTTTGCTCCAACGTCCCGAAGATGTGGGAGCGCTGGGAGAGATTTCCTAGCAGGGGCCACCAAAGATGTCTCCTCAAAGAGTGATGAGAAAAGATCCCAGGAGGCGGGAGAGAGAAAGCAGCACATGGAGGAGCTCTTTGCTGAGGTTGTTGGCTTGGAAATGGTATTTAAAGGTCTGGTTTGGGGGAATTAGCATATAGGTATAGATATATGCATTATAAAGGATCAAGATGGGCAGCAAGGGTTAACTGGATTTCTAAAGAGCCTGTGTTTCACGCACAACATGTCTTGCAGCCCTGAAAGCAGACAGGCTGTCTAGCACAAGGCCAGCAGATGGACACAGCCTGAAAATTGAGGGGGGCATCCCCTCACACGAGATCACAGCCTTCAAGGCAGCCAGGTTGTCTAACACAACAAGGATGCAAAGCCTGGGAACCAAGGAAGTATGTACCATACTGTCCCATAACACGAGATAAGTGACCCCAGCTACAAGGTCCCAGAGCAGAGCGGGGCCTGAGTCCTGGTTTTGGGGGTACAGACCAAATTAGGAGAAGGCCTGGAAGGCTACGTGGACATGTGGCCACAGAGAGACAACCGACCACCAGAGATAGCCATGGATGAAGAGTCATCAAGGGAGAAGAAATACAAAAGCAGAGACTTGAGATTAACAAAGGCTCCCTCCCTGCCCCTCCTTGCTGTCTCCTCCTTCTCCTCCATGAGAGATGTCCTTATCCCCATTCCCTGGGAAGGGTCCCCGAGGCCACCGTGTACTGAGGGCATACCAGCAGCCTGTCTCATGCTCCCCACTGGAGAGGGGCTCTGGGCCTCGGCATCCCACCTCCAGCCTGCTGACACCTAAGAGAGAGAGCCTCAGAGCAGAGCCTGCATCCTGCCCAGATGTACTTGGTCTCTGATGACAGCCCTGGGATTGGTAGATATACAATTGTTTGATTGTTTCTATTGTTGGGTTTTTGTTATCTCTCTGTATCAATAAATTGGACTGTTATCAAATGGAAAGGTCGTGGTCAGTATGAGGGTTGTGCTCGCCCTGAACAAAGGTATAAGGGCTGGGTCCTAAATCTAGAGCCAACAGGGTTAGGGAGGGATAGGGATGCTGAGTGGACATGAGAACAAACCTGTAACATGGTGCATGATGCCATCCTCCATGTGTCTGGTGGGTGAGGGTGCTGTATCTGTATCTCTTTCCTTCTTCTCTCTCAACGCATGCTGCCAGGAAGGAAAGGCGCCCTGGAGAGGAGCCCTCCATGGGAGTGCTGGGGACATGGTCTAGACATGGTGTAGACATATCCCTAGGGGGCTCGAGTTGCAGCGGGGTGACAGCTGCAGGGGTGATGGCCCCTGCTGTGACGCCTGCCAGCTGTGGAGGAGATCAGTGCAGGGGGGTCCTGGGGCCCTGCACCCTTAGCTGCTGATGGACAAAACTCGTGCCAAGACTGTCTCTGTCTTGGGGCAGTTGATTGTCTGTATTGAGTCTTTCCTCTCCTCAGCCTGGTTTTGTAGGTGCTAATTGATGCTCATTAAGTCGTTATATGTAGTAGCTAGGTCCTGTGTATTGAGTCACTGGTCCCTGGTTGAATCATGATTGATTGATTGGGAACTGGGACCACAGCAGGTGAGCAGCCAGGCCTGCAGCAGTGTCTCCCCTCCCGCCCCGAGACGGGCACAGTCAGTGCCACAGCACCCATGGCACCAGTGTTGCTTGTCCGCAGCTTGAGGGGCAGTTTCCCCCCAAACCTCTGCACCGATCTTCTTGAAACTTGGCAGGCTTTGTGGTCTCAGTAAGAGCTATGAGCCCTGCAGCTTTCACCCCGCTATGTTGTAACACCTAGACATGACATGAGCTTTGCTTTCAAGAATTTGGGGTACCGTTTCCCCCAAACCCCTGCACCGATTGTCTTGAAACTTGGCAGGCTTCATGCTCTCTGCAGAGTCTACCATCCCTGAAAATTTCATCCAAATTGGACAAAAAAACAACAAAGTTATAGATATTTTATTGTTTCCCCATTATACCCTATAGCTGAGGTGGCTTCGAACCACTTTGGGAAGCCAAATGAGGCAGCACTTCGACCCGGACGTGCTGCTTCAGACTCCGAAGCGTCCGAAGCTTCTCCGGATCTGAAGCTGTGTCCAAAGCCTTGCACGGCCCTACCCCCTACCCTTAGTCACAGGCACCTTGCTGCCTAGAGCTCATTGGAAGCTCTAAAATGCCCCATTAGGCACCCAGAGGTCACACCAGGTGAGCCAAACATTTGGCAGAGGGTGCTGCTTTCCTGGGGAGGAGAGAGGAAACCTGTATTTCCCATCTAATGGTGCCTAGGCTCAAACCCCACATTGTCCCAGGAGAGCTCAGGTCATCCATATGAAATATAGCTCTAAGCATGAGCTAACTCAGCTCCCTAGCAAGGCCATCAATAACAGGGCTTGATTGGGACACCCTCTTGACTATTAAATACTGATGGATAGGACAAGCCATTCATTAAACCTCTTCCCCTAATTAATCTGCCATTGTGCTCCCCAAAAGGGGCCTCTTTCCCCGCACGGCAGCTTACACATGCAGAAGCCACCATCTTAGCTAATGGAAACGGATGGGTTCCCTCCTGCTCGGCCTTTATGGAAAATAAACACCTTTGCCGGTTGCCATTCTTTCTCCAGGGCATTCAAATGCATCGCCTGGGTTTCAGGCTGAGGGGAGAGGCTGTTTAGTTGAATGGGCAACTAAATCTCCATCCATCTAAGCCTCACAGTGTGGAGCCCACCCCTCCCCCAGTGGCCAGGCCTGAGGTTTTGTGCTTTGGATTGTCGGGGGACAACCTGCTAGGAATTAGTTTCCCGCTCACCCCTGCGATGCTTAGACCTGTCGTCCCTTGTTTTATGTATGATGTGGGGTCTGTCTTAAGCTCTCTGTCCTTCCTGAGGCTTTCAGCAGCATAATGTAAGTCCTCTAGCTTTCAGTGTACTTCATAATAGATGACTGCATTACTTGCACGTGCAAGTGTGTGCGCGCAGGCGTGCGCACGTGTGGGAGTTGACAAGGGTCAGTGGATGCAATGTGAGATGTGGAGTTTCAGGAACCGGCTACATCAATTCAGGACCCCGGGGTTGAATCTCCAGGCCTGAGATTCAGGATCTCCGGGGCTAGGAGATGACATGCCAGCTGCGCTCCATATTGGCAAACCCATAAGAAACTCAGATAAAACTGCATTGTGCGCTTCTTTGGCCGCCAGTTCAAAAAGTATTAACCCGATTTTACCGAGACACAAGAACTGCCCCACAGTAGCAGATCTGAGATCCATTTGCCCAGTGTCCTGACTCCAACTGTGACCAAAACCAGATGCAAGGAGAGATGTCCAGCAACCTCATAGGGGATAGATGTAGGATAATCTGCTTCCCCACTGACAACATGAGCTCTCGTCTTGCAGTCTCATAGAGATGGGCTTCTATCCTGAAGCATGACCTATAACATGTCTCCCAAAATTAACAACAGCATCCGTGTACAACACAACTATTCACGTTCAAACCTTCCTTGAACTTTACTACTATCTTGGTCTCAGTGATTTTATGTTCTGTATTGGGGGTGGGAGGGCAGGTTTTCCTTGTGGCTTCCACGTTGTGTTTGCTTACTGCTCAGGGGAAAAGCTGCTTTCCCTAAAGTCCAGGCCTGCAAATTGGCTGAGGTCTGAGTGCTACGCTGGGTCCTGTTCTGCTCATGCATCATCTCTGTAATGGAAGAGACCCCAACTTGGCTTTGGCTAATGATTCCCATCTGACAAGGAGGACCAGACCCCACGCTCTCTTTTGGCTGCATTAGCAGGCCCCTGCTACTCTGCAGGCTGTGGAAGCAGCACAGACTTCCTCAGAGGGGCTTAGTTGGGGGGGGGATACGTGGTGGAGAGAGAGAAAAGGTGAGACAAAAAGGGAGAATGGGCGAAAGGAAAAGAAGGCAGCATCAGAGGGAGAAAAACAGGCAAAAAAAAAAGCAGGAAAGGGGAAAAAGGAGGAGAGGAAGAAAGAGGGAAGAGAGAGCTGGAGAAGGCAATAAAAGCTGGGAGCACTGCCAGATTTGCCCCTTAAACCTTCACCTCCCTTCGCCCACCATTGGCGGTAGGCAGGTATTTACACAAGATAGCAAAGATTTTCCCAGCTTGCTCCCAGTCTCCCAGCACAAAGGATGGGGTGGAGAAGGAGGAGCAAGAGGAGGAACAAGGAATGACCACAGGATGGATGAAAGCCCGGGACATGTCCCATTGAGGTGGCCGCCCCATTCCCATCTGTCAGCAGCTGGGTGAAAAGGTGCGGAGGGCAGGCCCAGGCTCATCAAGGGCTGCCACAGAGATGAAGAGGCTCTGATTATGCTGCTCTGCCTCCACTTTCCAGCCCCATTAAGGGACATGCTGAGCTTTTCTCAGGGTCTTTGGGATGCCCATTTAGCAGCAGGAATGGCCCAATTAGAGGAAAGACAAAGGGGGAGCCCAGCCTGGGTTAATTGAAATGGATTTCAGTCTAATGAGGATTAGATTCAAGAAAAGACCTAAGGGAGCCAGAAGTACGCAGGACTCTACCCACCTCCAGGGCTACAGGCCTCAGGCTGCCTTGTTGAATCCACAGTGGCCCTTTAAAACAGCTGAGGTGTGACATACTCATTGCACTAATATGCCTGGCACAATGGGAGCTCCAAGCCTGTGGCCAGGGGCAGGGGCTTTGCCATCACCCAGACCCCGAGAGTCTGGGTCTCAGCACCAACTGGTCCCCATCCTGCTTGTTTCCCCCCCACATCACTGGCTTGACAATGTGAGGAGAATGTCCTGGATTTAGCTTTCCTAATATCAGCTGCACTGGGAATACCAGGGGCAGGTGTGTCCTGGAGGGGGATTTGGTGGAGCAGGGTGTCCGCACTGTCTCCCATGCAAAGTGCTGTCGGGAGGCTGCTGTGGACAGCCTCTGTGTTTGGAGGGCTGTGGATAGCTGCAGAGGATGCCAGGAGATGCCAACCCTCTACAAAGGCTGCCACGGCCTGAGCAACGCAGCGTATAGGAGAGGGTGCTTAGAGAACGACTGGGGTAATGGTGTGATAATGGAGTACATGGTGTGGTATGATGCACGTGAGGACGGTGAAGTTCAAAGAGACAGGTAATAGCAGGATTCCCTCCACCGGGGGAAGGGGTTACCGGAGATCCCAGGGAGCGTATGGCAGGGAGCATCCATGCTGGTCCTGCAACACACGGTTATGGAGAAGAGCTGGAGAGTGTGACCTGTGAAGCACCAGCTGCCTGAGACTGTGGGTCGGAGCGGTTTCACCTGCATCTCAACAGGGCAATGATGCTCAACAGAGGAGCTGCAGCACCCTGAGGTGCTGTAAGATCCTTTTAAGGGTGCTGCAGGGTACTGCTTAATATTAACAGGTGAAAACACCTTGCCATGATTCACAAGATAAACCCAGAGATATAAAATAGGAATCCAAAGTGTCAAAAACACTCTGATCTGCTGTGAGCTTCCTGGGCTCTTTGCAAGAGAAGAATTGCTCTATACTTTGCTGTTATAAAAAAAAAACCCAGGGAAAGACGTGGCATTTTCTAAGGGTGCCTTGAATCTAACAAGGGGGCCCTGGAGTCATAAAAGATTGAGAACCATGGCAATCGGGTGTTATTTCCAAACACCGTCAGCACCATTACAGAGGTGCTATGTGCAGCAGACGGGAGAGAGTTAGTAGACGCGGCCATCCACCCACCAGAGCATGAATACCTGGACTAGTAAGACTTCAGGGACTCCAGACACCCAGCTCGGCCTTTGTGACAGTAAGAGCAGACTCTTCAGCCACCCAGAGTTGGGGGTTGGTAAAGATAACCCAAAATCTGCATCTCAGACAGGGCCACAGTGGAAGGGGTCGTTAAGTGGCATATGAAAACGAGCATGTGGTCACCTAAGGAAAGACTGTAGCGTGACGCATATGCACAAAGGAGCTGAATGAACATTGTACAGTTGTTTCCTAACTTCCTGACACCTTAAATACTTGTTATGTCCCTTCCTTGTATGGGTAGCTCTTTTTCTTAACAGACTCTCTCACATGGTAGCCCAGGGTTATCGAGATGCTCATCGAATCCTAGAGAAGTGGGGATGGAAGTGACCTCCCCAGGTCCTCTAGTCCCACCAGATCATCCCTTTCCAACCCTCATCAGCAGGCCTGGCTCGGAAGTGCTTCCACCTGAGTTGCAAACACCTGGAAGCATAGGCCAGGCCTGAGGGATCCACGGTCAGATGCCTGCCTGGTGGATCTAGCTCTGGTGCTCAGGGTTAAATCGATTGCCAGGACTGTGGTCAGGAAGGGATTTTCCCCTTAGGCAAGACTGGCCCAGCCTGCCTAGGAAGCTGCCTTGCCCTGCAGTATGTAGTGCAAGCCTCTTTCATGGCAAAAATAGGCTGAGATGATGCTCACCAGGCCCCTGCCCGTGGCTTGCCTCCTCTCCCTGGGGTGCATCACAGGGGTTGTTGCCAGGTGCTTCACAGCTGGGCGCACAGGAGCCGTCCTCCAGCAGCTAGGGAAAGGTGCAGTCCCCTTATCCCCAATGGGATGACCCTTCACCTTTGCATAACCTGCCCTCTCTTGGGTTGGTTCCTGGGAGCAAAATCCCCACTCCTGGCCCTATTTACCAGGGAGCTTCCCAGCCCTTTGGAGCCCAGAGACGGCCACAAACAAAGGCAGCCGGGGTGATCTCTGACCTCTCTAATATGGCCTCTTGTGTGTGAGGGTCACAGGACGGCAGCAGCTGTGACCAGTTGCCCCCTGCCCTTCCTTCCCCCCTCCCCTTCCTATAAGAGATGTTTGTTCAAGGGCCCTGCATAGAGCCATGGGCTTGCAGGGGTGGAGGGACCCCACCAGAGTGGGAGGAGGGTGCAGGGCAAAGGCAGCAGCACTGAAGGTGGAGGCAATGCTGGTGGGTGATCCCCTCGTAATCTGTTTGGGGCTCAGCTCTGCCTCTTCCTAGGGCTCTACTCTGAGAGTTTGCTCTTGGTTTCAGGGCAGGTGCAGTCCCCCAAGCTGCCCTCCACCTGACAGCCCCGAAGCAAGGCAGCTGGAAGCCAGCCCCACATTTTCTGAGGGTCGCGTGGATGGAGATTTCTGAGGTTCTTGATATGCAGCCCCAAGAGGGTTAAAGAGAAAGGACCCTGGAGCCTGGGCTGGGAATTTGGGAAGGTGTTGGAGGACTCGTGGGGTGGAATGGCTGCATAGCCAGAGCCCACGCGACGGGGAAGTCATGTTGCAGCTTCCTGAAGGCCTGTCCCATGCCTCCTCTTATCCGAGTCTGCTGGCATCTGGAGGCAGGAGGGGTTTTGGGGGCAGGAGTGAGGGAAGGAGAGTCTTTGGGCTACAACAAGTGATCCCCTGCACCACAGCAGCACTGCTCAGCCCCACCTGGGGGCAAGGGAATGGCTCCCTCTTTTCCCAGCCTGCTCACTTGTTCCAGTTAATGCCTGTGTTTGGTAGGCGCTAACGTTTCGGTCATCCCCACCCTCCGACTGTTTCCCACTGGTGCCACCCATGACCACAAAGGCCTCCTGGTCCATGTTTGCAAGGGCAGCTGAAGCAATCCTGCCTTAAAAAATCACGGTTTCTGGCACATCCTGTGACAAACCATGTGAGTGACATCCCTGCCATGTGTCCCTTCTCGGGGACAATGCCAAAGAAGCATCACTCACCATCCAGCTTGCCATCTTTGAGCTTCATAGACTGCTCAAACTTTTATCCAAGCCTAATTTGCACAAAATGAAAAATGAACTTTTCCAGCCAGGAGATCTTCTACTGCTCTCCTGTGAAACATGAATTTTCATTTCTACCTGGGAGAAATGTTACAATCTTTGCATTCTCCTATGCCTGAGGAAAGATGCATGTGCCCAAAAGCGTGCCAATAAAGAGAAAATTGTTTTTTAACTGTCTGGTTGGCCTCATAAAAGATACCTGCCTCTTGCACACTGTATTTGCCATCATTGCACTCCTTAGCAAGCGCAGGGCTTCCTTCCTAAGCACAACTTGCACTAGCTGCTGATGCTCATCTCTGACACTGGGTGGCAGAATTGTCTCGACCTGGTCTTAAACTCATTAAAAAGCTGGAGTATTTTGTGTGTGAAGTGTAGTCTGAATTGTAGAAACAGAAGAGCAAAAAGCATTGAACTCCCCTGAGGGCCTGAGGAAGTGGGGCTGGAAGAAAAATGATTGCCCTATGCTTTTCTTGAGACTCCCATTCTCCCCAATTACCCCTCCCACCCTCCCCCAAGTCCTGATTCAAAATCCAGGGGATCCTTTGGTAAGAGACTTCACCATCTTCAATGGGCTTCGCATGGGGCCCCGAGATGGCACCTCCCGCCAGCTGGAAAAGGTCAACACTTCTTGCTCAAAGCAGAACTGAGGTGAAGAGTGTCTGGGGAGATCACCTAGCAGTATCAGATGGGCAAACAACAGTGTCTTGCATGTGCTGGAGATGATTTAGTTTCAACCACTTAAGTGACTGGAAAATGGGCACCATTTGGGTGTTTCCAAATCACGGTGCCACTCAGTTTATGTCCTAGAAAGGGTGGGCAGTGCCCACCATCTTCTACTGGGCACAGCAGAACTCTTCTGTGATATATCCATGCTAATAATCCCAGCTCAAAGATATTCCCATTAGGCCACGTGGGATGGGACTGGCCTGGCACACACGCCTCTGCAACAGCAGCAAAGCTGCCAGCCTCCATGTCACGCAGCACAGAGCTGGGGGCATAATTTATGCAGTCCCATTTGGTCATGGGTTTGGAATTATGCTGACTTTAATTAATGGAGCGAATGTCTCCAGGCTTGTCTCACGGGGGCCAGTGCCAAATCCCACACCACAGCGTGTGAGCACTGCTTCCACATTCATTCAGTAACATCGGTGTACCTGGCCAGAAAGTGGCACGAACCCCACTTCCTCTCCTCTGCCCCTTCTCTGCCTTGTCTAGACTGCATCTTCTCTGGGGCAGGGCTGTGTCTCATGGAATATGCAGGGTCTCAGATGGGCCCTCTGAGTAACGCACATGAATAGTAGGGACAATTGCTAGCTTGCCTATTTGACTGAACTGGCAATGGGACAAACAGCATCACAAACACTGGAACAATTGTTGTGAGGTTCGGATACATCGCTCACTACCCTTCGTGTGAACACTTCCATCAAGTCTGGCGACAACCGTAGACTTTCTAGTGTGGTGCTATGTATCACTCTGTCCACCCACGCAAGAGGCTGCGTCTTGCACCAAGGGCTGGGACTGGAAGGGACTGCATGGCAATGGCAATTGCAGGTGACCACGTGATATAATCCTGTGAATAAACTTATCAAGCTCTGCCTCGGTGCCAAGGGATAGGCTGTCCGCACCAGTCATCCTGGAAGACTGCTCAAGAGCTTTGCTGCTCTCCTGGTTAGAAGCCTTCTCCTAGCATCAGTCTATAAGCATCCCTGACCAGGTTTGGCTCTTGTACCTATAGTATCAAAGAATCACAGAATCATAGAAAATTCGGGTGGGAAGAGACCTCAGGAAGTCACATCTAGTTCAACCCCCTGCTCAAAGCAGGACCAGCCCCAACTAGATCATCCCAGACAAAGCTTTGTCCAGCCAGGTCTTAAAAACCTCCGAGCATGGAGAGTCCACCACCTCTCTGGGTCACCTGTTCCAGTGTTTGACTACCCTCCTAGTGAGAAATTCTTCCTAATATCTAACCTAAACTTGCCTTGCTGCAACTTGAGCCCATTACTCCTTGTTCTGCCATCCGCCACCACTGAGAACAGCCCAGCTCCATCCTCCTTGGACCTCCCTTCAGGGAGTTGAACGCTGTTATTAAATCCCCCCTCAGTCTTCTCTTCAGATTAAATAAACCCAATTCCCTCAGCCTCCATGGAGAACTTTGCCTTCCTTGGTGTTTATCCCTGATGCAATAATTCAGAGCAACCCTATTCCCTCTTGGTCTGGATTTTGCTGGGCTGGACAACCCGTGGTCCCCTCTGTCCACAGCCAGTCCTTGCATTCCCCTGATCGGCCTTTCTCTGCACCTGTTCCAGTTTGAATTTTTTCCAGAAAAGGGTGACCAGAAAGCTGTGCCATGTCCCAAAGGCACAGCAACTCCCCAGGGCAAATGTAGCCTTGAGTTATCAGAGACACTGCATGCATGCATCTCAGAGTGCAGCCTAGGCTTTGCATGTTATAGAGCTGCGCAGTGAGTCCTGATGAGTATTCTGGCCTGCAACCAGTAGAGGGCACGATGAGACAGGAAGGGTCTAACTTGGCCACCAGCCACAGTTGCAATAGGAGGGTGTGTGAATCATACAGCACCCAGGATTAGGGGAAGCAGAGCTTGTTTGCTTCCCAGACCCAGGCGTGCACAGGGTCTCCCTGACCGAGATGTTCCAGGGTGGTACCCGCTGGTAGCTATGATGCTGCATTGCAGTGCCGCCCATTGGGACCCTGCTGCTCGCCCCAGCCTGGGAGAGCTTCCTCCTAGCCAAGATAGCAACAAGCTGCCACAGGGCAATGGCTGGACCTCGAAGGATGTGGTGGGGGAGCAGGGAAGGGTGAAGCGAGGTGTTTTGATGGCCGTGGTCATCAGGCATGGATTAAGATTCATTAGGGCCTGGGCCCCACTGACCCGTGGTGGGCTCCGTCCTGAACCGGCGCAGCGGGAGCAGCGGCTGGAGCGGGATGTGCTGCTCCCCAGGCCCAGGGCAGGAGCTGCGGCCAGCCCTGCGTGCATGCGGCATGGACCATGCTCCGGGGGTAGTCCTCACCCCGCTGAGGCTGAGTCCGGCTGCAGTGGCTCCCGGCAGCCACAGCCCACTGCACTACGTATGCCTCCAGTTTGGTCTGCGCCGAGGCGGGGGTCCCCAGCCCGTGCCCAGCTGGCCCATGCATCAATTCGCCTATGATGGTCATTCTGAGAGCCCTTGTCAAGGTCAGGCAGCAGCGGTCTGTAGGCCTCGAATAGGAGGGCAGCACCAGCTGGCCAAGAAGACCACTTCCAGCTTTGCCATCGGTCTTGGGAAAGCTCCCTCTCTTCTCCCTGCTCCTGATTCCTTTCGCACCCTCTGATTCCTGCCACTGCCTCGCGACATGGCCGTGGGCAGCTCTGACCCTCACCTCAGCCAGCGGTGATTTGGGAATGAGGCATGCAGAGCTGCCACGTTACACTGTGGCCTATTTGGTCGGTGCTCAGAGGATCTCCAGTGAAAGCTGAGATCTTCAGCCAATACTTCCACTGATGAGTCTCCTCTCTCCGGCACCAGACCTGCCTGGGTAGATCATAAGCTTTCTGGGGTGGGGATTTCCTATGGCTCCATGTTTATGCAGCTGTAGGCAGGCAAGCTTCTTTGTGTAAATGTGATATCTTTTATTAGACCAACTAAATAGTTGGAAAAATTGCTCTTTGCAAACTGTTGGGTACAAACACCCTTTTTCAGGCAGAGGGAGAGTCACATATATACAGATCTATGCATTCCAAGGCCCTGATCTCAGGCTTGGCTGCAGTCATCATACTTTTGATTAATAAGCAGGGCAGGCATTAATTGGAGTGTTACTAACTTGCTAGGAAAGAAAGGATGGAGCAGGGGTCTCTGGATGGGTACTGGTCTCTACAGGGGGTACCTTGACGTCTCGCTCTCTCCCGCCCCCCTGGGCGATACCCACCTCTGCCTCCTAATGGGGGCCAACTCCATGTTCAGGAGGTACTGCTCTCCTTACTTGCTGCCATCCTCCCTTAGCTAGTTGGAGAGTAAAATTTCCAAGGCTCCAGCCTCCCAAAGCCCGATGAAGCAGCAGCTTTCCAGAGTTTCTAGATTTTGGGAGGTTTGGGAGAGGTGGAGCAGAAGGCAGAAAACAGGCCGGGCAGTGCAGGGAGGGACGGAGTAGGCCAGGCAGTGTGGGAGGCAGCTGGGCTGAGGAGCACAGGATATCTTCCATTTGCTTATCTGGATGCCAGGCTCTAATCAGTAACACCAGACACCCCAGCCCTGGGTGCCCAGCATAGGCTTGGCAGAGGTAGAGGCAGGTGTGGTGCACAGCATCATTTCCTGGGAGCAGATTTCCGATGCTCCCTGACACGATTTTGCTGTCCTCAGTTGTTGACCACCCTGGGCCTTTGGATGCCGGTAGGTCTCTGTGGTGACCACAGTGACCCTGCCAATGCCTGGGTGACAACAGGCCATGACATTTGCATTCTCTCTCCTTGGACCACATGCACTGGAGTTGGGGTTTAGCAATCAGCTCACCCCTCACGCCCTAAGCTGCCCATGTGCAGCACTTGCTGCCACACCAGTGCCCTTGGAGAAAATCAGGGCAGTAGCTCTGTGGCACGGTGGGGCTTTGGCAGTGTGATAGTGTGTGCACTGCCCTGCCAGACAGCTGTGGAAAGGTGTCTTTTTTTGGGGGTGCTTTCCCCGTAAGCAATGATGTCCAGGGGCAGATCCAGGGGTGATGCGGTGGTGTAGTTGCACCCCTCTTTGATTCTTGGTCCACCCAAAATTTAAAACCAGCTGCCTGGCAGCAGCAACAGCATTTGTTGTATTCAGGCAGAAATAAGAGGCTTATTTGACTTCATGGGTCATTATAATCCATCTACCTGCTTCCTTCTAAACTCTTAATTCCACAGGTGTTAACAACCCCCTTTCTCCAATGATGTTGACGTTTCCGCTAATCAAGCTATCTTTTCTTTAGCAATTCTGCTATCCGTTACCTCCCCCTGGTAATGTAACTCCTAAAGAACAGCATTGCAGACTGTTTTTAACTCTAGCTAAAAGCATTAGCTCAGGTGAATATTAAACTCAGGTAGGGAAATAATTTGCACTGAACTGCTGGGTGCATTGTCAAGATGCTCAAGAGGGATAGATTTTGTTTTATGAAAAAGAGAAGTACATTTAACTGCAATGACTGCAGGACTAATGAAACAGCATTTTGATTATTTTTTGCCTAGTTTGTTGTGTTTTTTATACATAATGGCAAATGAATGCACATTCCAATAATGTTATATTTGTTTTTGCTTCGTTTTTAAATGGAATCCTATAGCCCCGAGCCCCTAGCATATTAGTAAGGCATCTCATTTCTTTTTAACTGGAGAAAAACATGTATTGTGTTATGCATGTACATGATGACGCCACCCCCCTTTTCAAAATCCTAGATCTGCCCGTGATGGTGTCATGCATCTCAGGGCCCAACGAGGCCTCTGACAAGGCTGATGTGTGATCAGAGCTGACTATGGTCCTAGTGGGTGGATGTGTCTAGACCCCACTGTGCTCCGCTGTTGTCTCTGCCAGCCTTGGATGGCAGGGTGAGTGTGCCTGAGAGCAGGTCTCGCCAGGTATGATGGAGGCAAAGCAGATTGCAGGCATGCTGCGAGGCAGAACAGCCCTGGGAGGGAGGGGGCCAGAATCACAAGGACACGAGCGGGTGAGAATGATGTCTCTGTGATGCTCGGACCCTGCAGGCCATCCCGTGCCCCTCTGCCCCCAGCACTGAGGCAGTCTAACATGCAAGCTATGCCCCTGGGTATGATGAGGCAGGCTGGGGCTGTGCCAGTTTTGTGCGTTCCCCTACCTTCCTTGTGCAAATTATACCTCCTGGGACTCTGCCCCCAAGCCTGGGCTAAGGCTGCCCATGAGGCTCGTCTCCATGCCAGGGGGTCTGAGTCCTGTGAGCAGTGGGAGCACTACTGAGGCTAGCCCCTTAATGGCACTTTTTGAACTCTGCTCCTCTCTGCTCCATGAATGGACTGCATGGCTTTCCAGGCCTCTCCCACAGCCCAGACATAGGCTGAATGAGAAACCTTTGTTACCCTATTGGGGAGAAAATCAGCCGTGTGTGTGGGTGTGGGTGTTGGGGTGGGAGAGGAATTCCTTGTGCAAGGAGCTGAAAGCGGAGTGGATTCTCACCTGTGCCTACGCTCTGGTCCACAGTGAAAGCTGGAAAATGAGATTAAAGCCTGAGATTTGCTTCCCCATGCTGTGATGAAAATACAGACAAGGGATTAGCTGCAGAGTGAGCGTGTCGGAGCCACACCTGCTGTGGCAGTGCTCGCGGAGATGGGGCCAGAAGGGGAGTGCGGGGAGCGCCGGGCTCTGTGCCGGTGCAGGCAGCGATCCAGCTGCCGCTCTCCCACAGCCGCATTTCCCTGGGCCTCACCGATCTGCCTTGCTGCTGACTACTCTGTACAGGATCACATGCACCGCGCCATGCCGTGGAGTGCTCGGAGCACCCCATCACCCCCAGGGTTATTGGCCAGGCTCTGCAACCCCAGCGTGCAGGGCGCTGTGCGTCATTGCCTGGCTCTTGCATGAACACGTCCAGAAAACCCAGGCTCATGGCCAAGGGCTCTGCACTTGCAACAAGGGGCAGATTTTATTCAAAAGAAGTTGGCATCCGCCATGCCACCCCTCCTAACAGCCCCTCGGAAAGCGTAGCGTGAGCCTCTGCTCTCAGCCTGTCTCGTCTTTGGGTCTGGTAATGGGATTTATAGAGTATTAGTTACCACAGTAGAGATGTCTAGGTTATTAGTATCTCATTGTCTTGGAGCTGCATGATGACATGTCCTTCTTCAGGTGTTTGCTATCCTGGAAGGCATGCTGTAGAGAAGTGAAACATGCTGCTAGCTGGGCTGTGAAGGGGATGGAAGGAAAGTGAGACGAAGTGTGTAATAGTCATATTGTAGCCGTGATGGTCCAGGACATGTGCAAGAAGCAGGGTTTGGTTGCCATGCTAATGTCTTTTATTGGACCAACTGTCCACTGCAGGTGGGACCCTGGGCACAGCTGACCTGGGGAAGGGCAGTTTGTACCCGAAAGTTTGTCTCGCACCTCTCCCAACTCTAGAGTTGGTCCAGTCAAAGATATCACCCACCTCACGCTGCTTTGTGAACGGCAGTGTCACTTGTGTTAACAGAGCTCA
This sequence comes from Alligator mississippiensis, assembly GCF_030867095.1. Lineage (NCBI taxonomy): Eukaryota > Metazoa > Chordata > Crocodylia > Alligatoridae > Alligator > Alligator mississippiensis. The sequence continues at coordinate 9,299,572 of NC_081836.1, forward strand.
TGCTGCACCACACAAAAATGGTCTGAGACTCTCAGATCATCGTTGATAGTAATGAAAATGGAGGTGATAGCACCTAGTTCTCAAATAGTGCTTTACAACAGATCTGGTGGTAGTTAGAGAAGGGTTGAACCCCAAGCCAAGAGCTCTGTTGTTGCTGAGGGAAGTCAGGGTTAGATCCAAACTCTGTGACTGCCCCTGCTTCTGTCGCAGGTTGAACAAGATGCCCTGATGCTCCTGTGTTTTAAGAGAGGTGAGACCGAGATTATAGCCTTGGGCCCCAGACATGTCCCAAAGATGTCTAGAGCTTCTCTCTCTCTCAAAGCCTGTTGTAAGTGAAGCCTCGTGGCCACAGAAATGTGTTCATATTTGATTCCTTGGTGCCCCGGCACTGAATTCCTCTCTTCTCTGCATATCTGGATAATGTATCAGGGCTAGCTGTGTTAGCCAACATGTGGGAAAAGCCTGGAGAACATCTCTTTCCATCGGGGGTATTGGGCTCTGCACAGAAGTGCAGAAAGAAGCTAAGGACAGGCATTAAAGGAAGATGAATGATGTGCAGGTGCTGGCTGGGCTTCACTGTAGTGAACAGTGCAAATCCCCTTGCTCTGCACACCTACCTGCATGCTTCTCCCATTGGCTTCTTTGGGAGGGTTACTTCCCTCTCCCATTGTCATGTATGGCTCATGTTTTAGGATTACGGGAAAGGGAAGGGACTTCATGAGATCATTTAGTCCAACTCCCTGCTCAGGGCAGGATCATCCTTGACTAAACCATCCCAGCCAAGTGTCTGTCCAACCTGATCTTGAAAACTTCCAGGGATGGAGAATCCACAACCTGTCTCGGTGGCCTGTTCCAATGTTGGACCATGCTCAGAGCCAGAAAATTCCTCCTAATTTCCAACCTAAATTTCCTCTGCTGCAGTGTGAGGACCTTGCTCCCATCCCTGACCTTTACAGCCATAAAGTAGAGTCTATCTACATCGTTATGAGCTCCTTTCGGGTATCCAGTCTGCCCTCAGTATTTTCTAACCCCACTCCAGAGGAATTCAGGGCTTCTCTCCCTTCGACAGTTCATGCAGGTTAGAGTAAGGTGTGAATTTAAAGCACACAGGTTGCTCTGGGATAACACTGTGTGTGGACACTTGGTGTACACACCAATAAATGAGCCTGATCTATCTTCACACATGCTTGGACCACTGCTGGGTTGGGAGGGCAGAGGCAAACACCAACTTTCAGTTGCCCAGATCACTTAGGCCTGGGCAATATGCAAATGCTCAGTTGATCCAAATTCACTTCTGAGCTCAAATAGATCCTGGCTGAGGTTTAGAGGCAGGTGGCCCCAGAACGGCACCTTTCTCTGCAGCACGGGGAGAAACTCCTCCTGCAACTGGATGCAGCTCAGTGACCCTCCATCCCCATTTCTGGGGTCCCTTTAGGTCATGCAGCCCAGCCGAGCTCCTCAGGCAGCCTCTCAGCCGGCATCCGGGGCTGGCGTGCCAGCGAAGTCACGGGCTGGCTGCCGCGCCAGCCCTGACGAAACCCACGCTCTGGCGTCCAACCTGTTTCTCGGCAGCCGCTTCCAGCGAGGAGGAACAGCCTGTGTGTTTGCGTGCGCTCCCGCCCTCACGCCCACAGGCTCCAGCTTCGCCCGCGTGCCTGCCATCTGCAGACGCGTTAACCCCCTCGGTCCTGCACTGGCGATCATCAGCCAGCCTGCATTTGTTTGCAGAGCGGATGATTCAGTGGCTGGGGATTATCAGTGGTGGAGGAAGCGGTACACAGCTGGGAAGGGCCCCAGTTGCTCCAGCAGCAGCTCTTTTGTTGGGCTTCTGCCAGCAAAGGCAAAAGGGAAGGCAGAGAGAGGAGGAGGGGGGGGGAAGCAGGCAGGACTGACTCAGCAGCTGGATGGAGCCTGATAAGGCGACGGTATCAACCGAGCCTTGATTGGGTTGATTGTGTCTTGGGTGCGTTCCAGATCTTGCTGCCGGAGGGAGCTGCAGTGAGTCATGCCCACCACCATGGAGGAGGAGGAGGGCTGGCTTCCTGCAGTGCATTTCAGCACAGATCTCCCCACTTCCAGCCAGCGAGCAAAGCATACCAATCATGATCGGGGCACTCACACAGCCTCTGCCACACAGCCAAGGGGTGGCTTTTGCAAGGGGCACTGACCAAGGCCATATCTCAAGCCATAGTGCAGACACCAGGGGGATCAGCCAGCCACAACGCTCTTCTCAGGCATAGTGACCACGGCATGTGGCATAACCCAGTGCCCGTCACTAAGTGCAAGTGGAGGCTCTCGTGTGGGAAAGGCAGAAGGAGCTGAGCTCCCTGCACGTGCCCAGTTATGGCCACGTGCATGCCATTGCTGTCCATTGGCACACGCATAGCCCTGCCTTGCAATCTCCCCCGTGACCAAGGCGTGCAGAAAGCAGCAGCATGACTGTGTGCGCGCCGCACGCCAACCGTCCGGGAAGCCGGCCCTCAGGGCACGAGCCTGGTTGCTGATGTCAGTGGAGTTGCATCAGAGCAAACTCCCTACAAGGTCAGTATGAAGCTGGGCATCATGTTTAGGCAGAGCTGCCTTATAGCAAGGCCATGCTGTGGGATCCCTCCGCCCCCATTCTCCTGGGACCAATGCCTCCAGTTTGCTGCGGGTTGGATCCCCCTAACTCTGCTGCTGAGCGCTGCCTGACTCAGTGAGACGTGCCCCTGGATCAGTCAGCCTCTGACTCACTCCTGCCTGCGCTGTTGGCTCCGAGTGCTGAGAATAGGTCGGCCTGCTCCAGACATGTCCCCAAAGCCTCCATGTTGTGTCCTGTCCCACCACCAGCACCCACCTGCCACATGTCCCACATGGCCCGCAAGAAAAGGTTTTGCCTCCGCTGAGCTCATTTCTGCCATATCCCTATCGACTGTGGCCCCATTGATCTGGGAAATCACTGTGAGGCAAACTCAGCTGCAGCTTAATGGGTTTCTGGTGGGGGGAAATGCTACAGCAGAAATAGGCAAGCCAGGAGCTCAGTCCCTTTTCTCATTTCGTACAGACTGGCGAGCACTGGGCCACCACGCAGCAAATACAGCCGGGGGTCCCCGTGCTCCTTGAGGGAGAGTTGCTTCTCCCAAGAGCACAAATTGCTCCTACCAGCCACGGAGAGGGGACAGTGCTGTGCTCTGACCTGAACGCTATGCCGCATGCCCGGCTCAGCCTCACTCCTCTCTCCTTGGGCTGAAGAGGGGAAGCTGGCCTCTTTAAGCAGACCGGTCAAATGGACCCAGCCCCGAGTCTGTGGTCTAAGCACAGGTCCAGGGACCAACCCTGCAAAAAGTCAATTGCTCTGGGTCCCCAGGCTGCTTGTGTAGCCTCCCTGTCATGCCTTCTCCTTGCCCTGGCCCCCATTGATAATGGTCACTACAGAGACAGCCTACTGGGCTAGACAGACCTGGGTGGCAGCTCCCGTGTCCCTGTGGGAAAGAGAGCAGCGTTCTTCCCAGCGCCGCGGAGCAGAGCCATCGATCAGTGTGCATAATGGGCTTTGGAGCTAAAGATGCTCCGTTAGCACAAAGCATTCCCGGCTTCAGCCCCGGGGGTGGGGGGGGGAACATGAACTGACTCATCCTGCTTATTGTGCGCTTGCTTTTTTGCACCGCTGCTGCCTTCTTGGGACACAGGTGGGGTTGAAAGGGTTGCTGAACCCTAAGGCTGGCGTATGGCCGGCCTTGTCATCGTGTTCATGGAGCAAGAACCTGCTGATCCCATCTACAGCCCAGGGACAGGGCTCTTGAACCGCAGCCCACTCCGCGGCACCTTGCAAGCCTCGCTGGGGGTGAGTCATCTCAGACAAAGCTCTGCAGCTCAAAGCAGCCCGAAACCACAACCCTCGCCAGCCACGTCTCCTCAGGGGCCAGGCATCCCCAGCTCGGCCCTGCTGCTATCACTTCCTCTGGGAGCTCGTCCTCCAGCTCTTGTGCCTCGTTTCATAAACAATAATACAGGCTACGTGCCCAGCGCTCCTTGGGAAGTGGGAACTGGCCCGGCAGCTCGATCTTCCTGCCTGCGGTGGCCCCAGCACAGACGTCATCAGCGGCGGGTGGAGCACAGCTGTTCAGGGCAGCGGGGACCACAGCTGGAGTTTGTCTTTCTGCAGAGACTCTGTCTCAAGCAGACTTTGGCCTCCCCTTGGAAAAGGGGTGGCGGGGGTGGGTTGGAAGCAATGCTGGCTTGTCAGCGAGCACGCAGCAGAGCAATAGGAGCTGGCGTGCGCAGACACCAGATATGGGTGTATGCGAGCAAGCTTCCCACGCAGACACTGGCCCGGCCAGCGTGCCTCAGCCCACATCTGGAGGATCCACCCCGGGAGAATAGACTTGCCGTGACTCATTCAGGCCTCAGCCTTCTCCCCTGAGCCTGCCCACAGGATGATTTCTGGGTTAGCTCAATTCAGGACAAGGGCAGGCAGCTAGGCTTCGGTTATCCCTGAAGTCAAATGGACATGATTCCTGGTTACTAGTGACCTGAGCTGAACAGAATAACCATGAAGTGGAAGTCTCCTTCCCACTTCCCCCTGAACCCTGCAGAAAGGAGCTTGTCCAATATTAAATTCAGGGTAGAGGGGACACAGACAATAGCTGAGGAACCTGTACTACACACAGGGTGTGTCTACACATTCATTAATGTGCCTTAGATGCTGCACGTTAAGTACTTAGTAAAGTACTAACTAAATGCACAGTTGTTGTGCAGTAGTGTGCATACGGTTATTTAGGGACACTTACTGCGCATTAGCCTAATAACACTGCGCAGTAGGCTCTTGGCACGTTTTTTGCCGTGACACACTACCGCGCAGTGTTACCAGGCTAATGCGCAGTAAGTGTCTTGTGTAGAGGCACCCACACAGGGTGACAGAAACAAAACTGCCTGTGGTGGACCACCCCAGCTAATCCTCAGGGCGTCTGCTGCCCTTCTCCCCCTTTCCTCCCTTTCCCCCTGTGTCTGCAGAGACCAGTGCTGTTCCCAGCACCTGCACACACTTCCTTTCTCTCTTGCTTTTTCCTGACTGTTTGTTCATTTTAAAAATCAACGTCTGCCTTGCGGTTGTGGAAGCTTTCCCAGAGAAAGGCAGGGCAGCCGTAGAAGATAAGCACTCCTGACATCCTAATCAATACGAGCCCCATAAAGGAAGGGTCCTTGAAAGCTGCCCAGAGGGTAGATGGTATCATAAGGTGTGTGCAGTGCAGGGAGGCGAGAAATGGGAAGGAATGGGGGCTTATTGCATGAGGGACTTGCCACGCTTAGGTGATACGTGCTACCAAAACGTGTGGGAGCCAGCTGGAGGTCAGATGTGATGATCTGCGGCTTGCTGGGCATGGAGGAATGCCTCCAGACTTTGCTGGTTATAGAGGTCACTGGAGGACAGGCACCTGATGGCTTCCTATGTCTGGTCAGTGGTCATCTGGCCCTAGCCCCTCTGCCAGCAGAATAGAGAAGAACCAGCACGAGACCCAGAACTGGGGGGACACCCCCACAGCCCACCTCAGGCATGTTAGAGGCGGAGGAGCGGGCAGAGGGGGTGCCCCCGTAGCAGTGTCCTTCCTGGTCGGGCAGATGAGCTGGGCAATGGGCATGCTCCCCGAGGGAGCCTTGGAGGGGCAGCATAGACACCCTGAGGGGTTTTCATCCTCATGCCATGTGTCTGCAAAAGCAGGGGAGCCCCAGTGAGCCTGTCAGACACTCCACAGTGCCTGAAAGCTGCATTGAGCCAGAGAGAGATGCCTGCAACTCTGGTCACTGCTCCCTGAAATCCTTTCTTTTTTCCCCCAGCCCAGCACAGACCTCTGAAGCAATGTTAACAGCAGGTCATTCTCTGCAACCAGGAAAGTGCCTGTAAAAAGAGGGTCTGCCCCTTTATGTGTCAGTCCTCCTTCATCAGATCCAGCTGGGAAGGGAGACAGGTGTGCCCTATAAAGTTTGAATGCAGCTCAGGCTTTTAGCTGGGGGTTGCTGTTTTAGCTTTCAGAGCAAGGGAAGAGCTGCAGGGAGTTGCAAAGGATCTTTAGGGAGTGCAGCTTGCTCTGGCCAAGGGAACTGCAAAGGTCTGAGCCAAGCCAGGGCATGGAAGTGAGCTGGGCATGATGTTAGCTCTCCCTTGGGTTGAGAAGCCAGGTTGGCAGGTTTGTGCTTCTTCAGCTTGGGCTGCTTCCTGCAGCCCAGGACCTGCCTTTCTCCCTGGAAATGTGTTCTGGGCTCTGCAGCCATGTCCTTATTTAACACCTGTGGTGGCTGCATACAGCCAGGATATGCAAGATGGCCTGGGCAAGCATAGGGAGAGTGATCTCTGTCTCTAGGGCTGGTGCAGCTGTGAGGGGTTGGGGAGTAACTAAATGCTAGCCCTTATTAGACCAATGTGCAGGATCTTTCTACCCTCCAGAACTAGTGACCTTCCAAGCAGACCAAGTTCAGGGATGGCCCTGTGGGATTCTCATCCAGGACTAAGCTATGCAAAGCTAAGTGCCAGGGTTTGAGCTCAAAGCATTATATGCACAGAGATGCAGGCAGATGAGAGTTGGGGTCCTAATCCCAAGCTTCTGATGCCAAAAGAAAGCCTGCCAGCAGCTTTCCTGAGCTTGATTTGGGTTCCTCTGCAGAAATTGAATCCCCATGTTCAGGAGCTTGGCTAAGGCCCAGCAGCTCTGGAAGCTGCTTTGCTCCTCTGTGCCCTGTCCAGAACAAACTCCCATGCGAGTTCTTTGGTTAACCCAAAAACCCCAGGAAAACAGCTCAGCCTGGGACTGCTTCTGGTGCTGGGTGTCAGGAGGCAATGCAGTGCAGGGGAATGACTAAAGCACGGAGAGCAGGAAGCAGTGGGACAAATTGGCAAAAAAGTAGCGTGGTTCAGGCTTGGGTTGGAGTTGGGGAAGCAGGGGCTCAGATTCTTTCTGCATCCAAACCCCCCTCTGAGTGACTCCAGGTTGCTCCAGGACAGCTGATCTTGCCCAGAAACCCTTTCCTTGCTGGATCTTATTGTTCATATTTCTCCTTCTATTCACTGGATCTGCAAGACTTCCTTTCAGCTACTTGGCCCTAAACAATAGTCACAATGCAGAGCAGAGGTGCAAGCTCCAGGTACCTCTTATGAGAGACTATAGCCTGAGACCTGCAGCCAAGGCCAGCTGGAAGTAGCAGGTTGCTAATTTGTTCCCAGCAGTGTAGACGCATGAAGAATTATAGCAGAATAAAACCCTTCTGCTATTAATTGTTGTCTCGGTTAGGAAGAACACTGGGCAAAGCTGGGATAATGTTTTTGCTGGCGAAAAGGGTGAGATAGCTAGCGAAATGCTCCAGCTCATTAGCCTAATCAACCGGGGCCAACCCTGAATGCACTGAAGTCCTGGAGGAAGTGCTAGCTGGAGGGGATATCCCCCCTCAGCCAAGAGCCAGTGTCTCATATTGCTCTCGTCAGGCGGATTCTTCTCTCCCTGCTGCTTCCCTGGGTTCAGTTAAATGTCAGCTCAGCACCGACAAAGTACAAATTACCAGAGGGCGTGTAGCTCTTTCAGTCCCACTGAACCCTATCAACGGGGATTTAATAGTGTATCCCTCAGGCTGGGTTGGAGTGAGGTAAAGCCCTGATGGGAATACCACATCCCCTTTCAGAGGAGTGTCCAAGACAGCCCCATGCAGAATGGGAAGGGAAAAGAGAAATGTTTCTCCCCTTTCTAAGGCAACCTGTGACTGTCTAGTGCGAGGTTCGTTTCACCAGATGTGAAACGGGTCAACCTGGGGTGCAGGCATGTGACTCAACATCCTATTCACTCCAACCTTCCCCCCCAAAAAAACCCTGGGGGGATGACTGGTGGAGGGGCAAAGGGGGAGCTCACCTACTGCCAGAATTTCAATTCCATAAGGAAGCAAAGGAGACCATGTTGGAAGGTGCCTGGTTTGCTGGGATGTCACTCTGTAGCCACCCAAAGCTCTTGCCAGGTGATGGTCTGTGAATTAAAAGCAGAAGACAATTGCACCTGCTTGCTTTAGCTCACAAGATGGGCATGAGACTCTGTCTGTACCGAACGGTGGGGTGGGCCGATGCTGCAGTGAGGGGGACACGGGTAGACGCTGAAAACCATGGTTGTTCCCATGGCTCTGCCTTGCTTCCAAGATGCCTTCCCTGTGATAGTCTGGGGATGGCTAATACATGTCCCCCCCCCAGCCAGAGCTTATGCCTTTCCCTCTGACCAGGGGCAGGTCGACATCTGCTTTTACGGGGCAGGCTGTTGTGTTTGAGGGATGCCCTTCAGCTGATAGCCCCTGCCCTACCCCCTCCAGCCCAGGGCTAAATGAAGGGCTGCGCATGCCACATTGCTGCCCCCTCGCTGAGGCATGCTTTCCAGACTCCACCAAGTTACCAGGGATCCAGTCAGTTTATTACCAGGAAGGGGCTGCCTCCAGGTTAATCAGTTCCTCCGAGGGGGGCAGGAGGGGAGGGGGCTGCCTCCTGGCTTCTGTTTAAATGCATTCTTGGGCATCCGTGCTCCAGGCCCCATCTGAGAAACACACAATAAGCCCCTCAACCCCTTCACCGTGGCAGTCGCCATGGCACCTGCGTGCCCCTCTGCTATCCGTGCCCCTCTTTATTTACTGCACAAACCAACGGGGCATTTAAAAACCTTCCACTCCTTTCTCCTTTGACATTTTGGGGCAAGTCCTCAGCTCAACCTAGTTTCCAGCGCTCCTTTGGGGCTCTGTGGCTTTCGCCAGGCTAGGAGTTGGCTTCAAACTTCTGCTTCTGAGAGCGTCTGGCTTTGGGGAGGATTTAAGATTTAGCGTGCATGCACACACCCCCCTCTTCCCCTCCTTTGTAGCCTGTACAGGCTGCTGGCAAGAGAGTCCCACGCAGCTGGACAGGCCCATGTGGGTGAGCTGGAAAGAAGGGAAAGGGCTTTTTTGCCTTCCAGTGGTCCATGCAATTCACTGAGGTTGCAGAGCCCTGGAGCAGCCTCTAATTGCTGTTACCTGTGGGGCAGGTGCCCGCAGGCTTGCACGCTCCGCTGAGAGCCGGGAGACTGCGGTGACATCTGGAAGCAGGCTATTGTGTGAAAACTCTGCTGTCTCAGCACTATCTTCCCCCCTCCTCCCCCCACCGCATACACACGCAGGAGCCAGGCAGCCTGGTGCGTGCAGCCGAGCCCCGAGCTTGTTAATAAAAGTGCACAATTTAGAGCAGCCTGGGGTAGCTCTCAGGGGAAGAGAGAGGCTCCAGGCAATAGCTGGTCTCATCAGGAGAGTGCAATGCACTGGCCAGGGTGTTGCTACACTTATTTGGCTATTGTGCCTCGCAAAGGAGCCCCTCGGCCCTTAATTACATTCCCTTTAAAGCAGGGGAAGAAAAGAAACTTCATTTAGCAGGAAGGTTGGGCGCATTTTACAGTTGCCATTGAAGTGTCAAGCCTCCAGCAAGATCCTACCTAACCCCTTTCCCTTTCCCTCTACCCTCTTCTTCACCTCCTGGCTCTTCTGCTAGAGAAAGATGGAAGGGAACTGAAATGTGGGGCAGGGTTTAGTTTGTTCAGTGCCAGTTTTCTCCCTTATCCCTTCACTTGATGCTGCTCTGCATGTCTTGAAGCAGACGCCTCTCCCTCCAGCAGTGAGTCCTGCATTGGGGATGGATCTAAGATGCTTTTCCTCTTTAAGACATGCACTTAAAATCAGGTGGCTGCTCTTTCCTTCTTGAGATTGCAGCCACACCAGAGCTCACTCAGCAGGGCCTTTGCCCCCTTGGGGTACTTGAGATCAATCTGACTCAACTGTGTGTCATCAGCCCTAGACTGATAAGGGAGAATCTCCATTAGAGCTGGAGGATTCCAGTTGTGAATCATCACACTGCGGCCTGCAGTCAAACGTCAACCCTAAAGCTGCAGATTTGTCACCATCTTGTTTTATTCTGTGGCCGTGGAGGTCTGGCCAGATGGTTTTGCCCCAAAGCCAAAAGGCTAGTCTGTGGACCAGAGGAGTAAAGAGAAGTTGTGGGAAGGCATGGAGTAGAAAAAGCACGCCCAGCACAGCGTGTACGGAAGGGGGTCTAGGAACACATCTCTCCTTGTCTGCATTGGCAGTGCGTGCCCGTGTGCAGCAGTCCTGTAGGGGTGGGGTTGGACTGGATGCGACTGAACTCTCTCGTTCTGTTTCTTGTTCAAATCCGCGGCATCTCTCTCTCATCGCCAGTGGAGCCAGGTTCAAATCCAGCCCGTTTCCCAAGTGCAAATGGGTTCCATTGATCCCATATGCCCGCCACTGGTGATCGGCTGGTACACCGCCATGCAGGGTGGGCAAGATGGGGCCTGTCTGCCTGGTCCCAAGGCCTCACGCTGGAATGAGACAGTGGTGCAGAACCACTCGCAAGCCCCATGTGCCATTGTGGGGGACCTCCCCCGACACCCACCTATTCCTTCCATTGTAGCAACCCTCCCATTTCTAATCACTCTGGTGTTGGCTTGACAAGCCCCTCATTAGGACAAACCAGAAAAACCATTCTCGGGCTTTGGCAAGGACAGCGATTTGCTGAGAGAAATGGGTCGGGGTGCCCCATCAGCCATTGGGAACTGGGGATGGGTGAGCAGGGCATCAAGTGTGGGCACCGACTCAGAGCGGGCACAAGCCTGGCCTCTGCCACTACTGCTGCTCAAAGCACAGGACTTGGTAGTTTCACATCTGGGGGGACCCAGTGGGGACTGTGGCAGGACTGGGCACAATGATGCTCTGAGCTTCTGGTTCAGAGTGCCCTTTGCACCGAGAACAGACATCCACACTCAAGTGCCCCTGCTCTCTCTTTCTCTCTCTCTCTCTCTCTCTGTATGAAATGGTCTGAAGTCTTGGCGCTGTGCTCATGCCACAGCCGAGCTCCCGTAGACCTGGCCTAACCCAAGAGGTCACCGAAGGAGCCCAGCTCAACACCCCCTCAACCCCCCAGCCCCTTTACCATGGCAGCAGCCCCCCGCAGTGCTGCCATTGTCTCCCATTCCCCAGCCCAGGCACCTGGAGACCTTCTTGTAAAACCTTCATTTGTTGGGGAAAGCTTTGATTAAAAGAGACAGGCAGGGGGGCTCCCCCCTCCCCCTGAGTCAATATTGGTTTTGGAACAGCTGGGGGGGGGAAGAAGGGGGTCATGAAAAGGAGGGGGCACAGCAGCCCGAGCAGTGCCATAGAGCGGCTCCGTGTTTTCGCCGCGTGTGGATGCCTCTGTCCCAGCCGCTTGGGGAGTGGCAGGAGGCTCTTAGCAGCGCTGCCGAGATCAAAGGGGGCCGGCTGCCCAGAGGTGGGGCGGCTCTGCATGCTGGGAACAAAAGCATCCAAGTAAATCAAATGCAACTAATTGAAGGGCTTCAACATAAAGTAATGAGGGAGCCTTTCATGGCGTGCCAGCTTCCCCCCGTCAAGGCTCAGGACGGCTTTCCAGGAACACTGAGAAGGCCCCAAAAATACCATCATACACCAAATGGCAGGATAATGGAGGCTGGGGATCCCGTCAGGCTCTCCCTGGGCATGCACCCCTTCAGTGCCTCAGTGGCACCACGATGTTGCACTGAGAGGGACTTTGAACATGTGCCCTGCTCTCCCGGTTCACCCCAGGTTGTTGGCAATGGGGTGCTTGGTTCGCATGAGGCTCTAATCTGTGCCTGGCAGTGCTTTAGGGATGTCAGAGCAGAACTTGCGGAGCAGCAACCGCCACCAGTTATATGACTGTCCGACCTGGAGAGCAGTGCAAGGTACCACCCAGTCTACATGGACAGTAATAGGTCAGTGCCCACCACTGCGGAGGACCACAAGGCTTAGGGGGCTGAATATAGGATGGATGATATTGGACTCACCACAAGGCCCTCTTCATGGGTAGCCCGTGGCGAAAAGACCCTTGAACTTCAGAGAGATTCACCAGTGACATTTATCTGCATCCACTCAACCATGCAATGTGCCCATCACCGTGGCATCTGGGAAATGAGTGACGGAAAGCCTCCAAGGTGCAAAGACATTTCCTGAAGCCTTCCTTCAACACCGCTCAGGTCTTTCCCCTGCCCAGAGCAAACAGGAACGAGAACATCAGGAGAGTTTCCATGATGGTCTGGGCTCTGTCCTGCACCCGATGAGAGAAATTAGTGTCAGAGCTCCACCTTTTCCTAGAGGCGGGAGGCTCCGATCCCTGGCAGTAATGCACCTCCTCTCCAGGTGCAGTAGTTATGGACCATGCAATTTGTATTTGTAGGACTTAGCCAAGGCAATCATTCTGTCACACTGGATGTGGGGGACGAGACCGCTCCCATGATGATGACTGATAGAAACAGCCATGGTTGTGAGTAAATGTAATGTCTTCTTCAAGGACAACCCTATCAGATGTCGGGCAATGCTCCAGAGAGGAAGACTGTCCACCCTGCTGTCCCTGTGACACTGATGGGACAGCAAGGACTGGGTCTGACTCTCACTGAAAAGCAAAAAAAAAAAAAATGCCCAGAGGACCCAGTGAAACAGCAGAACTATCTGAGGTTATTTAATTTATGGTTATTAATATTAAGCCTGAGCTCCAAAGCCTCCCTGCCCAGATGGACTGGCAGCAACTAATGTTAACCTGTGTCTTGCTAGCAAAGGGGATGCAAGAGGCAGTCCACTGTGGGCTTGAGAAAAAGTTTCCAAGAGAGAATGAGCAGAAAAGAGAGGGGAAAAGAAACTCTCAGAGAAAATCTCTGATTGCGGCTTATTTTCATCACTCACTGCTGCCGGCCAGAGCTCTCATAGACACTAATCTGCAGTTATAATTACTCTGAGCAGGGTTTCAGATTAACAGATCAGTTATTACCCTCCAACTAAGCAAGGCGGATCTCCCCTCCTCGCCCCCTGAACCACTACAAAGCAGGATCAAATGGAGAAATCTATTCCCAGGGACCCTCCATTTGGGATGAAATCCAGCCCCTTCTTCCCCAAGATGGTTTGATGTGCTCTGAAAAGTCTCCCTCCATCCCTCCCCAAAACCACCTTCCAGCACCACCCTGGAAAATATACCTATTAGAGAGAGAGAGAGAAAGAGAGAGTGAATCAAATGTCAAGAGTCCAGTGAGAACCGGTGAAATGTCTTCTTTAGCTGTTGGCTAAACCAGATTGTGAACACGATGAAAGAAACCCACATGAAGGCAATTAGACTAAATTATGTCCAGTCACAGAAGACAAGTTAACAGCGAAATGTGGGGCAGGCCGACTCCAGCCAGGCTCAGTGTCTGGCTTCCTCTATCGCTGTCACTCATACATCACTGATCAAGGCCAGCCCCTGCAGGTCGTTTTAAACCACGGCCAGCAGGAGGTTGGGCTAATGAGTAAAATCTGAACATTCCTCAAATTTCCCATCCATCCAGGGGGAAGAGGAGGGTGGGCCGGGAAGGGGGGGAGGCTGGTTTGGTGGAGACCTGGGACAAAGTCTCTCTCTCTTTCTGGAGCCCTAGCAGGGTCCAAATGCTTTTGCTGATGCAGTGGGGCTGCTTATATCCCAGGGCCTGATCCTGACCTTGTATGGAGCCAATGCAGCCTTAGCTGAAGGCACTTTGATAGAAACATTTTCCCTGGGGGAAAGGGACACATAGGGCGGCCCTGCCCTCCACATAAAACCCCCTCCTCCATCACGCCTGTAATGAAGCTGGGGGATAATTAAAAGGCAATGGTTGTTCCCTATGGTTGAAGCAGTAACCCCTAGGGATGGAAAGGGTATCCACTGGAGCGTCCCTCTCTGAGTCACCCGGGGGACCAACCCCGGCCGATCAAACCCAGAGATGGCTGCAGAACCACAGGCAAGCGCAAGGGGCTGTTCGAGGCAATCGCAAGGCTTTTCTCAGCATCTCCTCTGGAGCGGCCCCGGCCCCCTGCCACGGCATTATTCTCCTGAACACGACCTACTCGAGGGAGAGGCCCGTTCAAAGTTTGAGTCTGCGCCATGACAAAACCCATCAGTAAAGCTCAGGCACCAGCTTGGGGGTCTTTAAAAGGTGAAAAAGAAGGGAAAAAAGGGTAATTAAAAGATGTTGAGGAGGTAGGGGGAGATGGGAGGCATTTTATAGAGAAGCAGGGATAAACCGGATTTGGTTTTGATCCAGAAAGTTACAGAGCTCCAGAGAGTGGGTTCGTGTGAGCAGGAGAAGCCCACGGGGGGGACCCCCAATTCTGCTTAACTGAGCGCCAAGATTTCTTGGCTGCCTCTGTAGGTCAGTGCCAGCCTTAAGGCACATTAAAAGGCCCCTTGGAGCATGAGCCCACTAAGTTTTGGCAACTTCGGAAAATCTTGGCCTGGCCTAATATGTCCCATAGTTGCCACTGGCTTCACTGGCCAGCTCAGCCCAGCCCGTGGCAACAGCTTCTGGCCTTTTCCACCACTATTTTCCATGCAGAGGAGGGCTAGGCGGCATCGTGTTAAACTGGCTGGTGGCTTGGGATCCACCCCTTCTCAACTCACCTGCCTACCCTGGTCGCTGCTGAGCTTCTGGTAGTGAAATTTGGGAGAAGACGCTTCTTGCAGACACTGAGGCCAGAGGGAGATTGGCAACTTGCACCTGGCAGAGGGAGACTGGACAAAAGCCAGGGGCATACAGCAGGAATCCTTTTGGTACCTGACACGTACAGGCATCTCAGGTGAGTCAAGCTGCTTCTGGCAAGCACTCAGCTATGCCAGCTTCTTGAAACCAGACAGACACACAAACAGATAAATATTATGAGCAATATTCCCACGGGCCCCACGAAGGACTGGTGTCCCATGGGCTTGATGCTGCAGAGAACACAGTGCGAGGCAGCCTCCGCAGTAAAGACATTGCTGTCTATGGAGGCAAGACAGACAAAAGAGGGAGGGAAGCAGGCACAGAGGGAGGAAGGGACTTGCGCGTGGTCACGCAGCTTGGCCTGGCTCTGCCATTGGCATGGCTGTGCCATCGAAGCGTGGGCAGCAAGCACCCAAGAGCCGGATCTCAGTGGAGTTGAATCAACGCTGAGCTTGGAACCGGAAGCAGTACTTCTCAGTCTCTCATCCCAGGCTGTGCTGACATGGCCTCCACTGCCACAAAGCAAGGCCTGCAAATGCTGTCCATGCCAAAACCATGCAACATAAGGCGATGCATGACGTGTGCCAGTGCATGTACAGAACAGGGCAGGCTGGGGGCGGGCTCCCCGCTCGCTGCTCATAGGAGCGGGACATTTGGATGAGTGAGATGAGTTGCTCCATTACCCAGGGCTGCGAAGGCTTCCCCAAGCAGATTGGTATCCCACCATTCATGGGCAGCACCACTGGTCAGACGCTCCCTTTTTTAAGGGTAGAAAGGGATGCAAGTTGCATTTTAAAGATGCTCCCTAATTTAGAAGAGTTGGGGAATTGGTTAGTTAGAAGGAGACCAAGGGTCCACAGAGGTTGACGATTGCTCAACAATAAAGTTCGTTGCGTAGTTCTTCCCATTCACATATGCCTGTGTTCACTGAACCCAGTGATCACTATGGAGGGGCCAGATCACTGTGGCCACGTGGTACTTTCTCAGCTTTCCTCCAGTGGTGCCGTGGCACGCTGCTGTCCGAGGGGATATGGATGAGCGAGGCTGTCGCAGCCTTATTATCCCCGGCCAGGCTGTCAGGTCGGCTGCATGGCTATCATGATGACAAGCATTTATTCTGCAGTCCTTGCTGTCAAATGTCTTCAGTAAAGACATTTGAGATCTCAATAAAAGACAAACCAAACCGCTTCTTTCCCTGCAGCCAGAGCTGGCGTTAGACTCGCAGGGGCTCTGGGCAGAGGAAAAGGCTGGATCCAGCCCCCTCCCACCCATGCGCTGGCTGATTGTACCAACTTCATGTAGCAGGGCCTAAGACAGCTGCCTCTGCTGGCAGAATTAGGCCCCGATTCAGCAAAACCCTTGGGCACAAGCTTACCAGTGGGGCAGTCTCAACCCTGCCCCTGTTGCAAGAACTGCTGACACACATGTGCTTACCCACATGCATGCATTTAGGTCCTCTTGGAAGCCTGGGAAACACTTGAATCCCTTGCTGGAATAAAGCAGGCCAAAGCACAGCCTTAAATTGTTGCATTGAGTGGGTCCTCAGGTGTTTAGGAAGGTCTGGGAAAAGTCCCTGGGCATTTTTCTTCTCCCCTGGGGCCACCTTTAAGTCAGGTGTGCCCTGCCTCTGTCAGACTCCCCCCAGGGACCGCAGGGGAAGGTGGTGGAAGATCCACGTGTCATTGTGCAGGCGGCAGAACCGCAGGGCGAACTTCTCCAGCCTGTGACAGGCATGAAGATGGCCACATTTCCTTCGGGGCTCAAAACCCAGGATGATTAAAGGCAAGAAAATTGGGAGGGGCTGGAGAGGAAGAGAGAAAAAAAAAATAATCGGCGATGATCAACTTTTCCCCTTTCTCCCTCATTAACGAAGCTGGCATATGCTACCCGCCCTGAAGACAAGCGGCCTCCTGTTATTTCAGTTCCTCTCTCTCCAGCCTCCCTTTCTCCCTCTGCCGCTCTCCCGTGCGCCTCTGTCTCCATCTCTCTCCCTGGGATTTTAATTACATTCATCTATTTCCACTCACTAGGTCTGTCACTTTCCAGCAGGCCTGATGTAATTATGTGGTGGGAAGCACCGTTCCCTTTGCTCAAGTCTGAGCGGATTAGGCAAACCTCAGTGGCTTTTCCCACCCTCTCTGCCAGGTACCTGCACAAAGATGACAGATGGTCCAGGGGCTGTTTATTCTCCCTAATGAGCTGGTTCCTTCACTAGTACAAAAGGAGATGTCTCCAAAAACACATGTATATTTTCAATTAACTAAAAATCACTCCGGACTCCAAGGGCTTGGGCTGAGAGCTGGGAAGGGGCTACACCCGACCAAGAAAACAAACAGATACACCAAGCCCAGGGCTCTGTTGCCCTCCCTGCAATCCACGGCTTAAGAAATAGGCTGGGTACCTCTTTTAAAGGCAAGATTGGGTTACAGCTAATCACAGCTGGTGCAGGCAGGATGAGGAGCAGAGCCCCGGTCTGGCACTCCAGCTGCAAAGTACGGGGAGGAGAGCCAAGCCGCTGGACAAACAGAGCCTGAAATCAGAGGGGCCAACAGGGATGAGTGGATGGAGCAGGGTGTGGTGGAGATGGCCCTTGGCCCACGGGGCTGCAGCGAACTCTCCTGAGGACACGCTTATCCAGACTTCAAAAAAAGGAGCAAGCAGTGAACCCGGTGGTGAGCTACCCCGAGGAAAGCCGGGGGTAAAACCACACTGCTGCGTGTGACGCTGGGGTAAGCGTCGTGTGTCTGCAGCTTATGCCAGGATAGTCATGGCTCAAGGAGGACAGGCCATGGAGGGCCTAAGAGCCGACTATGGAGATCTAGCCTCAACATTGGCAACCACCCCTTGGGGAGAGATGCTTGGCTCTAACCAAGTTCGGGATGTAGTTTGGTCAGCTGCTGCGATTTATGGCATTTGCTCTCCCCCCCATATTTATGCCTCCTTTGAACTTGCACAATCTTAAGGCTGTTGTGTTCAGCCTTCCCCTATAAAACCAGCTGCTTTATCTGATCCAGAAGGAGGTTAAATCTGCAAGTACTTTTTTTCTTTCTTTCTTTTTTTTTTTTTTTACTTTGCAAGGCTGAGAAAACAGAACCTCAATTGTCCTCCTGTTTAGCCAAAAACACAGGAACAGAATGACACAGATCTCCCTGCTAATTCTCTCCCCCTCCCTCCCTCCCCTTCCTGGGTTTCTCATGGGAATAAAAGAAGGGTCACGATGAAGGAAAAAGAGCTCCTAGCTCCTCTAGTCTAGAAACCAGCTCCTTCTCTCAGCCCCATGGTCTGTGTTCAAGAGGTGTTGCAGGGGAATCAGTGCCTCCACTGAAAATTTCGGAGGTGGAAAGAAAAGGAAATGGCCCCAAATCTTAAATCCCATCCTCGGGAGTCTAAGTTGGGTGTTTCTTTCACCCCTGCTATTGTAGCATTCGAGTACCTCGCAGTCAACCCCAGCTTTTGAGGAAGGTCCATGCTGCTTTTCCCCTTTCAAAAGTGGAGAATGGAGGTGTGGGGAGATGAAGTGTCTTGTCCAAAGTCAGGTGGGCATTAGGGCGGTGGCACCTATGCCACGGCAGGGACTGCCATCCATTAGTAGCCATGAAGTCCATGACTATGCCATGTTTACTGAACCTTTGTACGGGGCCTCCAAAATGCAAACGCCACCCCTGGGCAAAGCAGGGACTCGACTCGGGGTCTCCCAAATCGCAAGCTAGTGCTACGACTAGACTATCCCTCTTTTTGTGATGCCAGGCAGAGCTGGCCCGGCAGACCTGTCAGGCTGCTGGAAGTTACAGCACTGTTGGGACCGGGGGCAGAGAAGCGTACAGCTTGCCCAGCATCCTCTCGTGGCTTCCTCTCATGGTCTGACCCCCTGCACCCCATTCATACTGTATGCAGTGTGCAAAGGGCCCCAGCTCCAGGTGGTTTCAATCAGTGCTGAGCTGCTGCGGATCCAAACTCAGACTCTGAGCCAGTAGCAAGGAGGCCCCCAGGAAACCCGTCTCCCCTTCCCAGTGCGGGTTCACGGGCGCGTGTGTGCAGCTGGCTAATGTCCTCCCATGGCCTGTCAGACGTGTTGGAGTTAAATGGCCATCACGTGCCTTAGCCCTCATCCGTCCTAGGTGCATACGGGAAATCACTAACCCGTGCAGCTCGCGCCCGAGACAGTGAAGTCTCCGGGGCAGGCACTATCCCTTCTCAGTTGCTTGGAAGCTCATCATGGAGCTGGCTCCTCCAGTGAGCTGCAATCCAAGTCGAGCTTGTGCATCCAAGACTTAACTGGGAACAGCTGTGCACGATCAGAAAACACTTGCCTCTACCGGCTGGCCACAGGGATTCTTTACAGCCGGGACCTAAATACCGGAGGCTGAAATCTATTTGTGGGCTGATTTGCCATTTGCTTCTTCTACGTCTTTTGGAGGAAGCAATACCTACAAAACAGGCAAGCCCACAGCTCCGGGGTATCACGGGGCCTGCGCTGCTGCGGCAGGGGCTGCCTTTCAAATGAAATGTGCTGGTGAGCCCAAGGTCTTGACCCATGGTGGTAATTAAAGAGCCCACAGCAGTTTTTGCCCTGCTCGTCCTGGCCAAATTCCAGTTGGAGTAATTATATTTGGCCCCCTCGACCTCGACAGGTCGGCTCCCATGGCAGCTGTGACATGACATAGTGTTTGCCGGGGCATCGCCGCCCAGCAGGAAACTGGCTGGCCAGGACTTTGGGGGAACTGGGATGAAGATAAAAGGTGAGCGGAGGGTATTCAGCGCATAACCCTGCTGCTAGCTCATTAAAAGACAACATTTGCAGGTCCTCTTTAAACTGTTTATTCATTATTGAAAATCCCATATGTTACATGTCCACGAAGATCAGCTTTCAGCCGCAAGATAAGCGGCCTCCACTTATTGTCCTTTCCCTCTCGCCTTCCTCCCTCCCACCCTCTGGGATTTTAATTACATCCATCAGCCTCCACCCCTCCCAGCTTCGTGTCTCACTAGCCAAGGGATGAAACAAGCCCTATCCTTTTTTTCTTCTTTTGTTCCTTCTTCTTGGAAGAAGAGCAATTGTTTTGCTCGTGGCACCAAAGTCCTAGCACCAGAGGCCTCTCCCAGTGGCTGTGAAATTTCAGCCACTGCTAGGCTTTATTTTAAGGCCTCTAAATTGTTCACGACTCCTTTCCTAGTGGTGCAAGATGTATTGGAGTGGTAGGAAGCTGACACCCCTGGTTGAGGCCCTGGAGGAGCTCACGGCCCAGGCGCTGTCCCCCACCCCACATCCCCTCCGTTCCAGGTGCCCCAGAGAGCTACAGCTCATCCCCATCCAGGTGACAGCAGATCTCAGCTGGGGACACCCAGCGCTCCAAGCCCGCTCTGCTCTCCCTCCATGTCTCCGTAGGCAGGTGCTTAACATTAAATATGGAAATCCCCACCAGTTTTAATGGGACTCGTCACATGCCTAAAGGGATGCACCTGCTTTCAGTGCATTGCTGGATGGGGCCGCCTTTGCAGGACAGAGCCCTGAGCCAGCCTTGGCTTTGTTGTGTGACCCAGGGGCTACCTAAACTGTGAGCCCTGGAGGGCAGAGATTTGGAGGGATTTTTCCACTGCTTGATTGTACAGTGCCCAGCACAACAGAGCCCTGGTGCCAATGGATGGTAATATAAACAGTAAACCACTACGACAGGCCAGGCTGGCAGTGCTGCCGATGATGAAGATGGCTTGACCCTTGCCATTCTACACCTCTTGTTTCAGTTCCTCTCAACTTGGCCATTCTTGACCTCTTTTTCAGGCTGAAATGTTGCATACCCGCTCTCTGCCTCCACCCCAATCTTTCTGGAAAACTTCAGCCTGAAGGGTCCAGCTGTTGCAGAGCAGATGGCAAAGGAAATCAGGAGCAATTTGCCACGTTAAAAAATTGTGATGACATCTTCGTCGTCTTCCACGTGCACAAGAAGGCCTGCCTGATGGGAGCAGACCACAGTGTGATGTCCCATGCCCAACCTGGCTCAGACACAACTGGAGCTAAGTGATGCTTCATTCACATCCACATGGCCTCCAGTTGCAAAAGTCCACCATGGTTTTGTGGCTCAGGAACTGGGTTTAAACTTGGTTTTTGTCCCATTGATACTGCAAGATCTGCATCAGTGAGCAGCAATGCCTGTGCTCTCCCCAACACAGTAGAGCTTAGCTTATAATGCAGGTAAGGGGAGACTAGAAATTCTGGTAGAGATAGGAGGATTATAGCCTAGTGTGACTAGCACAGCTCCCACATGCAGGCCTGAAAAGCCAGGCTAGAACTGTGCTAACCTCAGGTGAGTTGTGGACAAGGTCTGGCTGCATCTGTTCAGGATGTACTTGGGACTTGGTCTTGATTCTTTCCCTATTGAAGTTAATGGATGTTCTGACGCTGCCTTTAGTAGGAGCAAGAGCAGGTCCTTTGCCTTATTATTAAACACGGAAGACTGTAAATATGTTAAGCATTATGTTTCTAGTACCAAAAGCAGGAGTTAGCAGCACTGTCAGGGTTTCAGGGCTTCTTCGTTTCATCCTACCTAGCAAACGAGCCACCCACCCTTTTTCTTATATCCTACTCCAGTGGTTGTCAACCTTTTCAGACTCAAGGCCCGCCTCGTTAGGCTCAAGGCACGTCTCAGAAAATGTCAGCTCATAGCTTTTGCTGGATTTTTGACCAAAGAAAAATACTAGAGCAATTATTCTGTTCCAAAGAACTCAAAAAGACCACAACAGGCCAGAGTGTTTTTGACACTATTAGAAACCTCAGGGTTTACCTTATGAATCATGTGTAGGTGTTTGCACTCCTGACCATGCTAAATTGTACAGTACCCCATAGCACCCTTGAAAGGATCTTATGGTATCCTTGTGTGCCTGGCTGAGAATCACTGTGCCACCCGTTGCATTGCCAAATCTTTCTGCAGACTCCAGGTCACTATTTGTATGTAGTTTCAATTTGGGGGGAGACATGTTTCAATGCCCAAAGTCAAGCTCCACCTGTTGCATTGCCAAATCTTTCTGCAAACTCCAGGTCACTATTTGTATGTAGTTTCAATTGCAGGGGGGAGAGAGGGGGAAACATGTTTCAATGCCCAAAATCAAGCTTTCATGAACAACTCTGTGATAACAAATAAATATGCCTGTACCCAACCACACAATAGGGAAAAGATTTTGGCACGGAAGCTGATGTCAACTGCACACTTCCATTGTGTTTAAGCGATGCCACTAAGGTATATCATTAAGGCATTAATTATTTACAGAGCACCATAAGGATACATAAAGGATGTGATAGGGCTCTGTCTGGCTGCTAGCAGGCTCCTGCATTCTCCTTATGTCAAGCCCTGTTTCTCAGTAGTAGATGTAACTTTTATTGACCAACTGCATATGACAAAACAGGTCTTTGTTAAGCAATTAGCAGATAACGAGAAAGGCCAAAAAAATAGCCATTGTCGCTCAAACATGCATACATATATACATATACATTTATATGTATTTAGTTAAGAAAAGGTTTGTTGTGCTTTTACTATAAAATAGAAATGCTGGGAAAGCAGCAAAGAAGAGAAGAAAACAAAGTGGGGGTAGGGAGAAGACCCTTGTTTCTTATCAGGGATTGAGGCTTTGTACCCAAATAAGAGTGTCCATCTGAAGATTTCAACGCCTTATGGAGGTGTTGGGCATAAGCTGCACCCCAGTGCAAAAGTTGGCTCCACTGGATGGTAAAGGAGTCCTTTGCCCAAGGGCAAGTGTCAGCTATTAATCAAACAGCCCTAGCGAAGTACCTAGGGTTGGTGGCAGATAAGAAGACCAAAGCCAGAGACAATTTAAGTAACTCGCTCAGGGTAACACAAGAAGTTTTGTTAAACAGCCAGGAAACAGAGCCCAGATCTGGAAACACCCAGGCTCGTGCACTAGTGCATTAGCCCTAAACCCCTCTTGCCTCTGTTTCAGCAGCTACCAGTGCATGCAGCACATAGCTGGCTTTACGCGAAACCCTGCTCTTGGCCGCAGATGCTTCATTTCGGTGTTAATATTAGAGGGGACTCCAAAGTTTGCTCAAGCTATCTTCCATTTCCATCCAGAGCCCGCCCTTTGCAGGTGGTATGGTGGCGTTCTGCGCGTGCAAATATCCTGCTGATGTGGGCAAGAGTGAGGTTTGCTGCACGCAGCCTGGCACAGCCATAAATACTGGAGGTGCTGTATGTAAAACATTTGGCCCAGAAAGCTTTCCCCTTCTGCTACTTACCCCTACCACGCAGCCTGCACCTACCCTAGACTCCAGCAAGCTTTAAAGGTAGTGCCTTAAATTAACCCTTTTATGTGTGGGCATCTAGCTTCTGCTATTACTCTGTGACATTCCTGTGGATGTCAATGGTGCTACTCTCGGCATTTCATCAGCACAGGAGATGCATTTCTACCTGGAGGTCCCGGAGTTTCTGCTTTAGAGACTTTTCTAAGGGATCCTTGCAATAGCTGTGGTTTCATTATATCTTGAAGCCCCTTTCAGGGTCAGGTCCTTAACGTTGTTTGGAAAATAACACCATGACATCCCTAAAAAAATCAGTCAGCTTAGACCAAGAATTTCAAATACCCAAGACAGACTCTGAAGCAAGGCTCTTCTGAACTCTCGACGGTGGTTTTGCCTGAGCGAAGAGCGAATAAAAACTGATTTAGGACTTCAGGAGTTAGCCCCAGAGAGGGTTTTTAAAATTATTATTATAGTCACAGCGCCGAAGCAAGTCGTTCTAGTTATACTGCCATTAGTGCAGTCCCCTGGGAGGCATTTAGGCTGCTGCGTATCTCAGACCTCTATGATTAATGTATGTTTATAACAATTGTGAGCTGAGTGGAAGGGAAAGGAGAACGAGGCAGGAAGAAAGAGAGCCTGACTCTTATCCTGGCCTCTGATACACATGCACAGCTCCTGTTGACTTTAATGGGAGCTGCTTCAGCATGTCTGAGGTCAGGATGAGATCCACTGGGCCAGATTCATCCCAGATGCAAGCCCTGATGAATGTAGTCAACGGTGCCATGCCAGGGAAGAATTCAGGCCTCTGTGTATTTAATAGAGAATGAGTCTGAGGCATCAAGCCTAACATTACTTGGATTGTACCTGCTGCGGGCGGCTTGGAGATGCTCCCACTGATTATCTTCCTCTGCATAGATGAGATTTGCATACTGCAAATGCTTATAATGTATTCACGGAGGCATCTCCCAACTGCCTGGGGTGAGCTGGCTGCACGAATACGTGCAAATCTGGAAGGCGAGGCAGAGCCGTTGTCAGAGACGGTGTAGGGAGCTGCATGTCTTTTACCCTAGGGTGAGAAGCTCTTACGGCTTTGACCAGACACATCAAGACAGGTAGGATGCACTCCACTGCCCTTTCACTGACAGGCAGGTCATCCTAACGGAGAAGAGGCAGAGGCGAGCAAATGAGCTGTTCCTGATTTGTCCTAGCCACCTCGGCCAGAAGGGCTTGGCCTTTTCTAAGACCCCCAAGCACTGAGCATCTTCCAAGGTCCAAGCAGTTTTCTCGCAAACAATTAACACTGAGCGAGGAAAGCAAGTGCTGTCAATGGGCCAAATGCCCTTTCCAGGTCTTCCCCTTTCAAAAAGGTCAAGCCGGAGGGTGCAAACTCTAGCTTGAAACCACTTTCCTCGCTTATTTACTTGGATTAGCAGCAAAACCACTCATCTAAGACACTCCAGTGTCACGCATGTTAAGCAAAGTAATTGTCATAACCTTGACACACAAAACACGAAGGCCAGGAGCACAGCACTCAGGAAGCTGTACTGACTGTGCTCCAAAAAACCAGCACCTGGCTGGGGGCTGGGTGGCTGGCCAGTTGCCTCATGAAATGGCCAAAATGTCAGCAACACCTTAACTTGGCACAGGTAAAGCAGAGAGATGAGGATCCTGCCAGTGTCCTGCTGCTGCAAAGTCAGGAAGTGGTTAATTATATACGCTTAAGAGATCCAAGGGAGAGGGCCATGCCTTCTGCTGCAGAAGAAGGCAACTGCCCCATGGTCCAGGCCAACACCTTTCCTTCCTGAGCGTAAAGGTGGAAGTTGGGGTGCACCTGAATGGAGGAGCAAGACACTCTAACCAGGAACTTCTAGGGGGGGTTCAGTCCCGGCAGAAGCATTGGCACACCCCAGCCTTGGCTGCAGCCAGCTCTTGGTGATTCTCCCATGCTGCTGAGGAAGGTGGAAAAAGAAACTTGACACCTGTAGCAACAGGTTGGGGGGGAAAATACCTTCCTAGCCCCATGTGGCAAGCAGAAAAGCCCAGAAACATAGGATAACCAGACACCCCTCACCCCCTGCAACTCTGTACTGCACGCTGGGGAACGCAAACACAACTCCATGCATCACACGCCCTGCCTGGAGAGCTGGCGCTCCCTCTCCCACCTGCCTAGCCCCTCTGTGAACTTATCCTAGCTCCTTTACTCTTCTTCCATAACCAAGACACTTGCAGAGCTCTGCTTTGTTCTCCTGCTTCTGAGCATGGTCCTCTTCTATGTCTACGTGCTCTGGGCCGCAGAGGTCTTCTCATCATCTCTGAGGCATGCGTGTACTGGGCGTCCTTGGACTTTCAGCTGTTGCTCTTCAAAGCGCCCTACAGGCATGGATGCTCCTAAATCATCCCTGACCAATGCTTATTCACCTGCGTCTTGAAACCCACCAGTGAAGGAGATCCCACCCCTTCCCTAGCTGGTCCATTCCAGAGTTTGACTGACCTGGCTCCAAGTTGTCATTCAGGGCAAGGAAGAGGGAGGATCTCAGCAACAGGACAAGGTGTCCTCCCTTTGCTCTGGAGCAGGGCTACTAAAAATATAGGTTGATCATAAATGAGTTTGATCACGTCTGCTGTGTGGGACAGAATTGCTAATAACAGGGCATGCCAAGGAGCTGTCGCTGCTTTTGTGCTAGCTTTGTATCTTGGTTGAGAATCAAATTGGGGGGAGAAATTACCATCAGCGCTCTGAGTATGCTGCCTTTTCCTCTTAAAAGTGGAAAGAGGGCAGGGTAGATTTGCACCTTATAGACTAACCAAATCAGAGATGCATATGCTGTCGTAAGCAGTGGCTGATTTCATCAGATGCTTTTTTAAAATTGCCCACTGGGCTTCTCTTGCCCAGAGCATGAATGAGAGAGGAAAGGCCGGGGCCACCAGCAGCTGAAACACACTCTCCTCTCACTCTCTCTGCACAGCGTTGCCACCCTTGTAGCAGTGCGGTGCTACCCAAGGCCGGAGCAATCCTGGGGAAGGCACGCAGGCTGTCTGTGCTCACAGATTCACAGATGTTAGAGGCTGGAAGGGACCTCTCAAGATCATCAGGTCCATCCCCCCTGCGCCTGGGCAGGAAAGATTGCTGGGGTCAGGTAACCCCAGCAAGGTGAGAGTCCAGATGCTTTTTGAAGATATCTGGATGCTCACCTTGCTGGGGTCATCTGACCCCAGCAGTCTTTCCTGCCCAAGCACAGGGGGGTTGGACCCGATGATCTTGAGAGGTCCCTTCCAGCCCCTACCATGTAACATCACTGTGCTAACCTGCGACTGACAGCACTGCACATAGCATCCAGCCTAGTTACCAGGAGAGAGGCTGAGGCTAAGAGCCAGAGGGCAAAATGGAGCTGGGGAGGAAGAGGTGGGGGGCATCTCAGTGCAGCTGCTGCGGAGGCATTGAAAGCACTAAACAACATGATGGCATGTCCTCTCCTCTGCCGTCAGCAATCAGTCTGTGATGGGGGGGAAATCCCTCACCTCTCTGATACATAAGCCCTGTATCCCTATTAATTCCAATACACCCGTCGTTCTCAGCTTTGCAGTCGGAGTTGCCAGTGGCCTACCCCCGGGCCGGGTGCCGTCTGGGCCAGCAGCTGGCTGGGGGGCCGAGAAGGGCAGTTTGTTCAAGCTCCCGCAAAAAACTGGTTTAGGTGCAAGGGCTTGGCTTTCTGAACAGATGTGCCCTGCTACTTGCCAGGCAGAAGTTCATCACAGGCTTGGCAAAGACCGGGGGAGAAGAGAACCTGCACTGAAACCTCCTTGCCCAGGACAGGGCCCATGCAAGCTGCTCTCATTGCAGATGCCCAGCATGGAAGAGCCTACGCTGGGAGCCAGGTTATGTACTGCTGAGCTCTAACCAGAGATCTTCAGGGAACGATGCTGCCTCCCATCCAGATGCCTAGAGCTATTGTTCTTTCATAACTATGGCTCTGAAGGTCTGATGTGTGATACAAGATATACTGATGTGTCATTCTTTTCCCCTGTACATGCATATGTTAGCTCAAACCTGGTGCTCCAATGCTTACTTACTAGCCAGAAAAAAACACTCTCTTCTTTCAGGGTTCAGCCTCAGAGAGGAAAGTAACACTGTCTATAAATCCTCGCCCACCCCCTTGCGCTAATGCTTGTTATATCTGTTGTGAACAACCCCCATATCATCCATTCATCCACAATTAGTACTGTTCTTTTCCAGGAAGACAGGGGCACTGTCCCAGTGGTAGGACTGCAACGGGTGTTTGCTCCACAGTCGAGCAACTGCTGCTGACGACCTCTCGCGTGTGCTCAAAAAGCTGTCAGTCCTGTGAAACAGAGTGAAGAAGAAACCATTTTGCTCAAGTTTCCTTCCAAAAAAATGCAACAGAGAACCATTCCTCAAGTGATTTTATACTTATTTTTGTCTCTTAACCCAAAGAAGAGAGTCATAAAAGTGGGTTTTGGAGAGACTTGTGCAAAGAGCTAAAGTGTGGAATATTCGGATCCAAAGTATAAAGGGAAAAAACATGAAGGCTAGGTACAAACATTGAAAAAACCCGAGGGGGAATCAATCTAAGTTGCGTGGTTTTCCATAAGCAGTGCAGTTTAGATAGGTAGCGAACAGAGCACACGTTCACTCTTTGGTGGGGGCTAATCGTTAGAGCAGGTTTCTCCATTTTTAAACTACTCTGTGTGTTTGGCTGGGCAGTTGGCTCTGTGTTCAGACCCAGAGGGTGGTGGTTGATGGAAGTCAAATCGTCTTGGTGCCCTGTGACCAGCGGTGTTCCCCCAGGGCTCTGTCCTTGGGCCTATACTATTTAGCATCTTCATTAATGATGTAGACATTGGTATCAGAAGTGGACTGGCCAAGTTCGCTGATGCCACCTAACTCTGGGGTAAAGCATCCACACCTGAGGACAGGAGGGTGATCAAAGCAAAGCTTGACAGGCTTAGAAAAGGGGCGGACGAGAACCGGATGGTGTTCAACACTGAAAAATGCAAGGTTCTCCACCTTGGGAGGAAAAACCCGCAGCATGCTTATAGGCTCGGCAGTGCTATGCTGGCTAGCACTACAGATGAATGGGACTTGGGGGTCATGATTGACCACAAAATGAACATGAGCCTGCAATGTGATGCTGCGGCTAGTAAAGCAAGCAAAACGCTGGCTTGCATCCACAGATGCTTCTCAAGCAAATCCCGGGATGTCATTCTCCTGTTGTAGTCAGCCTTGGTGAGGCCACAGCTGGAGTACTGCATCCAGTTTTGGGCTCCACAATTCAAACAGGATGTGGAGAAGCTTGAGAAGAGTCCAGAGAAGAGCCACGTGCATGATCAGAGGTCAGGAAAACAGACCTTACGATGACAGGCTGAGAGCTATGGGACTCTTCAGCCTGGAAAAGCGCAGGCTCAGGGGTGATGTGGTGGCCACTTACAAGTTTATCAGGGGTGCTCACCAGGATCTGGGGAACGTCTGTTCACCAGAGAGCCCTAAGGGATGACAAGGTCGAACAGTCACAAACTCCTCCAGGACCGTTTCAGGCTGGACATAAGGAGGATCTTCTTTACAGTCCAAGTCCCCAAGGTCTGGAATAGACTGCTGCTGGAGGTGGTTCAAGCACCCACTTTGAATGCCTTCAAAACACATTTGAATGTTTATCTTGCTGGGATCCTGTGATCCCTGCTGCCTTCCTGCCCCTGAGGCAGGGGGCTGGACTCGATGATCCTCCGAGATCCCTTCCAGCCCAAATCTCTATGAAATCTGTGCGCCAAACTGCTGTTCTGTTACAGGTATAGACCGGTTTTGTGCGCTGAACTTCTGTTATGGGTATAAACTGGTTTCTGATTGCTTATATCAATAAAAAGTGTAATGTCTGCACCTGGCCTAAATGAAAGTAACTTGCTTGGTGGGGGCAATGTTTCCTGTGCAGGGTAGGGGACAAACACATCCCTCAACGCTTGGATTAGCTCCACAATACCTCTCTCTAATGTTGCAAGAGAGATACTTGCTTCCAGTTTGCAGAAACAGGCTTCTGGCCTCTAGTACCCAATTAAGACAACCTTTTATTTATTTTTATTTTTTTTGCCATTCAGTGCAATTATTTTAAAAGCCAAGCCGATGGCATGAAAAATAAAGGTCTTTTTTTTTTTAAAGGAAAACAAAGGGTATTTTCCCCGTGTTTGTTTTGTTCATTGTGTGGGTTGTAGAGGTTTGTGTACTTATTTTTAACTAGGGCAACTTTTATCAAAGAAATTAAATGACTAAGCGCCGGCGACAAAGGCAGGACGATGAAATCGCAACATTAATCTTCCCTGTGCACCTCCAAAGAAGTGGAAACTTCCACTGAACGCCATGAAATTCTTTTCACAATTAAGTTGTTCAGACATGCCAGTCACAAGCCCTCAGTAACTAGTGAGGTGAAAATCTCTCTGGCTGAGCGGAAAAAGGTTCATTGCGAGAGCCCGGGAGAGGGGCTGTCTATCTGCTAAAATGAATGAGCTAGATACAGATTTAAAAAATTGGGGTTAAACTGCATGGTGGTTGGAAAAGAAAGAGCTTGGGCCTAAACATGGATAAAGTTCATTAGGTCTAAGCACCACTTATGGTCTGAGGAGCCTGGAGATGGCTGAGCTTCCTTTGCAGGCAGTGGAGGCTCCACATCGGGTGCTCACAGATTTGGGCATGAGGGTTAGCTCCATCCATCCTGTTCTTTGCCTGACCTGGGCAGACATCCCTGTCCTTAGGCTGTATACATGAGGGAGTGGGGATGAAATAGTCACTGTGAAACAGCACAAAAAAGCCCTTTGCCAAATAGTCAGAAAACTCAACCCATGCTAGTTTCGGCGTCTGCGGCTGTTCACAAGCTATCCCCAGAAATCTGTTTCAGCCCCTCTCGAGGCTGAATATCCAACCGTTACACAATGCTTTTCATTAATGAAACTCAGAGTGCCTTACCAAAGAGGCCACTGTCATTACCCCCATTTTACAGAATGGAAAATGAAGGCCTGGGGTAGAAAGTGAGATGTCTAGAATTACCCTGGGCAGTCTCCTCAGTGGCAACCCAACCCGCCAGCCTAGACCCTACTAGTTTCACATCAGCCCCTAGATATTTTGTGGTGTCTCCGATACCACCAACCTCAGAAGATCACATTTTGCGAGACAGACTCCCCAAAATCAGGAGGTTGCCATGCAAAATGGTGAGACTCTTCAAAGAGGTGATGCCATGGCCCTGGGCCTGTCTTCTGAACTCCCCTTACTCTGAGCACCGGTGTGAGCCAGCTAGTGTCGCCTACGCATTCGCATTTGCAGAACAAAGGCAATTTTGGCCTTTCTGTGCTATACAAAGGCCTTTACCTCCAATATAAGCCCAGCAATTAATTTTGCCTCGTGACCTTCAAATCAGTCGTTTCCCCACAGTCCTGAGCCAGATTTGCATCTATGTTGGCAGCAAATGTTGGCAAGGCATTCTTATTTAAAAAAGCAAAGTACCTTTGTGGAACGGGGCTGTTTTAGTCACCTTTCTTCTGAAGATTTTGGGCTTGACTTATAAATGTGGTCTCTGCCGGCGAAGGTTGGTGTAGCTGAAGTCAGAAGGCCACCTACTTGACTGGTGGTGAAGACAGGGAGAGGGCAGCGCTCACTGCATCCGGCGCTGGGGAGAGGATGAGGAATTAATTCCATGTGGATCAAAGCCAAAAAATCCCCAGGTTATGGCATGCAAATTCACATCATGCAAATTCACGTGGCTGAGTCTGACGTGTGCGTACAGACACATGTTGTACGCTTATGCATAGGTGCACCCATATATATATTTGTTTTGTGTCGGAGATGCGTACAAATTTGTGAGATGTGGGAGGCATCGGAAATGTGTGTATGCCTGCTTGTGAGGTGATGTGTGATACCTCTATGTGCAATGTTTGAGCTCTGCCTTTGTAGCCTTTTTTTTAAGAAAAAAAAAAAAACAAACCGTCAAAGGAAAACTTCCTTTCTTGTGCACCTTTCTCAGTGGGCACTTAACCGTTTCTTTCTTGGTTTCATTTGTGGCCTTTGTGACTGTAGCTCTATTAGTAAAAAGGAGGAGGGGGTCACTGCAACGATTTTTGAGTCACGGACTGCTTTATGGTACATCACGTCTTTAAATTATACCTTGTATTTCAATCATTTTTTTCTTTTGCTATTAAATTATACACGTCTGCAAAGATAATAAGGAACACAAAGCAGTAACTTTCATTTGAAGACGAAGAAGCATTTATAAATCTCTGTGTGCGTGTGAACGAGACACGTGCACACATGCACACACACGCACACAATTTCAGCTGGATTTTGTTACCGCCATCCAAGGCTTTGCCTTAGATTTATTGGGAAATGAATGCAGACCCCAAAGAGAAGTAAAAAATTAATGCTCAGCATTGTAACAATAATTAGCCCGGGGGAAGAAAGGAGATGGAGCTCCAAAGCAGAGATGTGCAATTCATTAAGATATATGAAACAACCTTTCCTGGTAACTTCTGCAACCAGTGGAAGAAATCGAGCAAACCATCAATGAGACACTGCTGAACGGCTGTTGAGAACTGTCAAATTTCTGCTCCCAAAAAAAACACTTGCTTTCTTTTTTTTTGGTTGTTAGCTTTTGTTTTTCAAGCAAAGAATTGCTAAAGAAGCCCATTTCTGCATGGAGAAAACGTCCAAGGAAAACAGGTTATTTCATTAGCGTTGTAAACAAGACGGACTTTTTCAAAATATTTATTTTAGGAATCAAATTAAATGTTCCAGCTATTTGGGAATTCAATTCGGTCTTTCTGTGTGCACTAGTCAAGACTCCCAATGCATCAGTGCACTGCTTTAAAGGCATCTCCACTCTTTTGGATTAGTGACCCATTCTAACAGGTCTTCATTGACTGGGAGTGTGGGTCTCTCAAAGAGTCCATTGGGTACAGCTTACAAAAGATTTTAGCCGGGGATGAAGAGTTTACAAAAAGTTTGGAGGAAACTGTGGAGTCCTTTTAAAAGAGAATAAACTGCCACTGCTGTGTCTGGGCTGAGTTAATCTGATTAGGCCAAGCTCATCAACAGGCAAGCTGAAAAGAGAGAGGGGAGTGGGGGAGGGAAAAGCTATAGATTGGGCCAAAAAAAAAGGAGACCTTTTTACTAGTGAAGTCAAACAAAACATATTGTTGTAGAGCATGCTTGCCTACAGATGGCAAAATGACAAATCTTTTCAAAGGCAAAGCAAATATAATTGATGGCTTTTTTTTCCAGGTATGGGAACAGACACTTAATAAGATTAAGAGAAGCCAAAATGAAAGGCGCCGTGAAATACCACAGATACTTGCAATGGTTGTTCAGATGACACAGTCCTCTGAAGTTTGCCTCTCTGAATAAAAAAAACGAAGGGGGGAAAAAAAACCCCCATCGAAATGAATTGCATTAGTAATACTTGGTTCCTTAGGAAACGTATGCATAAAAATAAGATGTTTCCTCCATCTGTTAATGTTGCAACTCTTCCTGGTTACAAAATCCTAGAAGACTGAAAGTATCCTGGTTTAAGAGCAGGGGAGAAGCCAAGGAACCTTTTCTTGGGGATGAGGAAAGAAAGTATGGTAAAATGAGAAGGCGGATTTAAGGCCCCTTCTCCCTGATTTCAATGGAAATCAGCTGAGTTAGTTTAAAGTCCATAGACTACAAAGGCTTTGAAGAGAGAGTTGCTTATTTCAATCATTGCTGATTATTTCTGGAAGGCGAGGTAGGCCCAGGGACCAATAGATGGAGCGCAGGTCTGCCGGCCGGGACACCTGGGTTCTGCTTTGGCTCCTACCGCTGAGTTGCTGCATGTCCTTAGGAGACTCATTAGCATTTCTGGGACTCATCTTCCCTGCCTGTAAAATGGGGAGAAGGACTTTTTTACCTTGATGAAGTCCTTTGAGATCTCAGGGAGGTCACTGGAAAAGGACCATTATGGCTTCACGGAGCTTTGCAAACCGATAGGAGACACGGTGCACGGTCTTGCTGCTGCCTGCACCACAGCAGAGTTCATGAGAAGGTTGTATAGGGCTGGGCCGATGCAAGGAATAACAGTACAGAGAGAACCATTCGTAGCCATTAAAGTACCCAGCCAACGTCGATGAACCCAAACCGATTTCTGGGTGTCGAAGCATGAGTTTTTCCTGCCTTTGGATCAGGTAGCCTGACTAATAGCATATGCTGAGAGGTTCCCCATTGTCCTCCTCAACCCCCAAAACATTTTGCCATCATTTTGAATGGACCAGCTCACCCTTCAAAGCTCAGTCAGACCTGAAGACAGCATCCCTGCTGCCGGTCATCACTGCGATGCAAGCTCCAGTTAACAGCAAGACCCCGTAGTAAGAATATTCCTAATGAAGTGATGCTTGCCTTCTCCTGGGTTGGGAGTAGGGCATGCTCCCCTACAATGTACCCTATGCAAGATTATCAGCCAGGTAGATTTTACTAAGTTGCCAGTTAAAGCTCATCTATAGCCTGGAAACCATTTATCTTACATCACCACATGATAACCAGCCTGGTACAGAGCTGGCACATCCTAGTTCTTCCCCTCATGCCCGCCCCCAGAGTAATGGGAGGAACCAGCACAGAGCAGATGGTGCTTCTCCGAGAGCAAGTCTCACTCTCGAGCCGCTCAGGGATTGGCATAACTCCCCGCTGCCTCCTACTCGGGTCTCGTGGCAAAGCCGCCACAGATCCCACACGCTCCCAGCGGCACCTGCGAGCACCACCGAGCCGCTCACGGGGGCGCGTGCAATGCCTGGGAGCAAAACAGTGTCATGGGATCAGGCCCTGCTACACTGGAAATGACACATGATAGGCATCGTTATTTAACGACGTGTATTAGAGAGACAATGAGCAGCGCGCAGCACAGAGAGGGGTCACCCCATTAGAGACGCCAAAGTTGGAGGCTACATTCCTTTGCTATATTTTAGGGCTGTCTACTTTGAGCTGCTCAAGTTGTGCTTGGATTTAACGCGTGCTGCTCCTTAGCAAATATAATTAAGAACAGTATCCATGGAAGGCATGTAAGGAGATTTTCTCCCCAAGGCCACCTAATACAGATGTAATTGACTCTATTTTCTGCTTTCTGCACATGGATTGCAGCAACTCGGCCCCTATTATCCATCAACAAATTAACAGGAGCCAGTCAATGGGCCCTCTTCAGCCGGGATTGGTTTTAGAGAATGGAGCACTGGGCTGTGTTAAATCCAGACACCACCCGGCTTCATTCTCTTCCTTTTTATCTCCACCGCCTTTTCAAGAGGTTTTCAAGCGAAGGGTAAGGCAGCAAAGATGTGTTTGGGCAAAACGACCGGGACTTGCTAAAGAAGTGGACATCTGTCTCAGCTCTGTACTCCAGCTAGAAGGATGCTGGGGGCAGGGAGCGCTCGAAAACAAAACCAGGCCAATATGTTCCCCACGCTTTTACCTTGGCCCCTGCATCTTCTCTGCACTGAACTTCGAAGGAGGGGAAAAGAAAATGAAACCCCTCTTGTCTCATGAAACTCTTAGTTTGCAAGGCTGTGAAATTCCTTCTGCATGACTGTCATTGCCTTCCCACAGCAAGGCCTACGGCGCTGAGAAAGATTTCCTTCATAAATCGAAGCACAATAAATAATAGTTTCTTACTACGGCCAAGCGTTTTCTTAGCGCTGCTGTAGCGTATAGCCGAAACGATCCAAGCATGCGCTTGGAACATATGATATGTGCCTCGTCTGCTTTTGAGCGTCTTACAATATACGGCACATTTTGGCAACATAAGTGATCCTTGTACATCCGACTCACAAAACAGGTTTGCGTTACCCAGAAATCTTGCTGCAACAAGAGGGAATCCACGCAAAAGCCAAGTTTAAAAAACAACAGTTTGACGCATCCTCAGACACCGTCTGACACAAGCCCTTGTTGCTGCAAACTGCTAAGCGTCTCCCTCCTTCTCATTAAGAGATCTCTTGCCAATGTGATGACAACAATCACAGTACCTGAACGTATACATCATGAAAAGAGGAGGATTTGAAGCCCATCTGTGAGCAGGCTCCTCCCAAACATTGGAGTATTTGAAATAAGGATTCAAAGCTGAACCTTGCAGATCGCTAGGAACGGGTTGGATTTTAACATTTTAACGGTGATTGTTAATTTGAGTACCTTTTAACTGAGCAAAAGCAGAGTGGTCTCTGGGTCTGAAAAGCATCATGACTTAGGGGGCCTGGATTCCCTTCTGGTTTCTGGCACAGATCCTCCACAAATCACCTGGGCCTAATCCACATACACACTGGAGTCAATCAGCTTAAATTCGAGCAGATGCTTGTCTGCAGCAGGGCCTTAAGGGCGCAGGTCCCATCTATACGCAAGGAATAATGATGTTGATGCTTCCTGTCTTGTGAGAATAACTCCATGATGTCTGTATGGTGCTCGGGGTCTGGGTCTATGGGTGCCTGAGAAATAGGGAGATCCTAGACAATAGCGACAAAAGGGACCTTGAGAGATCATTTAAGCAAGCCACCCCTCTGACTCGAGGCAGGAACATCTACACGCGCATTAATGTGCTGTAGTTATGGCATGCTAACTTAATGCACAATAATCAGCACCACTGTGCAGTAGCACCGGCACATCTTTTAGGTGATCCTAATGCACAGTAGACTAATTCTACTGCGCGTTAGCACAACTTTCACCGTGACATGCTAATGCGCAGTAGAATTAGTCTACTGCACTTTTAGCGTCTTGTGTAGATGTGTCCGGCAACACCAGTTATACCCAAGGCAGATGGTATGTACCTAAGATGCTCTTCAAATGTCTCCAGCGATGGACAGACAGGGTTCTTTGCGTAAATCTGATATCTTTTATTAGACCAACTTAAATAGTTGGAGAACAATTTTTAAGCAAGCATTTGGGTTCAAAAGCCCTTCGTCAGGATGAAGCCAGGTTCAGGTTCAAAAACCCTTCCAGTGATGGAGACCTCCTTCAGAGGTCTATTCCAGTGCTTAACTCTCCCTACAATCTGAAAGGTTTTCCTCATAGCCAACCTAAATCTCCCTTGCTGCAATTTAAACCCCATACATTTTATTCTCTCCCTGGTGGATGTGGGGAGCTGCTTATAATCTTCTTCTCTGCAGTAACTTTTTCCATTGCTGAAAACTGTTATCACATCCCTGTGGAAAACAGAAAAGAAACCACAACAGAGGATGACCTGGGTGGAAGAGATCAATTCACTTCAGCAGCAGAGCTGGGACTGGGAAGGGTGCAAGACAGAGCTGCATAAATCAGTTAGTATAAGTCAGCAGCTCTTATACTTTTTAGACTGATGTCCCCTCCTCAATAGACTCAAGCCCCTGCCTCAGAAAATGCTGGCTCTTAGTTTCCATACAATTTTTGCCTACAGATAACGAACAGCGATTCCTCTATTGCAAAGAAAGCCCATAACAGGTCAGAATACTTTTAACACTACAGAAGATGCCTATTAGAAATCTCTGGGTTTATTTTGTAAATCATGCTTGCACACCTAAAAGTGCTAACACTGAGGAGCACCCCGCAGCACCCTTGAAAGGATCTCAAGGCACCCCCAGGTGCCACCGTGCCTGGGTTGAAAATCACTGCCATAAGTGTTTTCCCTAAATTGCTTCCTGATTTTAAGTCCCTTGACCCTGGTAATTCATGCTAGTTGACTAGAAAGTTCAGATCCAGCAGGAACCAACATATGAGGTACCAAAAGGATACTCTTAGGAGTAGGGGGGAAGGCTGCAATGTAATTTGTTCCACATTACAGTCTACTAAAGAACCTCCTTGCAATCTGCCAGCCGTTAACATCTTAATTTCTCCTTCAGCTTTCCCTTAGACATGCTATCCAATGCAGTGTATGGCCGGGGGATGATTGCACTGGATAAACGAGGAGGAATCCAGGAGGGATTATGCTGCGGTCCGTGGGCAAACAGGAATGTGAGGAGCTGCACTCAGACACAGCTGTCTCCCCCAACAATACCCAGAGCAAACAATTCCCCAGTAACAAGACGTTACCGGGAGCAAAACCAGTCAGGAGTTGGGAACAAAACAAAACCTGCATTCAGCCCCCTGGGCTCGCCGCCCTTTTATGAGCCTTTTCACCCCAGCTGCAAGCTTTTGAGTTGTGCTTCAAAATTTGAGAAGCCGCGCTGTAATAAAATTGAGCTTAGAGATCAAAGAGCCGCCTGAATCCAGATGCGTGGCCAAGGCAGCCAAAGACGAGCAGTGTCCTCTGCAAGGGTTTTGTTCTGTTCTGTTCTCTAGGATCTAATCAAACATGAATATTGGGATTAATGGCTCGGTTCACATCAGCGCACACAGTGGAAACAGTCTTAAGCTTGTTTTTCTAAAGCACAATATATATGAACATGATTTTTTTAAAGGGATCAAGATTAAATGTATAGGACATGCCCAGAAAGGAATCACAGGGACTTTTCGCTTAAGCCCCTTTGTTTCTTCTGCTCTTCCTATGAAGCCTGCCAACGAAACACACCCAGGACTGAATGTCACCCACCCCGGTACATATATAACCCACAATAGCGCATCAGATTCAGTGTTGCGGACAAGACCTGGGGCACGCGTGGGGCATCGGGGGAGCAGGATATGGCTCTTTGACTCTCTGCTGAGCAAGCTCAGCATTTCTGAATGTCACTGTAGGTTTTTCCAACTTGTCGAGACTTCCCAAAGGACACAGTTTGCTCCAGCCACAGCCGTGACATACCCTGGTATTTGTCTGACACATCCTCTGCTGTGGGGCTGGGGAGAAAGAGAGCAGCATCCAAGCCACCTAGGTTGGCTTTATCCCACTAGGCATCATCCCATGCTAGCTGACTGGAGAGCTGGGAAGGGCAATTGTTTTCCAGTCCATGTGAACAGTTTTGAGCCATGAATCTGCCCTACTAACGGTAAAGCATGAGTAGTACCAGCCTGATTCAGCGGCACTCTCAATAACGTCAATGGGAGCAGGATTTGGCCCTTAAAAGCTTTGGTTGCATAAGGGATAAGAGGACTGGTCTCTAGGTCAGCACATACGATGGCTGTCAGCGAGAAAAGGCAC
Source organism: Alligator mississippiensis (assembly GCF_030867095.1). Lineage (NCBI taxonomy): Eukaryota > Metazoa > Chordata > Crocodylia > Alligatoridae > Alligator > Alligator mississippiensis. The sequence goes on from NC_081836.1 coordinate 9,337,452, forward strand.
GTGCAGACACTATGGGTCTGATCCTGTGGCTTCCTACCCGCAAACTCCTGTCAAAGTGAATGGGACCAATTCTACAGATCACCCAGAACAAGTGCTCTCCTCCCCTTGACTAAAGCAAGACGAGATGATTTGTGCACGTTGGGCCAAACGGGGCCAACTCAGGGCATATTTCTTGAGCCTTTAACTGCCCAGCGGGCAATCCACCAAAAAAGGATCTGCACACAGCACAGTGAAAGCAAGGGGCAAAAGACATGATGCTGGGAATCTTGCTTATACTTTTGTTCATGTCCAAACAGTTGAACCGCACCGTAGGGAATTGGGGGAGAGACTTTCTGATTTTACATATTATCTCTATTAGACACAGTTCTACAAGGCCGTTGAGCCTTTGCCTCCAGTCTGGGAGGGTTTGCATCCAATGGCTCAGGTGGGTCAGGACAAGAAAAATCCAGCCTTTGTCCTTGGTGCAGAAGTTCTGCACAAGGCAACCAACTGAAACAGGAGCAATCTGATGATCCAGAATCCCATTTCCTGGGTAGGGCAATACAGTGGCCTGGTTCAAAGCTTGCTAAAGGCAAAGAGAGTCTATCCACTGACTTCACTACCCATTGGAGCAGCACCTCAATGCATCTGAAAGTAAAATGAAAAAAAAGGACTGATAGTCTGAAATTCCAGCAGAGCAGATGGAAAACGTACTTGATTGTTACACAGGAAAGAATTGTGTCCATGGAGAGACATGGGCACTAACCATTGTTCTTGGGATCAGAGCTCTAACAATTGAAGAAGTTTCTATTGAAATTATGGTTCATTTAATGTTAATTTTTAACTCTGGGTCTGTGATGGATGGGTCTGAAATACCTGTCAGTGCTGAGCACAGGTTCTGAAACATTGTATGCTGCATCCATGCAATACAGATTGTTTTTGAAGGAATTAATTCCTTTACGGGCCCTATCATAGAAAGGATATTGTCCTGCCTTTTAGTGGCCCGAATGATAATCCAGACTCTTACGCTTTCCAAAGCAGATTTACCAAAACATAGATTTTTTTTTTTAATTCTGTAAAGCCCTGTGCCTCTCAGTGTGCCTTTTACAAAGGCCCATGCTAAGATTGTATGCATTAAATATACAACTCCTGAGTCATAAAGCCCAAAACACAACCTAAGTTGCATACCCAACAGAAACGCAGTTCCAGCCAGGACTGCCACTCATTTCATACCTGCTTCAGTGTGGTGAAGGTAAAGGACTCTGGAAAAATATTTGCCTAGCTCCTTTGATGTCTGTAGGGAGATGATGCTGTTTCATCCAATCCGTTTCAGCTACGTGCATTTTGCAGTCTGAATGCAGCAAACCACATGAAATTACACCTGAAAATGAAAGGCCTGGAGACTGATCCAAGCAGTGAAAACTGAAATGCTTCAAAGAGCTTCCCTTTCTCTACCTAGGTACCTATACAGCTCCAGCACTGAAAGGGTTGAGACCACCCCCACTCCAATTATTAACAAATTTATCTTCACAGTCCCACCTGGTCAAGATAATCAAGCATCGTTTGTCCCAATTGGAGGGAGATGAGGCTGCTTGCCCACAGAAGTGCTGGCAATCTGGGGCAGAGCCAGCAGCTACCCAACCTACATTTCAAGCCTGCATTTTCTTCCTTGCCGACTTGCAAATTGCAAGCCTCAAATGAGGCCCGGCATATTGACGGGCTGCCAGGTGCATCTCGAAGTACCTGGCACGGAGGCTAAATCTGCTTGCATTCGCTGAGATCCGTCGCTCTGGTGAGCAAATGTTTTCAATTAGGCTTTTTCTTCCCCCAGCCGTCCCCCCCCTCCCATGCTGGATGACATGATCAGGGTTTCTTGGCACGCGCCCATCTGAAATGTGGATCCCTGCCAAGCGAGCCTGTCTTCCGGCCGCTGTTCTCCAACAGAACCCACTCCTCTCCCTCCTGGAGGCAGCGAGTAATCCCAGGCTATCCTGTTACGGGTGCGTCCCCCGGCAGGAGGCTGCGATAACGCATCGGGGTGCCCTGCCATGGATCAGTCAACGGTCACGCTCGTTGCGCAAGGCCAAGTCCTCCAGGTCTCGTTGGAGCGGCTGCAAATGATTAACGCCCGCAGCTCCGGCCAAGCCTCTGCGAGGCAGATGCTCAGGGTCTGGCAGAGAAAAGAGCGCCAAGTTGGATCGCAGAGCAGTGTGGCTTTGCCCTGAGCAAGCACACGCCCCGGGAGCACAACCCGGCTCCCACGGAGCCCACAGCAGCACTGCCATTGACATCAGCAGGGTGCGGCCACAGCAGATGCCCTAAATTAAAGTTACAAAATGCTTGGGGCCCTGGAGGGCGGATGGCAAAACTCCCTCGATTCAAAGAGGAGCGAGGATTGGAAAAGCCTCTAGGGATGCTCCAAATGCCAGGCTTCCTCCACTATGCTTCCTGGCAGACATCAGGCCAGCTGAGGGAAGTGAATGATGGGTTAGACCCACAGCAAAACCATCTTTTCCCCTGCTTCTGCTGGGCAGGAGAAACTTCATCATCCCGTGAGAATAAGGCAATTCAGTCCATCCTCATCTGCCTTCCTTGCAGGAGGAAAGCAAGGTGCAGCCATCCCCCAGGGGATGTGAGATGGGGAACCCTAAGACCCTCCTTGCCCATTTTCAGTCTTCCAGTTGGTGGGATGGGAGGTCCCACGGCCCACAACCCGTGGCCTCTGGAGGGGGTGCCATGAAGATCCCGATGCCCCCTGGTGGCTGCAGCACCCAACCATCCCCCAGAAAGTAGCAAGGGAGCAAGAAGGAGATTCCTGGATGGGTTTTCCTTGGGGCGGGCAGGGCTTTGAGACAGTCTGAATCCCCCCACAGAGGCAGAAGGGGGAATGGAAACAGCAGTGAAATCAGGGGGCCTGCTGGCCGCTGGCACTGGTACAGGGGATGACATTGTACACCCTGAAGAATAGCTGGTGTGGTGAGAAAGGCAAAGCCTTGGCGTAGGGCTCTTAAGGGGGAGATGGAAATAATAGGAAGCGGCTGAAGGGAGATGGCTGGGTTTGGAGGGAGAGCTTCATTTTGGTGACCCTAGAAAGGAGGAAGTGGTAGTGTGGGGAAAGGGGTTAGGTAAATTTCCCCTTTCCCTGCCCAAGTTTGGGTCCTGGGCCCTAGGCCAGACCTGCAGCACGGCCCCCACCTTGCAGATCTCTCATGTTCCTGCCCGGACTCTGCTGAGCAGAAGCTGCTGGAGCTGCTGGCAATCTGCCCAGATGGTTGGTGGTTTTGTGAGCAGGGCAGATCTCCTCTGAGGGCTGGCCCAAGGGAACCAAATGCCACTCACTGGTGCCTGAGAACAGATAAAAGGGAAAAGACCAGTGCATCCTCTTCAATACAGACTGCCAAGACTGGAACAGGAAAGTAACCCCATGTGGGAAGCATTAGCCCTGAAAACCATTTCAGACTAGTCATCAAAAGTCTTCTCATGCATCGACTGAATAGAACTAACCCATCCTAAGACACCTCGCCAGCATCAGAGCCCTCCCAACCTAACCCCAAGCAGGTAGATCAATGGGGCCTCAATGGGCACTAATGCTAATCTTTATTCCCATTGCATTGTTCTTTACAGACCAGATTGTCCACTGCTCCACAGAAGTCCATGGGATTGCACTGATGTGAGTGAAGGGGACAGTTTCTCCCTCTGCTCCTCTTGCATTCATAATGTCTGAGTAATTTTGAGCCTTCACTTTGGGGATATATGCTAGTTAGAGCATTAAACAGAGGAGCCTTCAGATGGTGCTCGTGGGCTGCTTTTTATTTCTCACCAGCAATTTACAGACACTATCCCCTGTTCCACCACCTAAAAATGTGAAATATTTCCTTGCATCTCACACCAAGTACCTGGTGAACAATGTTCTAAGCAAGAAAAAGCTTTTCATTTAAAATGGCATTTTTGTAAAGCTTTATCCGCTCCTTTTTTTTTAACTTGAGAAATTAAAAACTATTAATAACACAAAGATTTTGAAGGCAAAGATCCTTTTGAATTTCAAATGTAAGTAGCTGAAGGAAAATGAGCATATGTCTTAGTAATAATAAGTGGTATAAGTCTCTAGTCTGGAAAGGGATGTGAGCATTGTGTAGACTTTAAAATGAAGTGGAGCCTGGTAGGTTGATTTAGTCCTCTCACCTCCAAATTAAACAGGCTGAAAGTGAACGCCGGTTGTGAGTATTATGGTAGAGCCTCAGGACCAACAAAAACTCGGGTCCCGCCGAGGTGGCTCCTGTCCCAAAGAGCTGAAAGTCTGTGACACGTGGGTGCGGCAGGGTAGAGCATACAGGCAGGGAGCACCATGGCTGTATCCCAGTTCCATGACTACATTAGGGATGGGGTCACTTAGGTGTACAAGGTCCATGGGAAGAACAGTGATGGGGGATTTCACAGTGTGGAGATGCCTTGCATTTGAAAGCTTGTCTAATTCAATCCTAACTACACAGTTGGTCCAATAAAAGAATTCCCTGCCTCCCTGTAATGTAGAAACAAATAAAAAGAGAAGGGAATGGGGGGAGACAACTTTCTTGCTATAAAATAGAGGCCAGGAAGACCAAAGCCCCAAGGGCCTGATAAGCTTAATGGCATTCTCAAGGTTATGAAATGACCCATGAATTTTACTTTGGGGGCAGGGGCTTAAGTGGGCAAAGGCTTGGATTTAATCAGGGCACATTGAAAAATATCAGGAATGTTGGATGAGGCCTCGACACACCCCTCTGAGCTGGGGAGCAGGAAGGGCACGCTGAGGGGTGGGAGGCATCACGGCACCCTGGCTTGGTCTCCCCCTCATCTTCAATTTGGAAAGGCGAAAGCTGAAGGGGGATAGGATAGAAGCCTATAAAATCATGAAGTGACCAGGGAGCTGTTCTTCACCAAGTCCTTGTTTGCACAACACATGGTTAACTTGTGGAATTCATTGCCACAGGAGGTGGTAGGGGCACATAGCACAGCCAGGTGTCAAAAAAGGGACTGGTTAAATGCATGGGTGACAAAGCCATTAGTGGCTGGTGAACAGAGCAGTTGGAGATGTTTCCTCTGGCATCTCTAAAGGGAGGATGCCAGGAGAGTACTGAATAGGAGGTAGATCACCCCAGAGAGATGTGGTTCGATGCTCTCCCCGTACAGCATCCACTTCACCATTATTGGAGACAGGCTGCCGGGCTAGACCATCCGTCTGCCCCAGCATGGCACTGCCGACGTTCCCTTTAATCTCCCATTTTTAGTCCTTTTCCAGCCTCTTGCAGATGCCAGGTAACATGCCAACACTTTTTTGCCTTGCCTTTTCCCACCTCCACCCTTTGATCCTTCCTTCCTGGGGGCACCTGACCCACGACTCAAAAGAAGTCCTGGAGAAGCCCAACTGGAAGGGACCTCCAGAGGTCACATCTAGCCCAACCCCCTGCTTATGACCATCCCTATGCAAACCATCTTATACTCTCCATCCTCACTCTATTCTCTCCCTATGAGTTTTGATTAGAGGAGCCAGACCCTCCAGCCTGCAGGAGCCCCTCTGATCCTAGAAAATGAGGGTTGGAAGAGACCTCAGGAGGCCACATCTAGTCTACCCCCCCTGCTCAAAGCAGGACCAGCCCCAACTGCATCATCCCAACCACAATTTTGTCCAGTCAGATCTTTAAAACCTCCAAGGATTTTGTCACAAAACACTGGAACAGGTGACCCAGAGAGGTGGTAGAAGCTCCATCCTTGGAGGTTTTTAAGACCCAGCTCAACAAAGCCTTGGCTGGGATGATGTAGCTGGGGCTGATCCTGCTTTGAGCAGGGGGTTGGACTAGATGTGACCTCCTGAGGTCTCTTCCAACCCTCATTTTCTAGGATCAGAAGGGCTCCTGCAGGCTGGAGGGTCTGGCTCCTCTGCTCGAAACTCATAGGGAGAGGTTAGTGTGACGATGGAGGGTATAAGATGGTTTGTATAGAGACAGCCCTATGCAGGGGGTTGGACTAGATATGACCTCCGGAGATCCCTTCCAACCCAAATTTTCTAGGATCAGAGGGGCTCCTGCAGGCTGGAGGGTCTGGCCCCTCTGCTCGAAACTTGTAGGGAGAGGTTAGTGTGACGATGGAGGGTATAAGATGGTTTGTATAGAGACAGCCCTATGCAGGGGGTTGGACTAGATATGACCTCCGGAGGTCCCTTCCAACCCAAATTTTCTAGGATCAGGGAGGGGGCTTGCAGGCACCAAATCCAGCACCTCTCTGGGTAACCTGTTCCAGCACTTGACCCCCTGCTCCTAATGAGGAAGCGCCTTCAAATATCTCACCCAAACTTCCCTTGCTGCAACCTGAGCCTGTGGCCCCTGGTGCTGCCATCTGCCCCCCGCTGAGAAGAGAACTGCTGGTCGCTGAGGACTATCTCCCCGTGCATGCAAAGCCGAGGGGGGCATTTCCCCAGGCAGGAAAGGGCAGGGGAAGGAAGCCCCCCCCACCCAGGCGCAGGGACCTGCAGGCGCTCAGAGCCTCCCTTTGCACGCCCGGGACAGAGAGGCTCTGTTCGGCTTGGGAGATGCTTTCTGGAGCGCAGGAGGAGGCGGGGTTTTCCCAGGCCTGCCCCCCTCCCTCCCGGCCGCCTGCCCGGCCGCAGCCCGGCGGCTCCTGCGCGGCGCGGGGGCGGCCGCGCTCCGGCACGTGCTCCGAGGCCGGCGGGGGAGGCACGAGCACAGCTGGCTGCCGCGAGCGGAGCTTGACGGACAGCTGGCGCGGCGGCCAGCCAATGGGAGCCGCCGGGGCCCGGCGCCGCCAGCCCATTGGCTGCCCGCCTGCCACTGCCTCGCGTGCCGGACCGGCTGCTGCGGCGGCTGCTGCTGGAGTTCGCAACAGCTGGAGGAGGCGGGAGGGGGGCAACAGCTGGAGGGAGGGGCGGGGGGCGCCCTTCTCCCCGTGCACCTGGGCAGCACCGGGGGGATCCGGGGATCAGGCTGGTGGAAGGGAAGAAATCCCTTGTCTCGTCCTTGCCCCCGCTCTCCCCACCCACAGCTTGCAGCACATCTGGATTCTGCATCCCCTGGTGGTTAGGGAGGGGGGGGGTGTCTTTTGAGATCCTCTCCCTGCTCCATGCCCCCACCCCACGCTCCTGGCTGGCTTCTCTATTCCGCGGGTGGATTTTTTTTTTATTTATTTATTTTTTTTGGGAAGCCCAGCGCGTGACTGACAGCTCGCGGGGGCGGCGGCCAATAGGCGGGCGGGCTGGCTGCCCGGTGGGGTGAGTCCCGGCTCTGATTGGCTGGCGAGAGTGTGGGAAAGAATGCAGAGAAGGTTTCACACGAATTGGGAGCAGCCGCCGGCTATAAAGGCGAGGGGGGTCCGGGCAGCGCCGGCAGCAGGCGCAGTCCCAGCCCCGGCGGCGGCAGGTCGAGGCAGCAGGCAAGCAAGCGGCCGCCTGGTGTGGCGTGTGCTGGGGCATTGCAGAGCCAGGCGCCGGCGCTGGGCTGGATCCAAAGGATACAGTTGGGGGAAAGCAAAAAAACCAACAAACCAGATCCCATCGGGCAAAGGTTCTTGTGCTTTGAATCCCCGGGTTTAAAAAGAGCCACCAAAAACCAAAAAACAAAAATGCCCGCTGATACCATGGAGAAACCGACAGCCTCTCCCATTGCAGGGGCCCCGGCTAGTTCCAGCCAGACGCCGGACAAGCCCAAGAGTGCCAGCGAGCACCGCAAGGTAAATGGCACCTCTTCACTAGGGTGCAGGAGGGGTGACTGCTTGGGAGGAGGATGCACCCTGCTGGGTGCCACGGGGCAGCGTCTGGCCGTGCCTTGTAATGCAGCAGAGACCGGAGTGTCAGGGGGATTGGCATGGAGGGGACTGGCACCGGGCAGCTCACCTGGACTGCGGAGGATCGCGCGTGGGGGTGGATGTGCGAATGTTATGGGGGGGGGGAGTGGTAGGCGGGTAGTGTGTGGTGAGGGGCATTGGTCGGGCGTGGGCAGCAAGAGGCCAGTCGGTGAATCCGTGCATGCACGTGGGGAGCGGTGAAGTGAGGGATGGGAGCAAGTGTGCTCATCCCTCTTGTTTCTTCCCTCCTCTCCAGTCCTCCAAGCCTATCATGGAGAAGCGGCGCCGCGCCAGGATCAATGAGAGCCTGGGGCAGCTCAAGACCCTCATTCTGGATGCCTTGAAAAAAGATGTAAGTTGAGGTCCGGGGGTTTGCAGTGAAGCCGGGTGGCAAGGTGGGGGGGGAGCAGAGGAGTGAGAGGGAGTGCTTGAAAGGAGGGCAGATGCCCATCCTGACCTCCCCCTTTGCTCCCCCTTTGCCAGAGCTCCAGACACTCCAAGCTAGAGAAGGCAGACATCCTGGAGATGACGGTGAAACACCTGCGGAACCTGCAGCGGGCTCAGATGACAGGTAAGCGTGAGGGGGGAGAAGCCAGGCGTTGCGTGAGTGGTGGCGTGTGGGTGCTGAGCACCCCCGGGACAGCAGCTGCTGCCAGCACATGCTGCCATGCGTCCCTCCGTCTGCTGCCTCGGGGGTTCCAGCTAGTGGAGGAAATGAGCAACCTGCAGCAGGCTGCTGAGGGGCTCTGGGCTTGGCGGCAGACCCTTCCCCGTGGCTAACCTTTGCCCCTCTTTGCCCTCTCCCTTTGCAGCTGCCCTGAGTGCTGACCCCACCGTCCTTGGCAAGTACCGAGCTGGATTTAACGAGTGTATGAACGAGGTGACCCGGTTCCTCTCCACCTGTGAAGGGGTGAACACGGATGTGCGCACTCGCCTGCTCAGCCATCTCTCGGCTTGCCTGGGCCAGATCGTGGCTATGAATTATCCACCCCCACCTCCGCCGCCAGCTGGCCAGCCCGCACATCTGGCGCAACCTCTGCATGTTCAGCTGCCCCCAGCTGCTGCTGCCGCTGGACCGGTGCCCGTGCCCTGCAAACTCAACCCCGCCGAAGCCCTGTCCCCCAAGGTCTACGGGGGCTTCCAGCTGGTCCCAGCCACGGATGGGCAGTTTGCATTCCTCATCCCTAACCCTGCTTTCCCTCCCGGCGCTGGACCCGTCATCCCCCTCTACGCCAATGCCAATGCCCCTGTGTCTGGAGGCAGCGGCCCAGGGAACACAGCAGTCACCCCGTCGGCATCCCCAGTACAGGGGTTGACATCCTTTGGGGGAAGCTTAGCTCCAGTATCCCAAACTGGGAGCCCCATTGGGGAGCGCAGTGAATCCGTCTGGAGACCATGGTGACTTGCTTAAAGCAATGCCCCCCAAAAACTGTCTTGGTTGGTTCCGTTGTATGGAACCTTGCTTGGTTTTTTAAAGCAAATTAGAGAAAGAAAAGGAAAGAAAAAAAAAAAAAAGGACTTGAGTACAAAGTCTCTATTTATTGTTTCCAGAGGTTGGGATCTCTACTTTTATTTTTACTCCTTGAAAAATGCTTTTATTTGGAAAAGACATGGTTTGGTTTGGTTTGTTTTTTCAAAAAAAAGAAATCAAATAGTTTTGTATCAAATATTTGCAAGAGAATAATGCCAAAGTTGTTTGTATCTTGGTTGGATGGGTGGGTGGGTGTGTGTGTGTGTGTGTGTGTGTGTGTGTGTGTGTGAGTGCATGTGTGTGTCAGAGACTTCCAAAAAGTTGCAGGTGTTTGAACAAATAAACTCTTTGAAATATAACTCTCTCCCTCTTTTCATTTGCGGGGTAGAAAAGGGGATGGGGGTAAGAGATGCCAGTGTAGGCAAAGCCTGTGTGGCAGTGAGGAACAATGTGTGTGACACTTTAACTAAGCCTAGCCAGGAGATGGATGAAAAGGATGTTCCTTATCTGAGTTTGGCTGCTATTAACAGGGCCTCAAGATCTCTCAAAATCTGCTTCAAAGGAACAGGGTTTCATGTTCAAAATTGCTCCACTAATCCAATGAGGCACCTTCTCCCTACACACAGAAACATGCTGCTCTCATTACCTGTTTGGAGGGAGTTCATTGAAATAAGATCCCCTATAAAACTTTATCCCCCCGCCCTTTATTTTTTTTTTAAAGGGGGTTGTGGGGAGGGGAGTGCAAAAGTTACTATCTTGCCTAGCAAAGAAGCAAAAGAGTCTGTCCCTATTGTGTGGGAGGGTAATTAAAAGGTATAAAGGGTCTCATCGTGTATGCAGCGGGCTCTTTTGGAAGTTTGGGATCCTATTGAAATGCCTGGGAACGCAGAGCTGAGGGTTAATGTGTGTCTTTTTTTCCCCCCTACTCTCATTGACAGGGCCAGATAGACTCTGATACTCAAAGCTGTTGTAAATTCAATTGCCTGGCCTCACAATGCCCACCTCATAAAAGAGAATAATTCAGGGTTGTGGGGGTTTTTTTTCCCCTCCAGCAAGAAGGGGAATTGAGGAAAAGACAATTTTGCCACCCATTATGACTCACCCCAGCACTTGAATCCTGGCCAAATGGAAGCAATTGCAACCTTGCACGCAGAGAATTATCCACTTCCAATTGTCACCAATTAAGAAGGCCACGATGTGCAGAAAGACCATTAAGAATGAATGCAAAGTGTGGAAGGGAACGTATTGTGCACTTCACTCCCAACTTCTGGGGTGGGGGTGCAGGGCCTGCTGGAAGGGAACTGTCTGACAAATTAAGCCAACGTAGGCAAAAGCCAGGCCTAAAGACATAACTCATCTCTTCCTTGTTTCACTCATCCCTTCAGCAAGCGCATTCCTTTATGCCAAAGGTAGTTCAGCTCTCAGAATTAATCCAGAATCTTAGACTTTTGATAAATGCTTGGCCTCAACACAAGCCAAGCCATGGCTGATAAGATTCAAAGAGTAATTGGACATTTACAGAGAGAACAAGAATGCCGAATTCTTACTGTTAATGCTAAACAACACGTTCTGGAAGGGCTCTGCAATGTCATGTTTGGGGGATTTAAATCTAAGTCACCGGGGTTACGTTGAAGCTTTCATGGGAGAGGGGGGTTGGTTCTGCCAGCTGATGGGTTTCTTCCTCTGGGATGTTTGGTACCGGCCTCTGTCACCTTGGGTTGGCTCTCGACTGACCCTGGTTCTGATTCCAGCCTGGCCGTTCCCCTCTCCCTATCTGCCAGCAATCAATCAATGGGGCTGAAAGCACCTCCGCACTCCAAATCAGAGCTAGGTATGCATTTGAACCGGGAGGCTCCCAGGGGGCTTTGTTATGCAATCGCAGACATAAAATCATGTTACAGCGATTCTCTTCCATCCCACCACGCAGCCAGCCGCCACCCCCGCCTCCTCCGTCTGAGGAAGACGTGGAAGATCTGATGAAAGCCTGCCTGTCGCCTGTGTGAAACTGTACACCTCCCTGGGGTAGCGCGGTGTCTCTGGACTTGTCCTGGATACTCCATTTTCCCTCCACGCTGCCCTAGATTGAGCAGATTTCCTTTATTGACATACTTGGGTATCCAGGCAAAAAAGAAACAGGCAGGGTCTTCCACTGGCTGAACTTTCCCCGCTCTTCCTGGGAGGGCTGGAGTTCAGCAAACAAGAGCGGGGTCTCTAGGGATTGTTCCCTCTCTATCGCTGAAGACACAGTCAATAATGTGCCTTCTCTGGGATATTTTTCACCACACACGTTTCGGGGTGATGACGCGTAGCTGAGAAACGACAAAGAGCGCAGGCCTAGAAATCAGGAATCCCGCTTCTATTTCTGCCTTTGCCACTGACTTCTTTTGGGGCCTTGAGCAAATCCCAGCCGCACTGGGCCTCAGTTTCTCTGCACGTCAAATGGATACGATAACACCCCTAACAGAATTAACAACCTAATAGGGTTCACGAGCCTTCTGCTTTAGAGATGCCGGGGACTTTAAATTCAGTCATTCTGGGGGAAAATGATTTAGGAAGCAGTTTCTCTCTAACATCTGCTCTCGGTTTCCTCACCAAGCCTATGCCCCACAGCACATTTTGCTAGTTTTAACAATCCTGTTTTAAGCTTTGTTTTTCTTCCTCTGATCTCCACTGTTTCTGGTGGGTATCAGTTTTCTGACCTGATTGTTTTTTTTCAGCTAGTCTTGTCCCTTTAAAGGTGCTATAGAGAGCAAAGTACGATGGTGGTGGTGAGAGGTAAAAGTCCAAAGATGCATAGAAGGTGCCAGGTGGTAATGATTATACCAGTCATCACTGCACGTGGTGGGGCATCAGCAGCCTGAAATCTTTGGGTGCGGTGGGAAGGGGAAGAGAAACAATAAATAGAGCCATTTCAAGATGGATACAGAGCTGGACGGTGATACCCTTACACAGAGCGAGCCCCTGCTCCACTCTTGACTTCAACGCCGTGTCTGCACCTCTGTGGCTGCAGAGCAGCGTAGACAAGCTGGGCAGCCTGGGCACTTGGTAGGAGTACAGCCCTAGCAGTGGGAAGGGCCGATCAGTGCTGGTCCTAACAGCACATCCTGGTCCCCTAGAAGGCAGAGAGTGGCAGGCAAAGCCCCTTTCGGTTTGTAGGGCTCGCTGAGTCTGTCCCGTGTGTGGCACTACCTCAAAAGGAGCGCACCCAAGGCAATGGGGTCTGCTCTCCTTCCCTGGCATGCACATTCTTGTTGCCTTTAGCCCTTCTGCTGGCACCTTCCTGAGCAGTAGGATTTTTTTGCTCACCCTAGCTCCCTTCTGTCAGCTGCTTCCTCACCCTGGGCCTCCTGTGGCTTAGCTAAAGTTCATTGCCTTTCTCTCTCCTCGGCTGCTTTGTCATCCTCCACCCTCACTCTCCAGGTACGTGTGCAGGGGTGGGGAAGGCAGAACAGTTGCAAAGTTGGCATGGATTGGGGAAGAGTCTTGGGGTCCCTGGAGCAAAGCCCCCAACGCCCTCTTCTCTGTACCCGGCCTTGCAAACCAGCGCGGGCGGTGACCTGGCATGTCCCAGGAGCCACCTGATCTCACACCGCCTAATCTTTCTAGGTATATAACTACCTCCCCCACAGCCCGCCTATCCAGACGGTTGAGCAAAGCGCACCGGGGGCGGAAGGGCGGGCGGCTGGCAGTGGCACATTACAATAAAAATCAAGAGCAGCTCCAAGCGCTTGCCAAGGGTGAATAATGGGAGCCTCCACACCCACCCGAGGGCTGCCTCTCCCCTGCAGCCAGGGGGGTGCAAAATCCCCCCTCCTGGCTGCCAAGGAAGGAAGCAGGGGGGTGCATTATTATTTTTTTTTTTCATAAGAAAAATGTTTCGTGTTGCAGGTCAAATCCCTCCGACTCCCCTGTGGTGGCGGGGAAGGGGCGGCAGCGCAGCTGGAGCCGGGCCAGCGGTGCGGGGAGCCGGGCAGGCGGCAGGCAGCGCGCGGGGCCGGCTCCCGGCTCCGCCCCGGACTGAAGGTCGTGAGAACGGAGCGAACCCGGCGCTGCGGCCGGGCGCGCAGCCAGGAGCGAGGCCGCCGCCCACACGCCCTGCCCGGCCGGCCCGGGAGAGCGTGCCCTGGCCGTGGCCCTGCCGGGAAGCGCCGCCGCCGCCGGGGGCGGGACGCGTGCCCCAGCCAAGGGCGCAGCTGCCCCCGCGCAGCGCCGTGCACGGGCTCGGCGGGGAGAAGCGCAGCGCAGCCGCGTGCATTGGCAGACCGGCGGGCTTTAATAGCAGCCTTGCAAAGAGGAGCCGGGCTGCGCTGGTCTCAGTGGCGGAAGGAGCAATGGGCTCACGTGGCAGCCAGGGAGGTTTGGGTGAGGTTAGGAGGCATTTTTCGGGAAACATTAGAAAAGCTTTGGAAGACCCGGGGTGATGTTCATTGAGGCTGGATGAGAGGTTGCTTCCTCACCTTCATTTTCTATGATTCATGGCGCAGATCTGAAAATGAGCACTCCCGAGGTCTTAAATGCTGGCAGCTGCAAGTGGCCGAGGAGGCTGCGGCATCCGCTCTCTGCGCCGTGCGCCCCAGGTTTCTGGGTGAGATGGACCTCTGCTTTGACCCAGTAAATGGCCGTTCCTATACTCTTATGAGCGGTGAGAGCAGCAGGCTCAGAGGCAGGACTCTGGTCCCCGCACCTCAAAAAGGATCTATGAGAAGTAGAGAAGGGCAGCACGGATGATTAAGGCTATAAAGGGGCTTCCAAGTGAGGAGAGACTAATGAGGCCAGGCGTGTTCAGGTTAGAAAAGAGACGCTTGAGGGGGGACAGGAGAAGGGATTACTCGATACTAAATGGCGAAGAGAATCCGTAGGGATTTATTATGGACTCTCTCTCGCCCGACGAGAACGAGGGGTCACAATGTGGAAGGAGCCAGTTCAAAAGGAACATGAGGATGATTTTTTTTCACGCAGCGCATCATTACCGGGTGGAGCTCCTTGCCACCGGATGTGGTGGAAGCTGCCAGTTTAGCCTGATTCACGAAGGGACTGGACACGTTTTTGGAGGAAAGGCGCATCCGTTGCTGTTGAGCACAGGAGCGCAGGGCACGCCTCTGAATCAGAGCTCCCTACACCTTAAATGCTGGAGGCTGTAAATGGGAGAGAAACAGTGGGGAAAAAACCTGGTCAGACCCTGTTCGCTCTTCTTTTCAGCATCCTCCCTGTGCTCTGTGACAGACCTATTTATCCAATGCATTAAGTTTACATGAGCTTAATGCCCGGAGAGCTATGGTTAGCCCCCCGTTGTTATTAGAAGGGGCAATTGGGTATACACCAACTATGTGACAGGAGACTGGGCAAGATGCACTTGTGGTTGACCCAGTTAGTGGTAGTTATGAGCTGTGAGAGCAGGACCAGAGACACTAGCCTAAATCCAGGTGGCTAAAGGGGAAGGGACTACCCATGCCAAAGGCTGCATGGGAGAAGAGCCGGACCCCCCCCACCCTGCCACCAGCTCCTGCAATCCTGTTGCCCCCCCATGGAGGCCTCAGTCCTGAGCAGGAAGGGGGGACATTGCTCTGTGGGCCTCCTCCCAGTTGAAGGGGGTGGCAAGGGGGAACAGCCCGCAGGGGCAAGGCAGGCAGCAAGAGGACGTGGAAAGGATGATGCAGTGTGCTGCAACCTCTCTACAGCCCAGTTGGGCCCCTGCTCCAAGCAGTAACCTCATTGTTTCGGGCAGAGATATGAGAGCTACGGTGCCGCTAGCCAGTGTCCCCAGCTGGCCCAGTATTGGCGGGACCATAAATAAAAGCCCTTTTTTAGGTGGTTTATGTCATTACCAAATCTGTATGATACCTGCATTTTAGAAACCAACAAGACAGGCCTCTGGCAAAGGCAAAGCCCATGTGAAAACGAACATACAGATGTAGCTGCTGTGAGGTGGTGCTGGCTCCTACCCTGGGGGTCTTTAAGAGGAGGTTAGACAAACACCTTGCCGGGGTCGTTTGACCCCAGTACTTTTTCCTGCCATGGCAGGGGTTCGGACTTGATGATCTGCTCAGGTCCCTTCCAACCCTACCAACTATGAAACTATATTCAAGACCGCTGAGCACAGGGACGTCTCCTAGGGCGAGGCGCATCTCCTATGAGTAATGGCCCCAGTAAGAGCAGCACTGAGTTGAAAATATTGCCCATATGTAGGGGGCTGATTTAGTAACATGCAAAGACACCCAGAACTTGAACACAGATGGAGTATGCTGATTTTTTTACAAGGTGAACCCCCATAATGCAGTTATTAAGTATTATAATGTGTTCACAAATCTCAGGCCAGATTGCAGTTACCTTCACAGAGAATAAGGTGCAACTGGTAGCTGGAGCCACCTGGGGAGCAAATACTGCTAAGTGCAAGTACAGGTCCTTTTATATTGCCTGTCTGCCTGCCTTTTCCAGTGGCCTATTTTTGTTGGAGCCTAAACATTGCTTTGGGACGCACTGAAGGGAGTCGCTGACCGCCTGAGAGCAAAAACATGTGGCCAGGCCAATTGAAACACACAACTAGTTGCTTCAGGCTGTTAATCCCGACGGCCCTTTGACTAGAGAGAGGGAACCAGAGCCCCCAGTGTAAGCTGCAGGTCGCAGGCAGCTCCCTTAGCTCAATGAGCGAGGCCAGATTTACTCAGGCTGTTAACTTGATTAATTGAAATGAAGTTCCTCCAGAGAATCGGCGTGTTCTGTGAGGTCAGGGTCACCACACTGAGACGCTTAATCAGATATTTCCATTTAGCCGCTCTCAGGCAGGCTGGAATGCAGGCGCTTTCATAGGGGAGCAGTTGGCGCCAAATTTCTGTGCTGCTATCTGCCCCTTCCATTGCATTAAACCAACACATCCATCATTATTCAATACAACAAACCCACACCACCCAACCTGACTCAGGTGATCCCTGTTCTAATCAGCCCCTGCAGAAAAACAGCCCTGTCCAGATGTGACGGTCCTATTTGGGTAGAAAGCAAAGTGCCGTGGTGGAAGGAGGGTAATGATTGCTGCAGAGGAATTCCTGCAGGAGTGCGGAGGCAGGTGTGTGTGGCTACCTATTTCTTTTATCCAACTGAGACATTTCCTTGAGGGGTGGGAAGCCAGCACGTTTATAAGGATGGTCAGAGCAGGTGGCAATATGAAGCTGTTTCTTTGCAATGTAAAAGCACACAAGAATGCACTGAGGTGCAATGCTTCCAGTGCAAAACAGGGGCTGATGCTGTACACACTTCAATCAGTGAAGGTTTGGCCACTCATATGATACAAGGAGGATTGGGCTGTAGGCATTATATACTAATATATACACTGATTTATGTAGCAGTGCATGTGTATAGACTTGCACCCCTTATGTTCACATATATTTATTTAATGCCACTTGACCATTCTGATTTCTTTATGTTATTATGTGAGATCACTATTTTAATGTCACAGTCTCCCAAGATGTCATAGGTGATCACCTATGCAATATGCATACATCCCATTTTTATCCAGCCTGTTCCCAAGTGGATATTGAAGTGACAAAATCCTACAAATCTTAGTAAAACTTCCCATTCAAGGCAAAGACTGGAGAGAATGAATGTCGTTCCATGTCCCTAAGAGAGCCTGTATTTTCTCAGCTGTAGCCAAGGGTATCACAAGTCAGCAGGGTTGTAAGGAGGTCTCGGTTTCAGAAAGTACAGAGTGCCTGACTTTGAAAATCAGACCTTTTTCAGGCATCACAGGTTGGGCA
Organism: Alligator mississippiensis; assembly: GCF_030867095.1. NCBI lineage: Eukaryota > Metazoa > Chordata > Crocodylia > Alligatoridae > Alligator > Alligator mississippiensis. The sequence goes on from NC_081836.1 coordinate 9,354,483, forward strand.
GCCAGAAACTAAGGCACCCACTAAATTGCTAGAAGTTACTTTTGAAAAAGCTGAGCAGCAGCCTTCAGCTTTAGTTCTTAACAGGATCCCAATCCCTTTCCTGTTGACATCAATGGGTTTGGGTAAAACCTCTCAGTGTCTTCAGTGGGAGATGAGAGGACTTGTTCCCTTTATCAGGACTTGCAACGTTTCCGTTTGAGACACTTTGTCACTGCACTGGCAAACCGCGAGAGGAAGGACAAAGCTGCTGGCACCTACAGGAACATAGGGGATGGATGTCACTGTTTAAACTTGAAAGTCTTGATAGTGATGCTGTTCGCTTTTCGGTTCTCTAAAGCTGTCTGCAAGGAACATTATATCCATAGCCCTCCCAGGGTAAATCTCCTGCCAGCAACAGCCCTGCTGTTCGTGCTTTGTGTTCAGTCAAACTCTACAATATGCCCCTTGTTTGTTTCTGTCGTGAATCTGAAGGCAAACAACTCACATCTGTCTTTGCAAGCCTTTTGCTGGCCTGGAGTTGTCAGCAGACACTGCTCAGGAGTGACCCGTGCTTTCCTCCACGACCGTCACAGGACGGTCCACATCTGGACATGCATGACAGGCCTGTGGTATGAGCCGTTCCCTTTCACGTGCTTCAGATAAGCGGACGTTTTCTCCAGCAAATATTGGTAAACAGGCTTCTTGCTTTCAAAAGACAGAAACGTGTCGAGGGCTCAATACAAAAATAGACTGTGGCAGATGGAAGCAAGGCATGAGGGTCCATGTCGGTTTAACAAAGGCACAAGTCAGGGGCTTCTGAGCAGACTGGGTTCTTCTGACAGCGCTCTGGTGTTAAAACAGCTGACAAATACTGTGCACAAGAACGCCGCTACCAATTCCCCTCGCCTGCCAGAGCGACAGGAACAGGTGAGGAATTCTTGAGCAGCGTGGGTGGGATGGTGCGAAGGCAAGAGCTATCCCGAGACATCAAAAATCAATTAGCAGCATTTAGAAGCTATATTTAACATTGGCTTTTGGAGGCAGGCAGCGCCTGGTTTATAGTTTCATCATGAAAGCTGTTTACATGTCTCCTCCCCAAAATCTGGAGGAGATAAGACAAGTATGAAGCAGTTCACTGAGCACAGGGGGGCGGGGGGGCACACATTTTCTTGGAAAGGTCATGAAAGGAGCAATTGAGAGAGAGGAGATTAGATTCTGATCTCATTTACTGGAATGGCCATGTTCAGAGTCTAATCCTGAGTTGGGAGATGGGCTGGGCGCCATTCAGAAGTGACTGCATGAAAATCAGTGGAGTTAACACCCACATGAGTGAGAGGAGCATCCAACTACAGTTGTCAAACCTGACATGGAAGAGCATTGGCGTGGGCAATCTTAAGTTATAGCTCAAGTGCTGTCTTTAACCCAACTCCCAGCCACATACAGGCTCTTCCCACCCCAGATTGGGGCTACTCATAAATAATTGGTCCTAAGCGCGAGTCAAGATTGAAGAAAGGCCGAGGCAATGGTATATTGCTCCAGTTAATTCCATTCTCGTTTGCATGAAAACACCACATTTCAGGGGGGTGGGTTTTATCCTCAAAGACACACAGCTGAGGTCATGACCCCTCCTGGCTCACTGAAGATCACAGAGCGGTTTTCACAAGAACGGTGAGTCCCACTCAGATCCAGATTGGCCGCTCACACAATACTGGGCTAATTTTCTACTCTACCTTCATTCAGATCCTTCCTCCCTCCCGGCCATGAGATGCTGTCTAGTGCATTAAACCTGGTGTTAAACAGCTGGCAACTTCCCCCCTAGAGGTGGCTGGTTCTTGTACAGGGCTTGAGCCCACAAAAGGTTGGGAACAACCCTTTGCATCTCTGAGAGCATCCTTCCCGAAAACTGCAAAGGCCTTTAGCGTCTTTGGGGCTTGGAGGGCAGGATATCAGTGGATCATAGTAGCTGCAATAGTATTCTGGTGACCTGGGGAAGAGCACTCACCCAAAAGCTTGTCCAACAGTTCTCCCAACTATATAGTTCAGTCAATAAAGAATATCACATAAAAAACCTTCATCTAACCACTCATCTAACTGACTAGCAATCAGAGCATTCCCTTGGGCATGCCCATTGCCACTGGAAAGCTTCTGGCCTTAGAGCTTTGTTTTCTTCAAGTAGTCCACCACTATTAGTAGATTATGCATATTTCTCAGCAGCAGCACATACAACTCCAGTGAGCCTGGGTTTCCTTAGCAAGACAGTAGGTTTAGCCAGTGATGCTTGCTATCACCTCTTTTGATTTCATTTCCTTACTGGGGAAAATGGATGGGATTTGATTTTAGTAAAATTACTCTGCCTTTTCTTTCCTTTTTATTTTTTTTTGGGTTTCCAAGTCATCCATCATCACAGCAGGCGCGCTTTCAGATCAGCTCTGAGGAGGCGGAAAAGGTATAATAGCAAGAACACCCAAACATTAGTAGAAAAGCAATGGCATTTCTTATCCCTGTTTTATTTGTTTTATTATTACATGTTGAAGGCCTCCTCGGGGGTGGGAGCTCCATGTCAGGCACAGGTAGACATTAGATATGACCTGCCGCATGTCCACAACCAGCAGCTGACTTATGGATCACACCCAACTTAGCAAAAAGCCCTCGTGCTGTCCGTGCGTGAATGGGGTTTCTCCGCGCGCCACTGCTAAGCGCTGGGTGCTTCACCACTTTTCTTATGTAACAACTTCACGAGGACAAAGGAGTGGAGCTCTGCATCTCAGAGAGCTATGGGATGACACAAACACACTGTTCAAACCTCAAATCAACAGAGACACATCTCTCCGCCGGTTATTTTTAGTGAGGACCAAGACTGCTGCGATTGGGTTGGGAGGAGTCGAAAGTCATCTGCCTCGAAGCAACTCAACTTCTTTGCAAACAACGAGGAGCTGTTAAAGAAAAAAAATCCTGGCTTGTGATTGTTTCACCTACCAATGTGACCTGCATTGCAGGCTTCACTGTCTTTTTTTCCCTTCTGCCAAGCTGGAATATCGTTTGGTAACGGCTTGTTTACAAGTGTTGAAAAAACCTGGCCCCTGGCTAGTGAAGAACTGAATCTGACTGTGTCCCCTTGCGCGTGCGAGAGGCTGGAAACACAAGGTCAGTTTGCTAATGGAAGGCGCAGCTAGTTCCGTTAGAAGCTTTCTCATCATTCACGTTACCATTCACTTACTCCTGTTAAAAGAGCTGACAACATATATTAATGTAACGCAAGCTACTGGCATGCAGCATAGTTTTCTAAAAATGGACGCTTTTGCTCTTACATTGCAATTCAATCCTATTGTTATGGATTTTCATTCACAAAGATGCTTCCTGCAAGGAAGGAAGGGGCTGGGTGAAGACCTAGTGAGGGGATACAATCATTTCCCAAACCTCTCTTCCCAAATTTGAGAGGGCAATCCACAGCCCCTATTCTCCAGTTCTCTCCTGATGGATAGACAGGAGGAGGGAGCTGATCATGTGAACTCAGTTGAGCTCTCTGAACACAGCTGGAAAGCTTTCTTAATGTTAGGATGTACTCGTGTTTGCTGGCCGCAGTGTAAGTTTGGCCTGTTTTATGCTAGAAAAGTGATGCCACTATGACTAGGTTGGCTAGAGGAGGGATTTGTTTGCTGGTATAGCTATAAACCAGTATAAACCTTAGTGTGGATGAAGTTATACCAGTATATACATGCATTATGTTTGTGTGCTTATACCTCCCACACCAAAAAAAGCAACCCTAGTCTGAGCACTCTTACTCCAGTATAACTGCATCCAGGTGCTTGCCATATGTCCCCTGGGTTCAGTTTAAGTGGTGAACTCATACGGAGATGCTTTAGATGCCTGCTCTGCTCTGCTCAGGTGCTAGACCATGACTGAGTTTCCAACACCTTAGCCCTCCTCAAGTGCCAAGATAGTCATATCCAGCCAACTCACTCAAACTGTCACTGACCTCCTTAGGGCTTATTGCCCTCACTGTGAGGACACACCACACCTACCTTGTCCACCAAATGGGCAGTGGTGAAGGCCAGCCTGAGGCATCACTGCATGGGTGTGACTGCACAGATGGCAGTGCCCGCTGCCCTAGCCCCCAGCCATGACCCAGCAGTTGAAGCTGGTATTGCTGGGGCTTGCCTAGCATTGGCTAGCTTGGATTAAAGCTAGCTGGGATATGTCTAAGCACGCTGCAGTCATGCTCCTGATTGCAGCGTGGTCCCACAGGAAACCATGGGGGCCACTAGGCACTTGGTGCTCATGGATCTCTGTCTGCCGGGTTCCTACTTTATCCAGCCCCTGCTCTGTATGTTTGCTAAGTGACTGATCCAATTTCCGTCATGCTAATACTGCCCTGTTACCGGCAACAGAAATTTACCTGGACTTGAATTAAGTGTCAGTGACACATTTGCAGTTCAATGCTTAAGTGAGACCTATTTTCTACAGATGAATGCAGTTCAGTTCCCGGTACGTACAACCCTGCTTTGAGCGCGGAGAGCAAGCAGCTTGCTTTCCCTGTCTAATGGTTCACTCAGAGGCCACACGTTAGAAAAGATCTGGTCTTACCGCAATACAGATTGCATCTCTGAAGGCAAACTCTACCCAGGATAAATTAACTCTCGCACCTTCCCTTTGATCCTCAGTGCTTTCAAGGCTTTTGGCTTCTCCCCTGCACTCTAAGGTTTCAGTGGCTTTCGCTGTGAAATCTCAGAGGGCTGGCTGGTGAGAGCTATGCCACGTTGCTGGAGAATCAATTTCCTACATCAGCGGATTCATCACGAAGAGCAAAGCGAAGCTCATGCCTGCGACAGGTGCAAACCTTTGGCACTGGGGAGCTCAGAGCAGACTGCTGACTGAGTGAGGAGGGCAGGGCACTTTCCTGCTATGAAACACCCTGCCAGACAGGGACAAAGTGGCTGGGTAGAGGGTGCATGGATCTTAGGGAACCTGCTGGACCCGTGTCTTGCATTTCTTCTGAGCTCCCTGTTCCTCTTTTTACAGTTCAGTGGTTGGTACCAGACCACCTGGGGTTCCTCCACTAGCAACTGCTTTGTAGCATCCCTCCATCAAAAATTGCTCCACTGCATCAGAGGTGCAGCACAGATGCCTCTGTTCCCAGCAATGACCTTGCCCTGAAACTGTCCACTAGCCTGACCCCACAAGGAGGTCAGCCCAGGGGATGGGAACCCCACAAGCACTGATCTCTACCTTCTGCATGGGGAGAGGGCTCTCCATCTCCAGGCTGCAGGGGAGCATCTCACTCCTAAGACCTAAGGAATGGGTTTACCTTGAGTAACGGTGGCTAAAAGAAATGCACAGCGAGGTGCTGTATCATGGGAGCATGCAAATCTCTCCTCCAGAAAGGTGAGCAGGGGTCTCCTAGCCTGAAGTTATTCTGCATTAACAGGTGCCTGCCTTCACTGTGCTGCGGGAGCCTGAGAGCTCCCAAGGAGACACAGGCACTTGCTGACAGAATGAGTTGTATGTGGAAAAGAACGGCCCAGGACACATGGGCCTGTGCCTCCAGCCAGAGACCAAGCTTCATTTCCCAGTTCAGACACAGATCTCTTTGGGCAAGTCACCTAATTTGCCCTGGGTCTTGGCTCCTGTCTGGCAGACGGGTGATAATGCTCCCCACTCCTCTATTTTATAGGGCTGCTGGGAGGATACACTTCCTTAATGACTGTGAGGTGCTCAGATAGTGCAGGAATGAGGGCTATAAAATGGGCAGGACTCTAAACCAAGGCCTGGGAGGGCAGAGTTCCCGAGTCCCAGCCCCAGCTGTGGCAATGACTCACTGAACTTCTGTCTCAGCATATTTAAAAAATCACTGTTTATGAAAGGGGGTTTAATACCTTCGCCCAATTCTGCCTTGTGTGCACAGGCTGAACAGTACCTAGCTCCGTGCTGCTGACGGAGGAACGTGCCTCTCAGCAGAGGGAAGGGCAGTATAACTGGGTCCATTGTTAGTGCTAATGGAAGGGACTGATCTTGGATTTTTTGCTTAGCAGAGGGAAGCCGTCTGCCGTGGTGGTGAGCTGACACACCGACTTTACTATGAATGAATGATAGTTAGTTAGGCAAGCAATCAGGAAGGGGGAAAAAGGTGAAAAAGCAGCCAGGAAAGATAATGCCCAGTACAATGTAGACTTGAATACTTGCAACTCAACATTTTCCATTTACCCCTGGTTTTCTCTAAGGAGGGAAACCTTCTTACCAAGGTCTGCACATGCTCTCTCTTCAAATAGTCCTCAATGACTATTGCTACCACTGATAGGCTAGGTCAGAATTTCACTCACAGAGTTTGTTACATTTATAAATCTTATCCAAGTCTGAAGTATCCATCCATCCATCCATCCATCCATCCATCCATCCATCCTTCTAACCTACTTTATTTCAGATCTTATCCTCCCTCATCTATCAGTAGGGGCGTATGTGAACACATACATGCCCATACCTATGTACATTCATAATATCGATGATAATGCAGGCATATTGTTTTCTTTTAAAAAGCTAGCCCTTATTTGCTGCTCGGCGATGTTTGACATTGCACAGTTTGGAAGAGCAACAAATCTCTTTTCTCCCACCACACTGGAATCACAGCAAATCCCAGGGTCCAAACTTTGGTAGCATTCAAAACGTAACAAAGATCAAAGTCTGCAGATCTGTTATTTCGCAGTGGTAGGGAAGCCGGGCAGGGAAGCCATCTGTGGATTCCTCTCTGTATTTGCTGTGTATTTAAACTACTGTACTAATAAGCCTGATGAAGCTGTTATGGTTGGGCTGTGAGTATAAACCTCGCTAATTATTGTACAAATAAATCCTTGGTTCTCTCCACCAGCAAATCAAAATATGGGGTGTGCAGGGGACACAGCAAGCTCCTTTTGTGATTTGCTTTCCACATCTTGTTGAGTCGTGGTGGTCTCGTGTAGGCTGGGTTTACAGAGGTCTCCACCTGAACTGATTCTGTGAGATGGATGTACAGCTGCAGATAGAGCTGCCTGGGATGTACAAGGTCAGGTTCGGATTTGGATAGAGCAGAGCCATCGCCCAAGAGCCCTCCTGATTCTTTACTGATGGGGAAGGGCAGGGAACTTTCCCCCTTTGTCTACCCATTTTCACATCTCCCTCTGCACTTTTCAATTTTGGATGACGCCTAATGCCATGAGTGGGCGTGCTTGTGAGCACAAACAGAAATAAAAGTGCAGGATAAGGCCTCTTCTTCCAAGGTCTCAGAGCCAGTACAAGCCTCAGTTAAACAGCCTCATCTTGGGGCTTCCTACTGAGAGCTTCCCACCTTTCTGAGGCTTGTTTTTCCCTTAATCTCCATCCTCCATAGTCTGTGCTGTCCATACGTATCCTTTGAGAGCTTCAGATGGGCCAAAAACTCACCCGTTCCCTTCACAGCCATTAGCCCAGGGATGAATTAAGCCCGCTGTTTATCTGCTGACCCTTGAGGATTTGTTGGCCAAGGTCTATTGCCCCTTGCCCCCTTCCACTGTCAAACCCTATATCTCAGGGTAACAGGAATGCTGAAGAACGCGTGTTTCTGAGACTAGCTGGGAAATTATTTGTTCGAAGCGTCTCATAATATATGGATGATGGAGCTCTACCACTGATGACCTGTCAGGTAGAGCTCCGGCTATGGGTGCTGGAATGGATGACACATTCATAGATAACAAACTTTCCTGTCAATCACGGATGTTGTTATACGTGGACTTGACGTGACAGCCATGGCTAACAACAGTTTTGATTGACGTGTATACGAATTGCAGAATATGGAATGTGAACAGGAACAGGACTCATCTCCGAGTGGACAAACCCCATATGCATTTTAAAACCCAGAGCACATACAATCGCGTCTTAAAGCAATGGGGGCAGAGCCCCTAGCCATGGTGCCAGGCTGAGTCAACCCTGATTGCCTCTTGGGGAACATGACACTCCCTGCTCTCTGCTGAGAGGCTCCTGGATATTCTGCAGAAGTCATCACCAGGCTATCAGCACCATAACCAAAGCCTAGTCCAGACTTTGCCTGATTCACTGCTGCAAAATGCTGAGCTCCTCACCATGCAGCTCAGTGGTCACTAGGAAGCAGGAGGAGCCATCTCACCCAGGGATAGGTGCAACACCCAACAGAAGGGGAGGTTTCTGGGTAGATGGGGTGCATGTCCCAGAGACACCCCTGCAGGCCCTTGCAGTGAGCACTAGTGTTATGTCAGGCAGGTACTAATCATGTTCAAGGCAAGGTCTTGCCCTACCAGGGAGCAGCAGTGAGCTCCCTGAAACTCTGCAGACCCACTCCCAGCTTCTCAAGGGCAGGGGTAGGATGGGCAAGGCGTAGGAGGGCACATGAAGAGACATGGTCTTCAGCATGCTGCGGTGCACACTTCTGTGGATCACCTTGGGCCCAATTGCAGGACAAGGCCTATCAAAACTATGATCCCCACTAGTCCTGGCTCTCAGGCCCTTAGTGAGAATCAAGGGGAATGAGTCTGGCAGGGGCTGGGCAAGGCAGCTCATGCAGCCCTGCCACCGGTGCCTGCAAGCACCCGCAGAGCATTGCTAATGCTACCTTTTGGCAGCAGCCCTCCCAAAAGCAGGCAGGGCTGGCTGGCTGCTTCGCTGAGCCTGCCCTCTCCTCCCTTCCCCTCCTCTCCGCGAGTGCAGGAGAGTGATGGCATCCAGACAGGTCTGTCTCCTGGGAGCGGAGCAAAGGGTGGTGGGAGCAGGCGGGGAGGAAGGGAAGTCAGCCGGCAGAGCTGGGGCAGGCAGGCTGAGGCTCGCTCAGGGACGTGGCTTCAGGGAAGTTATTCATCTTCTAATTTGCCCTTGGGTTTTCTCAGCCTGGCTTTCCCATCGCCGGCTCTATTATTGCAGTCATTGTGAAGGTATCCTGTCGGAGCTGTCAGCCTGGGAGTGGCTCGCTTCCCCGGTGGCGGAGGGCAGGAGGCCTGGGAAAGTGTCAGCCTGCCAGACTGCACACGCTCGGCACGGAGGCTGCTCGCCTCACGCTGGAAACTTGCCGGTGGCAGATTGTTAATGTCATTACGGCGCTTGCACATAATCATCAGGTTTCACTCACCAACCTGCCACGGGGAGAGGGGGAAGAAAAGAGGCGGCTAGTGAGGAAGGGAGAGAGACAAGCTCTGGGTCACGGGGAAGCTCGCAGACCTGGACGGAGCAGCTTGGTCCTTTTTACCTTCTTAGTAGGACCCACCCAGACCTCCCAGGCAGTCCTCAGGGGCTGAGGCTCTTCAGAAAGGCAGCAGGTGTGTGTGTGCATGGAGGGACAGCGTGGGGGGACTGCTTGCGCCGGCTTCCCTACCGCACCTGCCTTGTGAAAGGGATGAAACAGAAACCTCAAAGGGAGGAGGGACAAAGGCAGCAGGCTCCTGGCCTTCCTGTGCCTGGCTCCAGCACCGCCCGTTAAATGCACCCGCGCTCCCCATTCAGTCCTGGGACAAGCCCCTGCAGCACCTGCACCACAGCCAGGCCTGTGGTGGGAAATTCCCGCAGCTCTCGCCAAGCCCTCCAGGGCTGTGGGATGGGAGGTGCTGAGTAACACTGATGCTCATGGGAGCTGAGGACTCGCATCCGGCCCGAAAGCCTCTCCAGAGAGAGCAAAATCAGAAGCAGCAATCAGGAAACGTGCGAATCCAGCTCTTGTTATCGAGCTCTCCTAGGCCAGGTCCCCATGTTCCAGGCAGCTTAGCCAGAGTCCAAGGTCTGGGGCTCAGGTAAAGCTGATAACACAAGAGCTGTCACAACCATCCTCCCATAACCCTCGTGTGGTTCAAAGGGCCTCCAGCACAACCTCCCAGGTGCCCCTGCAGGCCGTGCTTCCAGGCATCATCCCTCCTGGCACCTGTGAGCTTCAGGAGCTCTGCTGGAAGAAAGTCCTTGGTATTGCAACTGGAAGGAAGCTCTCTCCCCAGTGCCCAGGCCTCCCTGTAGTGATGCTACAGGGGGAGGGTGGAGGGCTCAGGACATTGGGCACTGAATGCTTCAGCCCTCTCTGCCAGGCCGTCGGCTGCTCCTTACTGGCCCCACCTGAGATTTGAGTCCCATTGCACTAGGTGCTGTACAGACACAAAGGTAGTCCTTGTCCCAGAGAGCTCCCATCCTACCCAGACCAGGCAGAGAAGGAGACCAGTGCTTTTCTCAAAGCCAGGACACAGAGCAATGGTATATTCAAGAAGTGAGCCCAGCTCTCCTGCTTCAAGAAATGAGTCTCCCCTTCCCCTCTCGCTGGGTGGGGTGCTTAGCTAGCCGGGGAACAAACCATCGGGAGGATGGACCCCAGTCTGGAGAGTGAGAAACAGGCCCTCCCCAAGCCTGTCTTGCTCCCCCTCTAGAGCCCAGCACAGCACGACCCCCACAAACTGAGTGCTTAGGCAGGTGACATGTCTTCTCCTTTAAAAATGCTTTGCCCCTTAAATCAAACCCCGCTCGGGCTCTGTGCAGGCTGATGGGGGAAATCCGGAGCTGCTTGGGGCCAAACTTAATGTGTTAAGCACTGAGATATTGTCCAGATGTGGATCTCTCCAGGGCCACAACTGGCCTTTGAGCTGCTAGCTTGACACCTCTGGTTTAGACATTAAAAGTCCCAGCGGAGAGGAAATTCTCTTGGCATGAGTTATGTGCTATTTATGGACGGGGCTCTGTGCAGCCCTTGAAAAAAGTTCGTCATAAACCCCGGGATAATAGTAAATTATTAGCATAGCCTGCAGAAGGGAGTTAGTGTGGAAGGCAGCTGGCTTTATGGATTCGGGAGGGGGGGGTTGTTTTTTTTTAACACTGGATGAAGATAAAAATCCCTCTGCCTCCTAGGAATAGGAGAATGCCGAGAAGCGTGTGAAAGCTTCAGGTCCCATTTGGAAAAGTGCTCGGCGGGCAATAAAACTCTGCTCTGTGAGGTAAATCGCTTGCATGTGATAGCAGAGGCTCTTTTCCAAGGCAGCCGCTCGGCGCACGCAGCCATTCCTGGCTGGATGCCCCGGCTTCCTCTTCAGGGCCCTGCGTGCAGCTTCTGGCATCCTCCCCTCTCCCCCGCTCCTTTCCGTTTGCCTTCCCCTGTCCAGCTCACCTCTCCATTGCCTCTTCTGTCCTCCTTTCACAGGGCTCAGCCATGACCTTGGTAGTGGTTCTCCCTGTGCCCGTTCACACTGGAAGCTCTCTGGGTCAGGGCTCGCTCTTCTGCCGTGTTTGTGCAGCACCGAGCACACGGGAGGCCTTATCGCAGCTGGGGCTGTAAGTGAGACAAGGAGTCTGAGCTGTGCACGTTCAAATGCGCTAGAAATCCCCTTTGATTATTTCCAGCTCTCCCTTGGGCATGCAGACATGTTAACCAGCTGGTGATGGGTAAGGGCAGGCACGACTGGTGGAAATCACTTCTGGCAGTTCCCCCATCCCTATCCTTTTCCATCCCGTTCACTTCAGGGCCCATTTTTCCACATTTCTTTCCCCTCAGCTCCTTCAGCTGGTCTCTCCCCACACCAGAGATCCCCTCCACCTGCAGTAGCCGCTTCTCAGTAACCTCTGGGCTGCTGTGCTCAGCCCAGGCCCTTTCTTCCTGCAGAAGCACTTATTTCTCCTGCATCACATGGCAGAGGAGCCAGGGGGAAGGGAGCACACAATTACTTAATACTTATGCATTTCCCTGTTCGCAGGGGCTGTCCTGGGAGCTAATCCCAGGGAATTTTGGCCTCTTTAAATCTCTTTCTCAATTCCTTGCTGCACACTTCTATTAGACCAACTAAGAAATCGCAACAACAACAACATCATCTTTTTCTGCTTTTCTAATTTTTTGTTTGCGATTTCTTAGTTGGTCTAATAAAAGGTATCATCTCTGAACCAAGAGTGCTAGTTCTTTTTGTCTCAGACCAACACGGCTACCACATACATCCCTTGCTGCTCACTTAGCACAGGAGGGAGTTCAAAGGTGTGATTCATCCGTGTCTATAGCTCCTAGCAGGCACTGGAGGGCTCACCCTTGGCATCTGGAGTATCACAAGTAGGTGTTGAGGGGGTCACCGCTTTGCCCACATTGCTCTGGGGGAATTGTGGGGAGCCTGGTGAGAGGGTAGGACAGATTTGCTATTGAGAAGCAGGGTGGGGGAGTGGCAGCATGGGGGAAATGTGCCTGCCATGTTGCTGTGTGTTTGCTGTCCTGCTTCAGGGTACCCTGGCACATCTGCCCAAATGCACCTTGGCAAGGATCCCTGCCACCTCCCTCTTCTCCCGTCACCAGAGACACCCAGCAATTCCCTGTTCCAGCCAGCTGTGAACACAGGAGTCAGCTTGGAGAACCCGCAGCAACACCATATCCTGCTTCTTCCCTTTGCTTTCTCTGCTGTCCGGCGCATTAGACTCTCGCTGGAATATGCCAGCAGCCCTCATCAGCTCTTTGCTCATGTTCACCCGCATTAGGAACACGGCTGTCATTATTCTCCCTAACCCGAGTCCTTTAAGGAGGATAATGTGGTGTCTGCCCAGCTTCCCTTTCCCCTGACAAGACGGGAAGTGGCAGGCCCCCCCCTCTGCCCATCATCAGCTGCCCTTGAGTTGTCTTACAGACAGGCAGCTGGTTTCTGGTTGAGAACTTCTTTTCCCCTCGCCGCTGTTCTGTTTGCTTGCTTGTTTTCCTTGCCGCTTGGTGTCAGCCATTGAGACAGGCTATCCCAGGCAGCTGCCAGGCCTGTTCTGAGGGCAACCGAAGTGAAAGCGGGTGAAAAGGTGCCATGTCAGTGCAGTTGTTTCCTCTGTATCAAAGAGGACATGTCCAGTAAATGCCAGGGACTGTGCTGGTACCAAGGGCTTGCAGGGGAACATAGAGACACCGCCCAGACAGTGAAGCCAAGAGCACAGGGAAGAGCAGAACCCACCTCGCCCTCATCACCAGCCCCTTCTCCCACTCGTTGCCTTTGCACAGCGTAGGCAGATCTCGGGAGAGAATTGGGATAATGGTTACCTCTGGAATAACTCTGGATGAATAATAAACCAGATAAACATCTGCACAAGACCAAATTTGCCTCGGAGCTCAGCTCCACTCCAGACACTTAAGTAAGGGCTATATTTTCAGGGGCTCTTGGCACTCGGTGGCTCTTGCTGTGCCAGCTCAAACATGCACGTGGGTAGGCAAGCTCTCCTGGACATCTGGCTCATGGCAGAGTGAGAGGCTCTGATCTATGGATGACCAAATGCAGGGGTGATACCTCTGGGAGAGAGGGACTCTTCCCACTTGGACAAGAGTATCACCAAGGTGATAGGATGAGATAAAGGAAAGGAAAACTTAGATAAAGTTTCGGGTAAGCCAGGTTCTGATGTAAAGCTGTTATAATTACACCTTGGGCATGCCTTGAGTATGCAGTGAAGGTGTTGAGGGTCATCTTCTTAGGTGATATCAGTCAATGCTACTCCACTGGAGACATGCTGATTGACGTCAGCTGAGGGTCACTCCTTGACAGCTCCAGGCCCATTTCAATACCAACTGGCATCACTTTCCACCTGCAATGATCCCAAAGCGCTGGACAGGGAACACTTCTAACAGCATCGCACACTCCTCTGCTGTGTGACACGCCAGCTATGGAGCAGCTCACAGCAATGCTGCTGCAGAGCTAAGACCAGGAAAGCCTGAGAGGGTGCAGCATAGTCATGTTCTCCGAGTAGGGTGACAGGCTCTCGCACGGGTCTGAACCTGTCAGGACCAAGTGGGTTCAACCCCGGATCAGGCAAAGCATTTCCCTGACTGGCTTGCTCCAATGGTCTCAAAGCTCCCTAAGCACCCATGGCATCTCAAATGTCTTGACTCACTCAAGCAGGAGCCCAAGAAAATCCGGACTAGCTTATCTGGCCTGGCAAGTCCCAGCTTGGGTGCTGTTGCACCATTTGCTCACTGAGTCATGAAACAAAAGCATCATTAAAAATCGGTGCCCTCCTCTACCCCTGCCAGTTGACCTGGTAAGACCAAGTTCACTGAGGCTGGGGCATGCGCCCTTCTCTCTTAGCCCCACTCCTTCCTCCCCTCTGCAGAGCAAAGAGGGCAAAGATGAAAGGCTGCCATATAGAACTGATGTCCTTGCTTCCCAGGTGCCCCCACATACGGGAGAAAGCAGGTGTGCGGGTGGGCACCTGCTCACAGGGAAAGACAGGTGCCTGGCTCTTCAAGCATTGCACATTTATTTCCATTTGTGCAAGCAGTCTAGTGTTTCAAGAAACAATTGGAGTTTCAGGGGTTTAAGCCCCAAGTGTTGTCACTGCAACTGAAAACTGAGCCTTACAATGAAGCAGGTCGTGACTGGGATATGGGCTCCCTGCTGCAAGGTACTGGACACACGCAGCCTCAGACCCTCCCCAGGCTTCACATGGACAGAGCCCTGGAAATCTGCACAGCCCTTTTGTAGGCCATGGGGCTCTTCACAAGCCAGTGTGGCCACACCAGGGACTGAACAGGGAACCTCCGGGGGTAAAAGCCTGAGCTGCTACAGCATTAGCTAAAGTGCCAACTGTGCCAATGTGAGAGCTATCATGGGGTCAGATCCTGTCTGGGTCAGGAAGACAAGCTCCCCAGTGGGTTCTGTGTAAGTGCTGAAGTCCATCTACTTGCAGCCCCTGTCATGACCTCACCCAGAGCTTGTGTCCCAGCAAGCTTTGGGCTGCATCCTAAGTCTGTGATACTCTCACTGTAGCCATTCAACTCTCCCCAAGCTTTGGATCAGGCGTCTGAGACATCCCAATGGCTAAATTCCATGGGAAGAAAAGGGTTCTGAGCTATGAAATGACCTGGAACAAAATGCCAATGATTGTACCAACCCATTACCAGGACACAACCATTGTTTTCAAACACCCCGACTCATCCACCTCTTTCTGCACCAGCAACACCAGCTTCCACCTGGGAATTGCCATAAATAACCCTCAAACCGGATCAATAGCAAATGCCTCCCCATGGTCCCCATGCCTCCTGATGTGAATGTGGGAGCAAAGGGATATATATATATATGTGTGTGTATATATATATATGTATACAGCATGTCAGGCTCAGTTGGTGCACTTCTGGCGGTGTGTGTGCATCCCTACGTGACGCACGGAAGACCAGAGCAGTGGGAGTGACAGGGCTTATAATACCATTCACATGCTGCCAGGCACCAGGGCAGCAGCCAAACAAGGAAGATTATATGGTACAAAGGGGCCCTGCCCTTCCGTCTGCCTTTGATGTCATTTGTATTGTATTTCAGATGGACGCTGGAGAAACTTGAGTTGCAGAAGTGGCAGAACTGAGGTTGCAGACGTTTGGCAGACAAATGCTTGGTCTTTGGGAAAAAAAATATCTATTTCATAGTTTATAAGCAGTGGTTCACTCTCACACATTCCTATTCCTGTTCGATAAGGTAACATTGAGCCCCATTTGAGGAACACGCATGGAGATGCAGATCTTTTCTGCTAACTCGCCTGGATGTCAGACCGCATGGGTCCTATTTGCTCCCACCAGGTGTATACACAGAGTTGATCAGTCACTCCAAGGCAAAAGAGCAAAGGAAGAGTCTTGCTGGGAAAATCACTAGCATCGTCCAAGCTCAAGGGAAAACAAGCTGAGGTTCATGTTTTGATGCTGTTCAAAATATAGTAAAATAAGACAATTCCCAGGAGAGGGCAAATTGGTGTCTGTATATTGCAATAGGAAGTGGGTGGGCACTCCATCTGTTAACAGGTATGAGTACACACACACAAATGCACACACACACACACACAAGTACACATGTAGTCCTACAGCCTACATCCCGTAAGCACTTCATATTGGGGACAGTGCTTGCTATGTTCCACTGGTGGTAGGAAGTGCTTGAAAAATAGTGCCTTGATATAGAGCAGCTGTATTCGTTCAGAGCTATGTGATAGCAAGGTGCCTATCGCTCAATTTTACCAGTTCAGGGCCAAAAAAAACCTAGAACAGACTTCAGGTAACACAGCTATTGCTGTTGAACTGCACTCAAATGATTCAGTAGATGACTAGAATCATGACTGTATGGCATTTAGGATCAAAAGGCAAATTTTAAAATACCTTTAGACAGACTAGAATCAGGTAAATGCAGTCAAATAAAGGCCCGGGTGGAGGCTATAGGCCCATCTATAGGGGCAGACCCTATGCAGGGTTGCAAATGAACTTTACAGAAATGTTTGCTTTCCTTCATCCCCAATTTTCTCTGCCCACCTTGGAGATGGAATTAGACACACTCGAAGCCCCATCTTTAAAGAGATAGGATTCCTCTGTGAATGGAGGCAGCCATGCAATGTGCAGCTGGGGAGAGCTGGGGATTTCTAGCTTGGCTTTTGATTCTCAGGCCAGCTTGGCTCTTCCTAAAGGAAATGTGTCAAAAAACTTCAGGCATTTGTTTAACATCTCCCATTTCACCCTCCCCACTCAGTCAGCCGGTGACAAATGAGAAGCCCATGGATTTCCAGGAGAGAGGCTGGCAGGGCCCATTCCCAGAGAGCAGGGGCAGCAACCCCTCCACCATTCCCATTTTCACTGTAATGAAAAAACACGTATATCAGTGACTTCAGGGTTTCCTTGTTGTGCACCAATTATTTATCTTCGTCAGCTGGTGTCAATCAGCATAGGCTCCTCGGGTGCATCCACACCTGCAAGCACGCGCACTTGCAGCCGCTCAAATAGAAGCAGTGCAAATCTGAGCCAGGGCTTTTTGCCTCCACGCACGTGCTCGGACATGCACTTTGTTGTGGAGCAAATTGTGCCACTTGGGGCAAAATAACCCTGCCCGGCTCCTCCCAGATCTGCAGCCAAGGGCAGCTAGAGCCCGGGGCCAGCACCTGTGCTGTCCCCAGCAGTATAAAAAGCTGTCCTGGCAAACAGCTAAGGGCTACTCGCTGTCAGGAGCTTCTGGGGCCCAGCCACTTGGTACCTGGGGACACTACCCCTTGTGCCAGCTGGACTGCTGCAGCAGCATCCCAAATCCATTTTTAAAAATACCCCCAAATCCATGTTTTTTCACAGTTAAAACAAAAGACCACTCTATACACATACATATATATATAGAGAGAGAGAGAGAGAAAGAGAGACAGCGATCAGTTGGGCAACACTTTATTGGTATATTTACAGTGTTCAAGCAATGTGGAAGCCTACCAGTGTCTTTATCGTTGTGATCAAATACATTCTAAATACCTATATGTGTTGATGTGTGCTTTTGGTTTTCTTCACACATGATGGGTGTGTGATGGGGGGATGTGGTGTTTGCAGGAAGGGGCTGGGAAGGGGTGTGGGGGAAGGTGGGTGGGGGTGTGGCGGGATGTGGGTTGGTGTGTGGGTAGGTGTGGGGTGATTGCTGGGGGGACTGTGGGTGTGGGGGCTGCTCAGGAGGGGTGGGTCCCATGGACCCTACAGGGTGCAGCCCCCCACCCACAGCACATGGAATGCCTCCCCCCACGGGGCCCCAGCCCCCCTGCCCAGGGTCCCAGCTCCCCCCTGCAGGTCCACAGCCCCCCCGCCCAGGGCCCATAACTTACCTTTAGCAGCAGCAGCGGGAGCGAGGAGCTCTGAGCCATGGCGGCAGGACCCAGCACGGCACATAGGGACTGCGCACCAGGCCCAGCTGGGTCCTGCCAGCCCTGGGGCCTCTCTGCCGCCTGGCTGGGCTGAGTCATGGTGGCAGGGGGGTAGCACGTGGCAGGATCTGGGCCATACCCATGCAGCTCGCTAGTCTGGCTTTGCACCAGAGTGGGTCACATGGCTCCAGAAGGCATGGGTCCTGTGCATGCCTCCCGGAGCCCTGAGACCCACTCCAGTGCAAAGCCAGGCTAGCAAGCTGCATGGGGCTGGGCTGGGGCCATCCCCCCCGCAGCCCCAAGACCATCTCCCCACCACTCCTTAAACTCCCCCCACATCCCCCTGCCACCCCTCACCCACCCACACCCATGAACCACCCCCAGCCCCTTACCTTGGACAGCGCCAGGGGCTGGAGGCAGCAGGGGAACAAAAGAGATGCTCTGGCTGCACCAAAGGTCTCTTTTGGAGGACTGACTTCCTGACTCCCTGGCACGGTCTGGGACCTTGCCTTGCTCTGCTTTTCTGCGGAGTGGGTTTTTTAGACCCCTGGATATCAGTTTGCAGTGTGGTGAACCTTTTTTCGATCCCGCACATGCCTCTTGCCCCACCTCGAAGGGGTTTGAGATGGGGCAAGTGGCACGTGCGCACTTGTCTGGACGTGCCCCTTGAGTCCATTGGAGTCCTTCAGATTTTATGACAGCTGAGAAGCCGATACGATTCTTTGCAGATGAGATGACTTGACTTTGTTCACCTCTTACAATACTGTAAATCAGGAGTAACTTACCAGAATCGGAGAATAATTACCAGGGCCGTCAGGAGGTCACATCTTCTCCAACCCCCTGCTCAAGGCAGGATCATCCCTGTCAAAACCAGCCCAGACAAATGTTTGTGTAACCTATGCCACTGGAGATTGCATAAGGTCTATGGGTAATCTATCCCAGTGCTTAATAACCACCTTCATTGTGAGAACATTTTTCCTCTAAATCTCCCATGTTTCAGTCTGAGCCCCATTTCTACGAGTGTAAAACCACTAATGAACTCAGAATTGTCCCCCTGGGCTGCAAACAGCTCTTCTCCAAACATGGATGCAACCTGGATCCAGTTTGCTACTTGAATTTATGCTGCTGGCCAGCCCTCTGCCCAGTGGGTCTGTGTTGGGTCCCAGGTGATACAGAAACCGAAACATGCCAGTGTTGGAAAATCAAGCCCACTGGGCATGTCCGAGTCTGCCAAAGTACTCTCTCCAGTCCCAGATATGGATTGGGGTCTGACTTGGCTCATGTTTCCTCCATCCCCACTCTGCAATTCAGGCTTCCAGTCAACATCATCCATCTCCTTTTTCTGTGTGAAATCTGGGAGCAGGACAGCTACTCCTGATGAACTCTGTACCTTGATGCCTGTGAATCTCACTGACAGCTCGTCCTCAAACCTTCACCTGTCACTCACACAAAACCTAAAGAGACAGGGGTTTTTTCACTCCACCAGTCCACCTCGCTTCCCACTCTCAGCGTTACCCATCTGCAATGCTGCATTGTAAAATGGAGGCTGTGGGGCACTGCTTGCTTTTAGGAGGAAAGAGCTCCGCAGCATCTTGAATGTCTCTCTCCGCTGTCCATTGTGGTACATCTCTCCGCTGCATTGGCTAAACTCTTTGCAAACACAGTCCAAACTCAAACGGGTTGCAACAGGTGCATCCAACTTCTTGCTGGTCATTCTCTTAGCAAGTGTCAGATCCCCCCCACTGAAGGAAGTGGCCATGCATTGCTCAGGATATCATGCTGCAATCAGCTTATGAAGCCAAGGCTTTGACCTGTTTCCCTGACCTGAGTTATAGCTCCCACTGTGGGGTGCATCCGCCCAGCACAAGCTGCGCCTGCAGCACCAGGCTAGCCTCAGCCTGCCACAGTAGCCACAGGTTACTTCCTCTGCGGGGCCAGGGAGGAGATGTGCTTTCACATGCTGCATGATCTGCACAGATGGGAGAGTGTCTTGTGCTACCATGTCCACAGCAGAAGAATTGAGATGAAAGTCCCATTTGACTAGCTAAAGACTCCCTGCTCTTGCCAGCAGCCCTTGCCGCCAGACTCCACAACCCCACTGCGGAAGCATCAACAGAAGACGATTATCCCCAGTGCGTAATTGAAGTTATTATTTGTTGTTAGGAGCAATCTTGTGCTATTAGACTTTAACAGCTTGGCTAATTCACTTTTAACAAAGCATTTGACTCCGTCTGGGGTGGGGGGAGGAAGAGCTGCTGGCTATAGCTTGAAAGGCACTTCAAAAGGAAAGGAGCTTCCAAGATGCATGGCAGGTCTCTCTGTGGTGGTTTAGCTGGATGGTTCTCAGAGAAGACAGGATTAGGAAGGCTTCTTCTGTGCACCCTGGCCAGCAACGCCAATGATATTGCTACTCAGTACTCAGACAAGAGGAGCAGCTACAGATCACCACCCAAAACTGGGCCCTGTACACTGGGAGAAAGCACTTGTCATAAAGAGCTTTCAGTCTGAACAAAGAGAGTGTTATCACTTCCATCTCCCAGATGGGGAACTTGGGGCAGACCTATTAAGTGATTTACCTAGGACCACAGAAGCAAATCTAGGAATTGAACCTGGCTGGCCAGAGCCTCACTCTGTCACCTAAAGCATGAACCTGCCTTCCCTCCTCCAAGTGCCTCTTCCGTCTTTGTGGGTTTTACTGCATTGCTCTGTGGAAAACTGGTCCTTGCATCACTTGCTAGGGATGCTGATGCCATAATGCTATGTAGCGTCCAAGTATGCTGTATTGTCTGGCACCAGGAGATGGTATAAAACATCAAGGATACCTAACAGACATGCTTACCCAGAGAGTCACCCACCACTGATGCCAATACCATGTACTAACACATGAGGCTGCAGGTCTGGCCTCGCCAACCCAATTTCTCATGAATGTCCTGCCATTAAGGCACCAGATGGAGATTCCAGAAATGAGGGTTCAGTTCTCACCTCCACGATCAACTTCCTATATGACCTGGGGCAAGTCATTTAGGTTCCTAATTCCCAATGATCTCAAAAGGATTTAGGTGCCCCAACACCCCTGATAACACTGTCTTTCCTCCCACTTTTCTCTATCTCATTGTTTTAGTCTGTGAGCTCCATGAGGCAGGGGCTGTCTGTGCCACAGTAAGTGTGTACCAGACCCAACACAACCCAGCCCTTCTCAAATACTAATGCCTGGTTGTGTATGGGGATGTTATCCAGAGACCTGACGCACCGACCCGATTTGATAGTCATTTCTACCTGGAGCAAGATGTGAAATAGTCCATTCTTCACAAGTAAAAGCTGGCAAAACAATATGAAGGAGACTAGCAACCCCATCTGGGTCTTCAGTGTTAAACTAAGCTGAGCTGACATGGAGGTCACTGAGGGAATAAGCATGAGTGTGACCGAATTGTCATCTCTTTCCAGAATGACTTTCTTCACTCCAAGGGGAGATGTGTTCGATGCTGCCAGAAGCGCCTAGGGCCTGCTAGGAGTATTGTGATCCTCAGAGACTTTAAATTAAATCGGTTCTGATACCTCAGCTATAACCCTCCGCGGCAGCGTTGTCAACCTCTGTCGGTCCACTCCTGGGCGAACGTGTCCTCCAGTGCTGCCGGGTGTCAGGCCCATCTGCAGCAGTTGCACTTTCCTGGCGTTGTCAGCCTGCGGACCCCACGAGGCAGGGGCTTTGTTAAATGGCTCCGTGACCTGGCATGGGAGGGCGGCAGCAGCAGGTCGGAGGGAGAGGACCAAAATGGCAAGACGCATTCCTTTTGTGGCAGGCATGGATGGGAAAGGCTGAGATAAATGAGATGAAAGAGCTCCATTTAGGGCCAGAAGGACTCCATAAACCATCATCTGGTTCTGTTCCTCCACCCTTTTGCTACAGGGGTGACTTGGTGGCAGCCTATAAGTATAAGAGTCAAGATCTAGGGGAACGCCTGTTCACCAGAGCACCCCCGGGGTTGCCAATAAGGTCCAACCATCACAAACTCCTGCAAGACCATTTTAGGCTGGAAATAAGGAAAAACTTCTTTACTGTCTGGAACAGACTCCCCCCCCAGAGGTGGTGCAGGCACTTACTCTGGACACTTTCAAGAAACTTTTGGACATTTATCTTGCTGGGATCCTTTGACCCCAGCTGACTTCCTGCCTCTTGGGCAGGGGGCTGGACTCGATGATCTTCCGAGATCCCTTCCAGCCCTGATGTCTATGAAGTCTATGAAGCCCACACGTCACTCAGCACTGGCTGAGCCACCCAAGAGAAGTCCATGACTCTGGGACTTTTGCAGGGGCTTGTCAGAAATCAGGATTAGGCCGAGGAAACAAGCTTCCTTCCCCTGACAGTACTAAAGAGCCTGGATCCAGCCCTTGGAGAATGGGTCCAGCTGGACTCTGCCATCACTTAACCTTTGGACAGCGATTCCCGAGGCCAGGAAGGCCAATAGACACTATTCCCAAACACTGTCCGCTAGCCCATTTCCTCTCTCCGTTTATAGCATGCACTACGCTTGATTAGCGACAGGGGATGTTGGAAATAGCCTGGGTAATTAGCTAGCAAGAGAGAAGGATTCATTCCTGAACTTTGAAGCAGCAGAGCGTGATAAAGGTCAGGATGTGATGTTGGATTGGCGTCACTTCCTCTCTTTCAATCTCACCTCGCAACCTTCCTTTCTGTTTAGCCTACAATTAAATCATTCTGCAGAGGGCTCGGTGACATTGTATATTGCAGAGATCCTGTTTAAAAACAAGCCCCACCGCTCGCACGGCCCTCAATGCGAAAATGGGGACCTTTGCCTATTGTGGCAAATACGGGTGAGCGTCTTCAAATGCCCTGTAACATTTTCACCTTTCCTCCTGCCGTAGATTATTTCCCCGCTCCGCTCATATGTCACCGGCTACATAATGGCAGTTTCTTTCAGATGCAAGAAACTGCAATAAACTTAGCAGGAAAATCACTTCCCAGCAAATGGTAAAACCCATTTCACGCAAAACGGCCGGCTCTTTGCTGCCCCAGACAGACGCGCTGCAACTTGCTTAACCTCCTTGTGTGCAAAATCCAGTAAAATGGGTAAAAATGGGTTTATTCTCAAGGGGAGAAGTCTTCAGGGTCCGATCTTTAGAGGCTGAGAAACAGTCTCCCGAGGAAGGTGTCACGAATCTCTTCACTTGACGTCTTTAAAATCAAGCTGGATGCAGCGCTAGAAAATATTCCAGGACAAAGGAGAAGAGGAAAGGGCTAAAGGGTTCCTCGAGTCTGCTGCATCTCTAATTGCTGGGAGTCAATACTCTAAACGCTGGGCCCCTGATCAGATGGATATGTCCAAATTCCTATTTAAACTGCACAAAAGGAGGCATTGGAAATTATAGCCTCCTTTTGTCAAGACAAACTCCTGGGAAAGGGGCCTGAGGCCCTCTTCACAAATGGAAGTTGCACCTTTTCAATTTAAATTGGTTTAAAAGGAATTCAGATCAACTGGTGCATAGCCCTTTATAGAGGCTCTGATTTCAGCTTCTTTTTTTTAACCGTGATCCACTCCAGCGAAGCCTAAACAAACTCGAGTTAGACCTAAATCAGCGTGTCCAGTGCAACTGCTTGCTTTGATTCCACTAAATCGGATTACGGACCCGCTTTCAACCGGTGCCACTTTGCAGGTGACTAAACCTGGAAACAAGGCTGCTAAGGAAGCTCTGGAGCCTCTGCTAAAAAGCCTGCCCCTCTGCCTCTGTTTTTTTCTGTTTGCTTCATGCTGTTTCAGCTTCCTTTCCATAGCCCTCTCCAGGTTTAATTTGGGCTGTTCAGGGGCCTAGCCCTGTGCTTCTGTTCCTTCGCTCTGTGTTTCGACCTTAAGCCACAAGATAAAAAGATGCTTATTATTGCCGGCTGTAAGGGCCCGCGGTTAATCTTTCTTTCAAGCATCCTCTTAAATACTGTTTATTATTTGCCCCCTCAGGAGAGCATCTTTATTTGGAACTGGGACTGTTGTCACGCAAAACACTTCCTCTGAATGAAGGGAGTTGTTTCTCCCTTCTCTCCCGCCCAACGGGGCCCTGCATTTTATTGTGCCAATTATTTGAGCTCCCTTCACATGGGCTACTTCAGGCTAATCAGATTAGGAAAAAGCACGGTTCGCAACAGCCTGCCATCCAGACGGCCAGGGCACAGGCAAGGCCTTGTTAGCCTGGATCTCGGGACATGTAACACCCCCGTCCCCATGCACCTCTCCTCGCACATGGTGCAGTGGCTTGAATGGGATGAATAGGCGAATGCACATGCCGGGCAAGGCAAGAGTGCCAGTCGCAAGGGTTTACATCGCTCAACACCATTTTAATCAACAGCAAGGGGACAGACGACCCAGGACAGAGAAAGCGAGAGCATGAGATAGGCATCTTGTTTAAGCTCCGGTGCCAGAGCAGCCAGTCCATTCGCTGCAGCGTTTGCCCCGCTCTTGCTGACAAGAGGATGGGGGTCTCCTAGAAAAGGGGCTGCTTTTATTTTCCCTCCTCGAAGGCTCTTCCTTGACCCTGTTGCGAAACCGTGCAGGGAAGCAGGATCTGAAAACTTGCAAAGAAAGAATTGTGTTTCGTTACTTTTGTTGGTCTAATAAAAGATATCGCCTCTAGCACAAGAGTTGTATATTCTTCTGCTTTTTAGGCCAGCACGACTACAAGCTATATGCCCCTTAAGCAGGAATCTCAGGTGCCCAGCAAGCATAATTGGGCAGAGAGAAGCCCTCACAAGCTCCTGCCCCAGGGGGTGAATTTTCTGCTTCCTGGCTCCAGTTCTTTAGTAGCACATTGCCTCAGTGCAGCGTGTGTGTAAGATGCTAGGAAAAATGCAACTGGGCTTTTCCAAACCCACCGGGCCTGGACGAAAATGCCTGTCCCCTGACTGTTGGAGGCCGCTGGAGAACCTAGGCATTGCTTTGCTATCACACTTATGGTTCCTCTAATCCAGTATCCTGCTGGAATTAGTTTCAGAGGAAGCAGCAGAATAGTCTGCTCGCAGGGAAAAATTCTTCCTAAGCTTCATTAGCGAGCTGTCGGTTTGTGCCCTGACGTGGAAGAGTCTCTAGCCCTTCCAACACCCTTCATCTTTTTTCTCTCTCGTCCTGGCTTTGTTGTAACTCTGGATATCAAATGAATATCTCAGCCCATTTTGAAGCTTGCTAAACTGGAGACGTGGTGGCAGAGACTTCCACGGGCTAACAGGAGCAGAAGCTACACAGGAAACCCCACTGGCTTGTGTCTCCCCAGCTCACACCTGCATAATTTCTCCTAGGTTAAAGGGTATGCCTCGACCCACCAATGCTGCAAACCACAGAGCTCGGAGGTGGAGACAGGATGTGGAGTCAAATGCCAGCACTAAGGTTATAGTACTTGAAACTTCCTTCATGTTGGCAGGTAACAGCAAGCAGTGTGAAGCCATTTCTCAGCATCCCAAGGAGTTAACTATTGTCTCCAATTCAGCTGAAGGGCCGGGCATAACTAGGTGTTTAAACAATGCTCTTTGACTTTCCCCCATAATGCCTCCAATCAAGGGCATATTTCCTATTGCCCTATAAAATGTGAGCGGCCAAGGATATGGTTGCTGGAAAGCGCAAAGGTAGATGGTTTCACAGCTATTGAACTCTTGGGATCTATAACAATAATTAACCCTGTATTATCTAATGTATTAATCATTTTTAGCCTGGGAGAATGCGTTTATAAATGTGTCCTTACTCCTAAAGCGTGACCTTTTTCTTCTTAGACGGAGTTGGACAAAGTTTGTCATCTCCAGGAGAGCCTGGAACTACAATAGTAAAAAATGACCCCCTCCCTGCTTCCTTGTGAACTCTTCAGAAAGTGGCCCTGTTTTTGCCACGTGTTTGTACAGCCCCTAGCACATCAAAGTCCTGGTCCGTGACTCCAGCTCCTAAATACCACCTCAATGTTATTAATAAAGCACTCCTTTGGATTTTTAACAGGGAGCAAACAGAAGCTTCTTTGGAGATTGCTTCTTTGGAGCACACAGAAGCTGCTTCTTTGGAGATTGATGCAAACAGAAGCTGCTAATGGGCCCAGACTTAGATTAATTCTCTTAATTAAGAGCAAGTGAGATTTGGAAGCCCCCTTTTTATAGGGTGGTGATTGAGGTGGAGTCATGGATTTTGCTCCACCCACTCCAGCCTTCTTGCTGGGCTCTGGTATAAAAGACCTGCACCATGGACTTGTTTCTTTTTTTTTTAGCAGAGAGCTAGGGCGGTGGAAGGAAGGCTGTCAGTAGGTGGTAGCTGTAATTTAAAAACGGAATAAAGGGCTTGGCTGGGATTATAAATTCTTCTTTGTTTTGGGCCCCATGTGCAAGTGTTTATAGCTCTTGGCTGGTTTAGCAAGACCTTTAGCTCCAGCTCCTGGTCTGAGGCCCTACCTACAGCATCTGGAGAAATCAGGAGCACAGTTGTGCAGTGAGCTCCTTGTGGCCAGACCCCCCTTGGAGTAGATGGGAGTCCATGCCAGCAAAGAGACATGTGGACTGAGGGTTGTATTAGCTGGCCAGTGTAGACAAGGCCGCATGATCCCCGTGCAAAGGGCATTTAATCATCTGTGCACCACTCTGACATGAACTGCCAGCTAAGGTTCCTTGGGTGAATTTGATATCTTTTATTAGACCAACCCAAATGGTTGGAGAATAGTTATTAAGCAAGCTTTCGAGTTCAAAAACCCTTCGTCAGGCCAGCAGCATTCTCCAGAGCTAATCAAGCTCTCCCCTCGGGGCACCTGTTCATAGACCCCCAAGGTGGTCAAGCCCTTAGGTCCTCATGCAGCTGGTTGACTGTGCTCCTGACCTAGTGGGCTGGCCTTAGCTGTTTCTTTCATGTCCCCTGTACAGCAAGCTGAAGCGTCTAGGGATGGAGCAGATACATAGCTCACTGGTAACTGGAGTGCATTTTGGCTTCCACACAGGAGCATGGTCTGAGCCACGTGGAGAGGGGACGAACATTGGGACGTGCTCCCCTGCAAAGGGCTTTCCAAGCGCCTTATCTGTGTATCAGCATTGTCCCCTCATAGCAGATGGGGAAACGGATGCAGAATGAGAGTGCCCGATTCATCGGAGGAGCGAGCGATGGAAGCTGGGACCAGAACACCAGCGTTCCCAATTCAGAGGACGTCTCCATCCTTCTTTTGCCGCAGGCACGAGTTCTCCCCTTGTGTCACTGGGAGTTGCGTGCGGCGGTGCTAAAAACAGGATCGTTACGCTGCTTGAAGATTTTCCCAATGACATCTATTTATATAAGCGGGTTGCGAGAGGTGCCTTGCAGGAGCCTCCGTGTGCCGAGCAAACGCTGCAATGCAAGACGTTAAGAACTGAAAAACACAGGCTTGATGGGCTACCCGGACCAAACCCAGCCCGGCTGGGCAGCCCCATTCCTGCCTCTGCTGGCAGACAGGGAGCAAGTCCTCACTTGGGGGGCTGAAAAGGAAAGAAGCAGAATCAGAAAGCTGTTCTGGGGGAGGAAGGGAAGAGCCCCAAATGGAGGAAACTAGCAGAGCCAAAGAGGCTGTGCAATGTGCCTGAATGATGATAATGCAGTGATCCTCCCTGAGGCTTTGGCTCAGGGGCAGACACCCCCCAGACAAGTGCAGTGAAAGCCCCACTGAGCCACACACAAAGGGATCAGCTCATGCAGACAGACCACAGCACCCCACCAAAGGCCTGGCTGCTGCCTTGAAGGGCACCTTTCTGGACCGCACAGTCTCCACCCTTTATCTCTTCGGAGGATGCTGATGCCCGCAGCAGACACTTACTGGGAGCTGAGCTAAGACCTGAACAGCAGCTCTTGTGACAGTCTAGCAAGCAGCCAGAAAGTGGTTATAAAGTCCATTCACCACAAACCAGGGCTGCAGTTGAACCAGCATCCCAGAGCTGAAGGCGGATGTGGCCAACCTGCCATACTCCCCTCGACGGCTGACTTCCAAGATTCAAAGCAAAAAGCCAGATGGCTTTAAAAGCAGAAGAAGAAGCAGGGGCAGATAGCTGTGAGATACTGACTGATCTCTGAATATCACATACAGTTTCTTGGCTCGAGGGGGAAAAAAAGAAGAAAAAAAAAAACGCCTTTCCCTTTTTAAAAATAAAAAAAGAGAGAAAACCTATGATATTGCATTGATTATGTAGAGCTTGGGCAAATCAGCTGCAAGAAATCTCAGGTTTTTCCCCTCTCCCTGCCTGTGGGACAGGTTTCCTAATTCCCTTGATGGATTAGTTTGTTTCAAGAAGTCAATTCTTTTATTTTCCTTCCTAAATTGTCTTTTGCCACCCTGGCTTGAGCCTAACCAGCTCTCCAAGGGTATTGGATATTCGAGCCTCTCATCTGGCGGGGACTGGTTAGAGCAATCACCTCGTACGGCTCCAATTCTCCGACTGGGCACATGCCTAACGCAAATGTAACGTGCTATTTCTGCTCTGCCTCCCGCGTTTGACCTTCAGATTCACTTGCTGTAAATAATTCATGCTGGTAAACCTCCCAGCCAAGCGTTCTCGGGGAAGCAGAAGCAGAAGCGGGACGTGAACTCCACCGGAGAGGGGCTGTCTCGGTGCGGGGCACGTGGACCTCATGACCCCAAGGTGGGGTGGAAGCAGAGAGGTAAGCAGGAGCCCAAAAAGCAAGGGATGCTTATAGGAGAGTGGCAGCAACTCGAGTTTCCCTAGTAAGGACTGTTTGGGGTCCGGAGCTGGTTGGGTTTGGTGCACAGGCTAGCCGTGAGCATGAAGACGACCAATCCATTTGCGTCCCCCATGGGTTTCCTGCACTTTCCCCTGAAGTATCCAGCCCCAGCTGTTGCGAGGGAGGTGAATAGATGGGCCGACCCAGCCCTAATATTTGAGGACCCCGTCGCCTACCCCCTGCATTCACCCGGCTCCAATATTTACCGTCGTCCGGTTTCTAATCAAGTGGAAAGTAAACATCTCTCAGATGTGAAGAGCACTTTCTTTTCCCGATTCTATTCCGCGCCCCCCACCCGCCCCCAACTTCTGCTCCCTTTCACCCGACCGTCGTGAGCAACGGCTGGGGTTTAAAAGAAAGAAATTAAAAAAAAAAAGAAAAGGAGAGAGCGCGCGAAAGCGATGGAAAAAGTTTACTTGGCCGTGGGATGAATAGCCAGCAATAAAAAGGAAACCCCCCAGCTCTTGTGCGGAGCAACGTGGCTGCCTATTGTAACTCTATTGCCTAGGTCAGGCTGGGACCATATGTCACCATTCCTGAGCATAGTATGGCAGGGTCTCCATGGATGCTAAATCAGCTGTGCCCATTGTCCCCGCTCCCCTGGCTCTTCCCCCCCAACATATATTCATAGCCTGGCAATGGCATGCCTTGAGACAGAAACAAATTGATACATACAAGTGCCCACCCCGTTGGGCTCACATGACACATTTTAAGCAGACAATAAAAGGACATTTCAGACTGTTTAAAATCTTGAGAAAGGATTGGTTTCCATGGCGATCAGATGGTAGGCCTGTTGCGGCCCATTAAACTCCAATCACATGTAAATTTCTCCACAGGCCTTGCTCCTTATTCATTATTACTGCCTCTCCGAGGAAGGGGTGGGAGGAAGAGGAGGAGGCGGGGGGATCTGGAGAAGGGCTCCCTACAATAACCAGTTTGTTTATCAATTCAGGTGCCATTTAATTGGCTCCATTCAGCATCCCCTTTGTTTAAAGTAATAACCTTTACAAAGCCCCACTGATTTATAATTTCCAGCACTCTATTAGATAGGCTTCTTTAAATCCTTAATGCCACTTCATAGCTAGGAAGGAATAAATCAAGCAGGAATTATTCGCATTGGTACGCGCTGACGGAAAAGCTCGCCGTTTCGGAGGCAGCAAGGCTCCTTTGCAAACAACGAAAAAGGGCTGGGAGTTGGGCTGGCCTGGGCTTCAGCTTCCCCCGGGCAGGGCGGGCGGGAGTTGGGGTTTCACACTTCTGGCCCTGCAGGCTTGCAAAGGGAGAAGAAGGGCTGTGCGCTGAAGCCAGTGGGAAAAGTTGAACCAAATTGATATCAGCGGGGTGTTTTGTTGGCTTCAGATTGGTTTTCAAAAGAAATGCGCACTGAACGGGGCTGGATCCAAAGATCAGAGAAGGGAGTCTTCTGTGGTCTGGCCTGGGGGTACATTGGATGCAGCGTGGGCAGTGCCACTTGCAGTGCCATTTGTGGACCTCTGTATCTCAAAAGGAAGAGGCAAGAAAGCTGCAAAGTGCAAGGGTCAATGGGCTTCCCACATGCTTGCCCATGAACCCTTTCTCCTAGGGGACAAGAAAGAGGTTTAATCACTTAATGCCATCCTGAGACTGCCAACAAGGCTGCCTTGTGCTGATGGGTTGTTTTGCAGGTGCTTCTCCCGCTGGAAAATGGACAGAGCCCCCAAGCCTAGCACATGGCCTGCTATCATGCCAGCAGGGGAGCTCCAATTTTGTTTCTTCATCTGTAAAGACCTCCACACTTTTGAAAGAAAAGTTACTGGAGATTTGTTTTGTTCTTTTCATTTGAAGCGAGCGGTCAATTGACTTCCCCGGAAAGATGGCTTGAGAAGATGGCAGATAGATTTGGAAAAGCCATAGCTCGATCCCGGAGGGGGAGGACCTGGGTGTTAGCTCTAGGTCCGAGTGATCCTGATTTAGGATCCATAGCTCAGCAAGGTCTTCTGAAGAAAAGCACAGGTTTTAAATTAGAGAAGGAAATGTCCACAGGGTGAAACTAGAGTTGCAAGCCCCCCACGCAGAGAAGTTTACCAGGACCTCAGCTTCACCTAATCTCATATACAGTGCCACCATAACCAGATAGCCAAGGTGAGTCTTTCAACTAGAAGTAACCAAGGTCTTTCCGCTACCCCTACCTACTCCAGATAGTTAGAGATCTTTGCCTTGTCTTCATCCCGGCCGGCTGCAAGCCAGCTGCATGATAAGGTGATGTGGTTTTGATGGCTAAAGTGCAAACCTATCAAGACAGTCCTGCAGAGTCTTAAATACCTTCTAAACAATGTGTCAAAGCCCAAACTCCTTAACAGGAAAGGAACTTAGGGTACCATTGCATTGGCGGGGAAAGCCAACAGCATACTGGGCTGTATTAGCAGAAGTGTGACTTGCAAAGCAAAAGAAGAGCTTCTTCCACTCTGTTCGGCACTGATGCGGCCTCACCTGGAGCACAGGGAGTGTTTCTCCCACTGAAATACACTCGGATCCCAAAAGTTTGCAAAGTTCAGCACTGCAGCATTGGCGAGAGGGTGCCGTGTGTGAGCTGAAGGGAACGGCCTATGGCTTACCCTTTCACTACTAAACTCTATCCAAAAATCACAGGGGGTTGCGTTAAAAAAAACCAAGCCCCAAAGCCCAGAGCAGATGCAGGAAATGTGCGCAGACAGAAAGTGCTTTGGCGCATTTGGGGGATTGCCATGAGATGAGACATCCCATCGAAAACAACAGAAGCATTTTTCTCCCTTCCCAAGTGCTAGGAGGCAGCGGCAGAGACCACCTAGGACGAAGCTACCCTGCTGAGACAACCGTACAAATAGATTAATACTGGCTCCGTGGGCCACATAGGCTGGCGCTAAATTAGAGTCCAGTTGATTTGCCGTCGGGTTTGGGAGGCTGGCTGTAGAACGGAAAGGAGCAGAAAGAAGCATCCCAGGGAAAAAAAAAATAAGGGGAAACATGGGAAAATTGAGGCAAGAGCAAAGAAAGTAATGTACTTGGTCAGACATGTCACCTGGTGGTGTTCTCCTTTTTGATGGGATACATGCAATGAAGATGGGTCACTCCATATCTGGGTGGGGGAGCAGAGCAAAAGGAGAGAGAAACTCTAACCAAAAACTGAAGCTGATGGTATATCTAACCCGGGAGCCCCTCCTCCTGACTGGCCTCACTTTGCAAGCCGCTCCTAGGCTCACCGGATGAGCTACTTGCTACAGTGAGTTGCAGTGATGCCACTCTCCTGAAAGGATCCCTCTCCAATGCAACCCCCAGCTCCAGGAGTCATGGGATGAAGTGAGACTCTCGCTTTTTGTTTTAAAAGCAAAGTTGGAAACCCTCCTGGTTGGAGAGAAGAGCATGAAAGCATGACCTTACCTTGCCCCTCCAAAGGCTCAAACCTAGGTAAATAAATGAGCACAAAAGGTATTCGTGCCTTTTAAGCCATCTCCACATCAGCTCAGTGCCTGGCTCATGAGCTTTGAATATTTGGGCTGGTTGAGACTGTGGCAGCAAAATAAATGACCCATTTCTCCACTGACTCATACCACTGAGCTCTAGAAAATGACTCCTGATTTCCACTGGTGTGATGGAGAAAAAGCAAACCCATGTGCACACCTGCACAAAGCTCTGCTTCATTGGGTGGAGAGGGAGATGACAGGGCCAGGGCCAGATTTTTTTTTTCTTTTGCCAAAGCAACATTTTTTTTCCTGCAAATCAGAGGTTTGCACAGCCACGGGCCTGCCTCCCTGGCTAACAGAGAGCTGCTGGGGAAGAGGAAGCAAAACCATGAATACATTATCATCCACACAATGTGCTCTGGGCCCAAGCTTTAGTTTTCCAGTGAGAATTAAAAAAAGAAAAAGTGACAAACGTGAAAGCCCCTGGATTTGTGTCCCCCCCCTTTCCATTTTCCCCAGCTTCTGTCATGCAGAGAAGCGGCTGAGAATACCGGCCTCTGCACACCCAGCCCCTCCTGGATAGCGAGACGCGCTCTAATTAAGAAGAAATCTACACAAGCCCCTTTTACAAAGGCTGAGTGGCAGGTTATTATTGTAGCAAAGTGCAACCTCTGCCATTTTTGTCAAGAAAACCCATCAAATTAGAGAGAAATAAGATGTCCATCTGTTTCGTGAATGGCAGCGCCGCGAAAAAATCAGATTCCCACCAGTTCCTTAAATCCCAATTATTCCCAGATTATCTTTTGAGATCGGGAGATCTCAGTTGAATAAACCTATGGCCCTGTTACTGACAGCCCGATGCTTCTCTAAGGAGGGCAGGGCCCGTTCCAAGGCTTTGGGTTACGTTGTCAATCCCTCCGGTGACCCCAGGGGTGAGCGATGCTGCTTTATAGACTGACAGCAGATAAACATTCTTCCCCAGCCCTCTCCTTTGGCACTGCTGGCCCGGTAAACAGAGAGGGCAATTGCCTTAGAAAGTTAAAGAATAACTTGTGGGGAAGAGAGGGTGGAGGGGAAACCTAGGGCTCCATCCTCGCCTGGGGGACTTCAAGCTGAGTGCGAGGTAAATAATATCAGAAGGGAAGGAGACAAAAGTCATCTCTGGCTGGTGACAGGGGCAGCTTTTCAGCTGCGTCAGCAACCCGGGCTTGCTTTGGCGCAAGGAGGCAAGCCTCATAAATGGCTTTTACAGAGGCCATGTGGCTTGTATTTTTTGTCTTTTTTTTAAACAGATGCTCTGCAATATTTGTTTCCAGATGCTGCGGGTGCTGTTTGCTCCCTCCTGCCAGCCGGCTGGCCAGCCTGTCGGAAGGGTTTTATTGAAACGCAGCATTATTGGCGGAAGTTAGGGACCCAAAAAGATCCTGTGCAGACGCTGCGGGGTTAATCTCTGTCCGTCCTGCACCCTCCCTTGCTTTGTTCAGGCAGGGCACAGTTAACAGGCTCCCTCCCCACCCCTTTCAACACCGTCAAAAAGCAGTTTTCAACCATTCCCTAAAAATGATTTGCTTGGTTGCAAACTTCTGTTGTTGAACCCCACCTCCCACCCGGGAGACTCCCAGCCTGCCTTAATGTTACATGAAAACAGAAGCTGTACATAGTGGATACATCTTTGGAAGGGGCATTGGCACCTAAATCCCGTTGGCACCTAAATCCCACTGCAGGCATCACTCAGGGCTGGATCTCCCAAGGGAATGATGCACAGATGCAGGCTGTTGCCCCGTGGGAGTTTTCAAAGGAGTTTAGGTGC
The DNA here is from genome assembly GCF_030867095.1 of Alligator mississippiensis. NCBI lineage: Eukaryota > Metazoa > Chordata > Crocodylia > Alligatoridae > Alligator > Alligator mississippiensis. The sequence continues at coordinate 9,387,992 of NC_081836.1, forward strand.
CCAACGTTCACTGCTTGCAATGAAAATTGGAAACCCCACAAGGCTTCTGTCTGCATCCCCCGGTGCTGGAATACCTGTGGAAATCTTACCCCTAGGGGCCTTTCCTGTGCGCTAAGGCCTTTAACTATTAAAATGGGCCTAATGTGAGTTCCTAGTCTGAGTTCACATCTAAACCGTCACTGTGAAACCAGCTGACACGCATAGTTTTTAAAAGAGGATCGCAGGACCTGAGCAGCGATGTCTTTGCTAATGATTTTCCCGCCCTCCTCAGCCTACCACTTGGGCTGCAGCCCTGGCCGCATTTAAACCGCCCGCTGGGTTTCTCCCCAGAGCTGGCTGGGTAATGAGTCCTGCCCTCTGTTTGGTTTTGCACAAGTTTTGCACAACTCCAGAGGTGCATGCCTTCCAGCAGCGGGTGGGGAAAAGCACCCAAAAACTATGGGGAGCAGTAGGGGGGCTATGTCCAAGTGTACGAAGGCCACTGCTTATTCTAGTCCCGCTTTCCCTTAGGTAAGGGGCCAGGAAGTCCGTGGTGTTATCTCGGTACGTGGAAGAGGAGAGCCAGGCCACAGCTAAGCCACCCTGGCTCCTTCCTCTCTCCTCTCAACCCTTGGGAGCACAGGGAGCCCTGAGTAGCTATAGCAGGGTGGAGAAAACCCGCTTACCATAGACAGCCAGGCATTTAAAACAGGGAGCATGGATTCTCCTGTGTTCATTGTTTTCCTTCTTCCCCCACAAAGCCCAACCACCTAACCTACATGAGGAATTTCTTTTTAATCCCCTCTCTCGCTGCCTCTTTTTCTTAAGCAAGGCTTTGATTGCAAACTCTTTTGTGCCTCGACCCCAGGGAACTCCCCATCTTGATGGTGCTGGGCCATCAGGAGGGAAAGTTACAGGAAGGATCCCAGGCTAAAGCCCCGGAGATCAAGCTGGGAAGGGGAGTAATGATTTTCTTTTCTCTTTATTAAATTGTTGCAATGTTAAAGGCTTTTCCGAACGTTGCTGGGAGCGTCCGCGCTCCAAATCTGCATGAATTTCCACTTCAAAAGCTGCACTGAATCCTCCTCATTATTAAAACTCGTGTCCCAGCTCCCCAAAACAATAGCTTCAGGAATCGCTCTCCAAAAGCTCTGCTGAAATAAAAAAAAAGGCACCAGGGCTTAGTCACGCTGTTCCCGGGGTGGAAACGTGCCATTCCGGGTTACCGGGGACTCCACAGCAAAGCACTGAGGCTTGAGACCAAGGGGCGGAAACGCTCAGCTCTGCGAATCACTTCTGGATGGGATGGGTCTCCCCACAGCACCAAGCAAGTTCCCCAAGTCCTGGACTCCTCCAGAAGAAGCTTTCGGTTGTTAACATCTCCTGCTATGGGGTTAGGAGAAAACAGGGAAAAGTCTCCTGAAAAATATCTTAAAAAAAAAAGTTCTTGGTTTTAGGATGTGGTTTTTTTGGTCATTTCCATTTTTTTTCAAGGACGCTGGAATCCTTCCCCAGGAAAGTTGGCCATTTCGATAACCCCCCCTTCTGTCGAAACCACAGTTTTATGTGCTAGAAAATAGCATGGATAGAAAATGTCTAGGAATGTGAAGAGATGATCTCTGGGGTGTGGCAGGCAGCTACCTCCACCCTCCCTGCCAGGCTGCTGCAAGCAAAGCCTCACGTGTGCGGCATTCGTCTCTTTGCTCACGACTAGTTTGCATGTCTGAGCCTGGTGCCAGGATCTGGGTTCATACAGACACGAAGCCTAACGCAGTGAGCAACATGCACCCAAAAGATTCCCAGCCGAGCCGTGAGGTGGCCTCGTGCTGTTGGAAACCTTGTGCTCGAATACCTGAAGAGACACACACGTGCTCCTTAACCAAGCTGGTTTCCGTATCAAGTTTGCAGTACCGCCAACCCCGCCATGCCAAAAATCATGAGATGAACTCTTTAAAAATCAAGAGATTGGCACATAAATCATGAGATGCAACTTTTGAAGTGTGTGTAGGGAGGGGGAGGTATTTGTGAAGGTGTGGGAGACTGTGGGTGTGTGTGTGTAGGGTTTGGAGCCTGGGGAGGGGAGGTCCCTGCACACCCTGGCAGGATGTGGGGTACTGTGGGTCAGAAGTGAGGGGCAGCAGCAGGGCTGGGGGGCTGTGGCTTGGGAGTGAGGTGCAAACACACACAGACAGCACCCAGCTGGTAAGTGGAGGGGAAGAGGCAGGGGGAGAGGGAAAGGGGTCCAGGCCCCCGCGAAGAGGGAGGGAGTGGGGCAGGAGCAGGAGCTGTGGTGAATGGGTCCCTGGGGCAGGGCAAGTCGTCCAGAGGGGAGGGGAGGTGCAGCTCCCCACAGCAGCGTGCACCCCCAGGGGAGGCATAGGGGGCATGTGCCCCCCATGGGGTAGAGGTGGGCTGCCCGCTGCAGGCTGGGGCTCTATGCCCAGCTGCCTTTGCCCTGAGAGCTCAGCTGTGCAATGCCAGTGTGCTTCCTGCCGCCGGGTGGGCAGGGGACATGCTGCACGGCCAGTGCTCCCCATGTCCCCTGCCTGTCCAGCAGGCAGCAATGGCATCACGCAACTGAGCTCCTGGGGCAAGACAGCAGGGTGCAGAGCCCTGGCTCGCAGCAGGCAGCCCACCTCTGCCCCGCGCACAAATCCAGGGGGCACATGCCCCCCATGCCTCCCCCAGGGGTGTGCGCTATGGCAGGGAGCCGCACCCCCCACCCTCTGGACGAGCCGCCCACCACATGATCCACCCCAGCCCTGGGGCACCATTCACCCCAGCCCATGCCTCACTCCCTCCCTTACCATGGGGGGCCTCAATCTTCCCTCTGCTCTTTTCCTTTCGCCCCAGCCCCTTCCCCTCCATAGGCTTACCAGCTGGGCGCTCTCTACATGCACCAGAAGGAAAATCCCAAGATTTGAGGGTTGTATTCTGAGATCGCGAGTTAGGATTCATTTGATTTGGAAATCGGGAGTCTTGTGAGACTCAGCATTACTGAGTTTGCAACAAATATGTGGAACTGGGGAGCACTGCAAGCTGCTCTTCTCACTTTGCGAATGTTTTGCATGGTTTTAATTGAGGAGAAATTGTGCCTCTGGTCTCCTTACAAAATCTGGGTGTGCAGGGGAAAGGGCAGGGTGTGGAAAACCTCTCCAGGGACCAGGGGGCAATGGTAAGCACTATCCCCAGTTACAGAATGGCCCTATTTGGGATAGTTGCCATTCGCATAGGTAACTGAGAGAACCAAAAATACCACAAAGACAGGCCACATGCTCCATTTCTATATCTGCATCTTCCCCACCCTCCCACCTCCAGCTTCCCATGGGAGAACACAGCATAGCGTATTTAAATACCATAGCAAATTTAACCTGCCTGTCCCAGGTGCTCATAAGGCTCCTCTCACAGACTCTGTGCCTTGCTCAGCAGCTGGGTTTTCCAGATGTCAGCATGCAGCAGTTCTCTTCCTGCTTATACCTATTTATTGCAAACCTATGACTGGACTTGAATCAGTCTGGAGGTACTATCCCACATGCTCTCAAAGGAGCTCATGGGAACGAAAGCCTGATCTGGGACTTTTTGCGAGTCGATGGGAAGTCTCCCATTGGTTTCAGTGGGCTTTGGATCAGATCCATGCACAGCTGGAACTCTCTGACAGGCGACAGCATGGGGCAGTAAAGAAGCGGGTGGATGGCGAGGAAGGTGAATAAAAACACATGCGATTCTTAGCTGGAGAGAGCATTTAAAGACATCCGGACATCAGCATTGCATTCATCAGCTGTTCATCAGAACCACGTGCTGTCTCCGGCTGCTGAGCTGTGCATCCTCATTGAGCCCTGGGGCTGTGGCACTAAGTTCCCCCTGTTCCAACCTGCAAAATTTAGGATGGAAAAAAATTGCGAAGTCACTTGGCTCTAACTATATTCCTCTCCCCCAAGTCCATAGAGGTGCATGGAAGGGAAAATGAAAAAGGAAACCAACTTTAGTGATGATTTAATGACTTTTTAAAAAAGCCTGTCTGTGGGTGGAAGAAAAAGAAACAGCTGGACAGAAGCTTGGATATACCTCCCAGGTCAGGCCACACTTGCATCCAGTTGTGCCACGGGACAATTTCTATATGAATGCTAAAAACAGAGGGTTTGGGGAAGGAGTTAAAAAAACCCCCACAAACCACACATGGAAAAATGAAGCGATGGATTTCATTGTGGGCCAGTGACAAGAGCGAGCCTGAAATCAAAGACTTTCGTGGTCATTTTTCTATCAGAAAGTGATGCCGGGTGAATAACTTATTTACATGCCAATGTGCTGCACTGAAATGGCCCGGGATGGGAAAAAAGCAGGCCCTCTGTTATCCACAATGATAGCAGCTGATCCTGGGAGCTACCCCACGAGGAGGACGTTAACGAGGCCCTGGCTGCAGCGGGGAATGGCAATGAGTTTTTAATTGGTGACACATTATATTTATCAAACTGACAGCAGAGGGGGTGAGCAGGAACCTCCTGGTTGTGTGTTTTCCTGACACGACTTCCTTTGAGCTCATTCACGGGTGAAAAGAATTTAAAGGTTGAGTGGGGGGGGAAGGGGACGGCGATAGAAACCATCCTAATAATCCCACGACGTCATCCTGAATGATAACACTGAATTATTCATTAGGGTCCTTAAAAGCGGGGCTAAATCACGGCTGAAACAAAGCCAAAGTGATGCCATTGTGCTGGCTCCTACCACTCGGGGCCTATTTAAAACCAGGCAAGAGGAGGAGGAAGGGGGGGGAACCTTTTCAGAGTCATTTAACGACCCGGAATGGACTCTGTTTCATGGTATGGCGGAGTTATTAAGAAGTGTTTAATATTTGTAACCAGATCCTTTTGTTGAGGCAGGGAAGGCTGAGGAGGCCTGTGGAGCACTCCTTGGCCTCCAGAACCTGGGAGAATGGGAAGATTTCTTCAGGGCCGGGGTCTGGGCTGCTTTTCCCCCTGCCTTGCTCTTGCCTCCCTCTCTCTTTTGGACAGGAGACATCCCTTTGTTGCTTTTTTCTTTCTTTCTTTCTTAAAATTTCAAGTTTCGGGCCAAATCAGCCAAATCCGTTCCAAATTCTACCAATAGAGCAGAGCTCGATCGCTCAAGTCTGCGTGGCGCTACCACCGGCAAGTAGCGTCCCTCCCAGGGTCTTCGGCTTGGGGTTTCAGATGCTCCCAAATCCACGACAGGTGTCTGACATGCAAGCCCCAAGCCTGAGGGCCTTGGAGTTCAGTTGTCCCCAGTCTCGCTTGCCCCTAGCCAAGGAGCATCTAGAGGGAAAGCCTGAGAGCGTCCTGTGCCAAACAGATCCAGACCCTTAGCTGGGATAACTCAACAATCACAGCCCACCATGTACAGCTCAGGGCACAGGAAGGGCTCTCTGATAACAAACCAGGGGTCAGGGGCACACAGCGGTCACCTTGCAACAGCCAGCAAGGGTATGCGTTTCAACACTCGCCCTCCACCCTCGGATATAAGGAACCATGACTGCCACCTTCACGAGCCCTGCCCAGCATACTTGCTAGCAATCGCTGCAGGGGAGGGAAGCGCTGTGACAGAAGCCAGGCCATCCTTTTACTCCATCTGCGCCGGGTGGTGGGTGGGCAGCTCCACCCTGCAGCTATCTGCGCTGTATATTTGATGGCAGCGTTCACTGTTGCCCTTCCAGCCCCTGGACTACCAAATCCCCACCAGAAACCATGACCCAGGAACTTCCCTGTTCATGGCTTCTTTTCTGGGAGCTGAGGTCCTGATTGCCTCTTACGGTATAGACACAGGGCATCCAAGCAGGTTGGTCTGGTTGCTAGACTTTACTCTTGTAAAAGAGCCATGTCACGGCGATCTGATCAGCCGGGACAGCGGCATGCTGGAAGAAAGCACCTCAGGAGGTGGTAGCATCTTTCTCATGCATGAAAGGGCTCAGAGCATCTTAGCGGGCACAGAGTGGACTAGACAAGCTCTGGAGGTCCTCATTGGCTGCCGCAGTCCAGCACATCCCTTTGGTTTGCCTCCCAGAGCCACGATGCTTGAAGAGCACGAACTCCTCCCACACTGAGCAATTGTCATTGCTCAGGGCCTGAGAGAGCAGCTAGCTTGCCTTCCCTGCCCAGGTAGCTACCATGTATAAATCCAGGCCTGCGTAACTCAACCAGTTGAAAGAACAGCCTGTACTTGCCCTGTGTGTTAAAAAAGCAGGGAGAGTCTCTCTCTCTCTCCCTTCCTTAGGTACTGTTGCACATTGGACATCAGCAACCTCATTCTCTTCTGAGCCTTCCCTTTAGTCATTTGTTGACCCAGAGTTTCAGCCTCCACTTTTGCTTCCTAAGCCCAGGTCCAGTGTAGGAGAAGAGAAAGTAGAAGAAGAAGAAAAAAAAAAAAGGAAGGAGAAGAGTCTACTGAAATATCTAATATTTCAGGGGAGGCTTGGAAGTGCTGACAAAGGTTTTGTTTGTTCCCCTCTTTTGTGAGAATGATGGGAGATGAGCCTCGAAGCAGGTTGCAAAAGAGCCAGGGTCACTCCATATTGACGGGAACTGTGTTGGCATTGGTCACAGCTGTGCTGCCTTGACTCCCAGCTGAGCCACCAGCCCCCCAGCCTTTGTCCTGCATTGTGAGTGGGACACAGTGCCAATTTTACACAAAGTTGATTGCACGGCCCTGGCTTTGTTACCCCCCCACCCCACCCCCTACACACACTCCCCTCCTGGATGGAAAAAAAAAGAGAAGAGGGGGGGTGACAATGTGATGAATTCCTTCGCTGCTGGGCCGCATAATAAACCCAAACACTGCAGCCCCGGCTTGCGGGGGGAAAAAAAGAGAGCCCGTATCCCACTGTTTTCCTCCTTGGAACCTGATTTTTTCCCACTAACTGCTCCCTGATTTATGAAGCCTCTCTCTTGCACAGAACATATGTGGCTGTGAGCATTTAGCATTCGCTGACATTTTGCTTAAACAACTGTGAAAGGGCAAGTTTTCCTCGAAACTGAGCTGCAGAAGGGAAAGTGTTCTGGCATTCTCTCCCTTCTCCCATCCAATGCTCCTGGATGGAGTAATCGTTCAGGCTTCATCCAGCATTTCTCATGCCAGCAGGCATGGGTAGGATCTGGATCTATGTAGCTCCCACAAGGTGAGCTGCAAACAGTAATTAATTCAGCCTTACAACTACCCTTTGCTCAGAGTCAGGAAAAGTTGAGGATCAGCGAGGTCAGGGGCCTTGCCAAAGGGCATTTAGTGCATCAGTGGCACAGCTGGGAATGGGATGATGACACTCAAGATGCCATTACTCAGGCTTAATGGGTAGCAATCAATAGCTCAGTGTCTAGCTGGCAGCTGGAATTGAGTGTAGTGCCCCAGGGGTTGGTCCTGGGGCTGTTTTTTTTCCAATATCTTCATTATTGATCTGAAAGATGGGATGGAGTGCACCCTCAGCAAATGCGCAGATGACACCAAGCTGGGGGTTGTAGTAGGTACACTGGAGAGTAGAGCTAGGATTCAGTGACCTAGACAAATTTGGGCCAAAAGAAATCTCATGAGATTCAACAAAGGCAAGTTTAAAGTCCTGCACTTAGCATAGAAGAAACTCATTCACTGCTTCAGCCAGGGGACTGCCTGGCTAAGCAGCACCTCTGCAGAAAAGTCCCTGGGGGTGACAGTGGACAATAAGCTGAATATGAGCCAGCAGTGTGCCCTTGTTGCCAAGAAGGCTAACTGCATCCTGGGCTGCATTAGTAGGAGCATTGCCAGCAGATTAAGGGAAGTAATTATTCCCCTCTATTCAGCACCGGTGAGGCCACATCTGGAGTACCTTGTCCAGTTTGGGGGCCCCCCACTATAGAAAGGATGTGGACAAATTGGAGCAAGTCCAGTGGAGGGCAACACAAATAGCTTGGGGGTTGGGGCACATGACTGATGAGGAGAGACTGAGGGAACTGTGCTTATTTAGTCTGGAGAAGAGAAGACTGAGCGGGAACTTAATAGCAGCCTTCAACTCCCTGAACAGGGGTTGCAAAGAGGATGGAGCTGGGCTGTTCTCAGTGGTGACAGATGACAGAACAAGGAGCAATGGGTTCAAGTTAAATCAAGGGCGGTTTAAGTTGGATACTAGGAAAAACTTTCTGACTGGGAGGGTGGTGAAGCAGTGGAGCAGGTTACCCAGAGAGGTGGTGGACTTTCCATCTTGGAGGTTTTTAAGACCCGGCTAGACAAATCTAGTTGGGTAGCTGGCTGGGACAATCTAGTTGGGTAGGGCTGGTCCTGCTTTGAGCAGGGGGCTGGACTAGATGTGACCTCCTGAGGTCCCTTCCCATCCTCATTTTCTATGATTTGATGGTAACTCTCTCTGGAGTCTGGATGATGTGAAACCCAACAACAGAGGCTGAATGGCTAGTCACCAAAACCCAGGGATAAGCAAAAGGCTTTTCTTCTTATATTATATGGATAGCCATGGCCTCTGCCCTGAATCCTCAGACCCCTTCTCTGGCTGAGTTCCCTGCTGTTCTGACCCCTTGAGACCTTGTCTCACTTCACCTTCTTAAAAACTAAACAAAAAGGCGTTATCAAGCAGGTCAGCGCGACAGCTATAAATCTTCATGTGCAATGCTTTCAGGGCATATTTTTAAACAAGTCCACTGGATGCTACCGAACATGAGACAGTCAAGAGTTTACAACAAATTGGTAGCAAACCTGGCCTTTTCTAACAACACGTAGCATTCATCCAGTATTTAACATTTCCAGTGGGTCGTGAGCCAGGCAGTCCTCCTGATACCCTGTGAAGCAGGTTGGCAAGGTTGGCATAGATCAAGAAGGTTAGGCACAGAGAAGGGATGCTCCCAAGGGTATGGTATATGCAGTTGGTGGAAGAAATAAAATTAAACCACAGGAGCTCCTAACAATGATTGGTTCTGTCTCTCCTAGGCCACCCCTCTGTCCAAGCAAAGCACCTGACTTCACCGTTCCTGGCTGCAGTGTGCAGAGAAAATGCCCCACACCTGGCATAATATTAGCTTTTATGGCCCTTGCAGATCACAGTAGGATCAGCCACTTCCCGCATCCCATTCACTGCTCAAATGACACTTGTTGAAGTCAATGGGGAGCCTGTTTCTTGACGTCAGTGGTTCTGGATGAGGCTTCTTAGAGCTAGGATTGTCCTGATTTTGTAGCATGCTTCACTCTAAGCCCCTTGTTGGTACTTAATGAATGAGGAGAATAATCTGCAGAAGTCTAATGACTGCATTCACATTTAGGCATTTCCTAGGATTTATGAGGCTCTGATTGCTATCCCCGCAACATTTTCTAAAGAGTAATTGCTATTCACTAATTGCATCTATAAAGCTCTTGTGGTGTCTCCAACTCATGTAGTTTCATCTCCGGCTGCATGATATTTGGTGTCTTTCCCAATGTCTCAGCTCCTGGAATCGCGGGATTGTGTAAGAATCTCAACTTCCATTGACAAAGAGGCTGGGCCCTGGGGTTGTAGAGGAAAATCATAAAAGTCTGACCCACATGAACCCAAAAGACTGAAAGATGCTGGTGCCACTAACGCCCCCATATTTACTATTTTTTAAAAATCTCACGAGCTTTTCCCAGATTTGGGTGGAGCTGAGTCATGGGTTTTGAATGCCTGGGGTTGGTGCTTTTCTTAACATGCCCTGTGGACAGATGCACAAAACCACAAAAGGTAGGGATGGAAAAGCCCAATGAAATCATCTTTTCTGTCACTCCCAAATAATGCAGCTCTGGTCTCTACAGCCTGTGCTCTGGTGCTGGGCCCTGACTAGTCCTAAATGACTCAAGCAGGGGTTTTCCACGGCTGCGTCTGGGATAAATGTTTTCCAACACTCTGTGACCTGTTTTATGTGCCGCTACTGCTTATGCTGTTCACAGCTTGAGGCAGCAGGTAGCCGATTTAATCCTAATTCATAAAAAATAGTAATAGTTGTCCAAGGGAAAAAGTAGAGTGAGAAAAGGAAACATCATTCCTATTGCCCACAGCAACCAAAGGAGAGGAACGGCTGAACCCCTGCTCTTCAGAGCAAAGAGGTGCCCAGCAAAGTGCCAAATAACTTCAAAATTTCTATGCTCTACCATGTTCCCCCATACTGATGGGCAGCACTAGTGAGGTTCAGTGAATCCTGCCCCCACTCCTCTAATTATTTACCATCAGGAGATCCCCCAAGATCTGGGTAAGTGTGGGCACGGAGATGAAACTTAAACAATCGCAGCCGGCGCGGTGATCGGGAATCTAGAGGAATGCCCTGGGCTGGGGGTTTGCCTTAGGAAAGTAAGCTCTGCAAGGTGTAAAATGCATGAAAGGGTTAGTTTAAAAATCGACCTTAAATATCTGCCAATGTTGGTGGGGGGGGTTCATTTAGCAGCCATATCCCAGCGGGGAAGGAGTCTGCTGTGAGCTGGGTGGGAAACCTGTGCTCCTAAGCATCCTCACCTGTCCCAGTCCCATCCACCCCCTCCTGGGACCCACCAAAACAGCCAGCTGGGAAGGAGCTTCCTAATCTACCCCTGGGGCTTGGGAGCGAGGAGCTTGCCTGGGAAGCAGCCTGCACCTTGGGCCTAGAAGGGGATTTGCTCTGCTTCCAGGGCTCACACTGTCTTCGTCCCAATCCCCCCTTTAAAGGCAGCACCCCTCTCATGGTGATTGCCTCCCGGGGAGATGCATTCAGCCATCGTCTTCTGCTAGATCCTTACCCCAATCCTCCCTCACCCCCTCCCAGCGCCTCCCCTGCAGCCCTCCTGAGGACACGCGGCTGTCGCAGCCCTAAAACATAAACCACACGGAGGGGCTGCTTTTGACACATAACAGCGTTAACCCTGCCGGCTTCACCCAACTTAACAAGGAAGTCACCCCAACCCAGGGCTTTATAGACACGGGCTGTATGAAAGCCTCTGTGGCCTTTCGTCTGTTTTACCCTCCCCCAAGGGGCTGCACCCGGACAAATAAACTGGAGACAAAGGAGTTTCATAGAAACCACGGCAGCTATATATTCCTTTTATAAAAGGGACCATTCACCAAGTGTCCTCCAGAGCTGCCTCCCCTCACCCCACCCCTGCCACAGCACCAAGCAGGCGGTGCGATTTCTTTAGCCTCCAGTGAACTCTGACTTAGCCTCGGAGAAGGGTCAGGGGCTGGTGGCAGTTCTGGCGTGGAGTGAAAAGGCCAAACACAAGGCCTCCGAGGAGCCCGAGGGCCCGCATCCTCCAGGGTTTTGTTCAGAGGAGCCCACAGAGTCTCTACACCTGACCTGAGTCTAAACGCCTCCAAACTTTTGCTCATGGAGAGACCTGACACTTGCAATGCACAGGGAGTCAAGTGATGATGGAGCCCTAAAATGTCGATAAGAGGCAGTGTCGAAAGTCCCGGGATAGCTATATGAGTTTCTCCAAACCTCTTCTCTCTCTCTCTCTCTTTTTTGGGGGGAAGGTTTCCCTCTTTCTGCCTAATTTATTGGCAGCTTTGTTTGATGCAAGCACTCTGGGAATGCTGGTCTTCAGCCATGGATTGATTTTTAGTTATTTGTCTTGTCCAGCTTTAAAAACAGCCAAGATGCTAATGATGAACTTACAATGAGGAACAGCAAGGCATCCTCCCTCTTCCAGCCCCAATACAGCAGTGTCTCCTGCCTGCCAAACACTGATGGAGACATGTTTGGGGGAATCATTATTTTAGATATAAATCTCTGGGGATGACGATGGTGAGCAGAATGCTGCTGAGATGATGTAAGGCACCATCATGGCCAAGATCTGTGAAAGCCACTAGTGGTTTAGGGCTTGAGGCACTATAAAGTGGTTTGCTGAGCACCCAGCCACTAAACCAGGTCCCTGTAAGGAATTTCAGGTCAGGTATTCAAACATTGCCAATCCCTTTTGTGGAGTCTATGGACCTCTGGGGCTGCAGGGTGGCAGTCAGGAAGGCCAAGGCAGAGATGGAACTGGGACTAGCGACCCGGATCAGGATAACAAGAAGTCGTTTTTTAAATACATTGTGGGTAAAAAGAAGGTACCGGGTAACGTGGGGCCTCTGCAGGACACGCTAGGAAATCTGGTCATCACACCAGACAGCAAAGCTAACCTATTTAACAATTTCTTTGCCTCCATTTTTCTGAGCAGGGACCGGGTCACCCCCCACCCCCTCCCACCAGGACCCCTGTATGCACCAGAGGAGGCACAGCCAGGCCTAGGGGCAGTGAGGACCTAGTCAGGGCACTTCTGGAGGGACTGGGTGTATTTAAATCAGCTGGTCCTGACGATCTCCACCCCAGGGTGCTGAGGGAATTAGCAGAGGTCATTGCGGGACCCCTGGCACGGCTTTACGAGCACTCGTGGTGCTCTGGCGTGGTGCTGTAGGACTGGAAAAGGGCCGATGTGGTCCCCATTTGCAAAAAAGGGAGGAAGGAGGACCCAGGAAACTATAGGCCAGTCACTCTTACCTCGGTCCTGGGTAAGCTTTTTGAGAGTTATCCTGGCGCATGTCCACGAGGGGCAAGGAGGAGAGATTATGATTAGGGGCAACCAGCACGTGTTCATTAGAGGCAGGTCCTGTCAGACCAACCTGGTGGCCTTCTACGACCAGGTCACAACATCCTTGGATACAGGTGTTGCTGTGGATGTAGTCTTTCTGGACTTTAGGAAGGCCTTCGACACTGTCTCTCAACCCATCCTCATTAAAAAAACTAGGGGACTGTGGCATCGACACCTACACAGTCAAATGGGTCGCTAACTGGCTGGAGGGCCGCACCCAGAGAGTGGTGGTGGACGGGTCCTATTCAACCTGGAGGGATGTGGGCAGTGGGGTCCCCCAGGGCTCAGTCCTCGGGCCCGCGCTGTTCAACATCTTCATCAGCAACTTGGACGAGGGGGTGAAAAGCACCCTGCTCAAATTCACAGACGACACTAAGATGTGGGGAGAAATGGGCACACTAGGAGGGAGGAATAGGCTGCAATCGGACCTAGACAGGTTACAGGAGTGGGCGGATAAGAACAGGATGGGTTTCAACACTGACAAGTGCAAGGTGCTGCACCTGGCGAGGAAGAACCAGCAGCATACCTACAGGCTGGGGAACTCCCTTCTCATCAGCGCAGAGGCAGAAAAGGATCTTGGAGTCATTATTGATGCCAAAATGAACGTGGGCCGGCAGTGTGGAAAGGCCAACCACACCTTGTCGTACATCCACAGATGTATCTCAAGCAGGTCCAAGGAGGTGATCCTCCCCCTCTGTGCGGCACTGGTCAGGCTGCAGTTGGAGTACTGCGTCCAGGTCTGGGCGCCGCACTTCAGGAGGGATGTGGACAGCATGGAGAGAGTCCAGAGGAGGGCCACTCGCATGATCAGGGGGCAGCAGGGCAGGCCCTACGAGGAGAGGCTACGGGACCTGAACCTGTTCAGCCTCCACACGAGAAAGCTGGGGGGGGGGGATGATCTAGTGGCCTGTTACAAACTAGCCAGAGGGGACCAGCAGGTATTGGGGGAGTCCCTGTTCCCCCGAGCACTACCAGGAGTGACAAGAAATAACAGTCACAAGCTGGCCGAGGGTAGATTCAGACTAGACATCAGGAGGCGCTACTTCACTGTCAGGGCAGCTAGGATCTGGAACCAACTTCCAAGAGAAGTGGTGCTGGCTCCTACCCTGGGGGTCTTTAAGAGGAGGCTGGATGAACACCTCGCCGGGGTCATTTGACCCCAGTACTCTTTCCTGCCATGGCAGGGGGTCGGACTTGATGATCTGCTTAGGTCCCTTCCAACCCTACCAACTATGAAACTATGAAACATTGTTAGCAGCCAAGTGGTGTCCCTTTTTGTCTGGTCCTCTGTCTAGCTCTGCTTGTCTGGTCCTAATGACTGCAGTGTCCAAGCAGCTAACAATGTGAGTTTGTCTTCACAACTCCCCCGTGCAGATGTGGCATGGAGGCACTCGGAGATGAAGCAACTTGCCCGAGATCCCATCAGAAGTCTGTGACAAAGCAGGGGATTGAGTCCCTGTCTCTCTCCAGGGCCCCATGTCAGCACCCGTGAGACCCTCCTTCCTCTCCATCTCTGTTCAGTCCTCTTGCTCAGCACAGGCCTCTGTTCTGTCCCTTCATATAATGTGTCCATTGTTCAAGACAAGAGCCTTTTCCTTTGCCACTCGTTCTGTTTGGGACAGTTATTCCTGTGTCCCTTCATCCTATTAGTCCTTCTGATCAGATATGAAACTCATCCTTCCCTTCCTTTCTCTTCTCCTGGTACTCTCTCTCTCTCCCTTTGGTTGTGCTGTTTTGTGAAACACTCTGGATAACATTTGTTTGAGCATCTAGAAAATCCTGCAGTGGGCACGTGTGTCTTGAGCAGCCTGATGACACCCTCCGTAATG